>NC_140579.1:1151775738-1152130738 GCF_964204655.1 Triturus cristatus
CACTGAAATGCGTTATACTAACGCCTGCTGCGTGATACTTGGCAGGGCTGGCAGGTAGGCCAACCAACCAGCGGTGAGCGTTCCGGAAGTATCCCTTAGACACGCCTGGATCCTTCCGCCAGGACAGGGCAGTTACCCCATGGAGCCGGGGCAGCACGCGCGGCCGCCCTTGCACTCTTCCTGTTTGATAAACACCGCCAGAGACCGCAACTGCTGGAGCTTTAATGCGTGTCCACCGTTCCCGCTTCTTTTATTGGGAAAGGTAATATCCCCATAGGACAGGTGCCATTTTGGGTGCGTGGAGGGAGGGGCGGTGGATAAACACACGTTAAGACTGGCATCTATTCTGTTCTGTGCCAAGAGAAGTGCCGGGCTGGGCCCGCTTGGCACAGAGGCTAAGGGAGAGGCTAGGACCGGGGTTTTGAGGGCACTGCCAGGCCATGCATTTGACAAACGAGAGCAACACCCTCCCTTTCACCCCCGTACTTTATGACCAGTTTCCGATCACACACCACTGCCTACAGTGCCAGTGGTCCTGTCCCACCTCCTCCCCAAATAGCAGTAGGGTGTCCTAAAAAGACCATGGAGCAATGCGACAAGAATGTCCCTGGGTCTTAAAGGATTTCTGGTGTTTTACTTACAAATATGGGCTCAGCCTCTGACCATGTGAGCGATTTTCAGTGTTTGTACATCAGGGGAAAAGCAGGAGTGCACCAGTGTCAGTAAGCTGCTGAACCGGGACTGTGTCTAGGACAGTCAATTATGAAGGGCCCATTTGGGCTGGCACATCTACAACTAGATAGAGGGTCAGCACGGTATCTGTACATCCGAACCAAGCCCCGCCCCAGACTAATGCCTTCCCAAGGGCAACACGCTCTCTGGGCATCTGAACCATCTCCCAGGCCAGAGTGATGCCATTTCAAAGACAACAAGCCATCGCGGCGTGTTGACTTAGCCTCCGGGCTGCCTTGAGGCCTTCACGGGCAACGTGGTTTCTCGGCATCTGGAAATAATTCTCATGCACGTTATCTCAACAGGTGTGGGAAGAAATTGTGGTTTATACACTTTGCTCCACTTTAGTATTTTCATTTCAATTTCAGCTGCAGACTACCACGGAGTTGGGCGGGCGGGGAGGGGGCGGGGGAAGGAGGTTGAAGGGGGAGGATGGAAGAGGTGCCCAGCTGATACATCTAGGGGTACTACCCATGGGCGCCTAATGCAGGCTAAGCCTGGTTAAAATGAATGCATAAGACCATAACAGCTTAGTACCACATGGCAGGGGTCACACGCTGTCAGACGGGGAGCGCCGAGATTTGCCATCGGCTTTGGATCCCGTGCAGTTCAAGAGAGAGACGTGACTCAGAGCTTCAGGTTGGCCGGGTCCCTCCTTGTCCTAGACCCGGTAGGAATTAGGAACGGACCTTAAAATGAGTCCTTATCAGGCCCTATATTCATGTACTTAACTGGAATGGCAAAAACATTGACCAATTTCTAAACAATTAATGTAAATAATGTAAAAACGATAAGGTAATCGTGTCAGTGATTTAGTTCCTGTATATATTTCACGTGGTTCGCTTAATCGGTAATTACTACGTATTGTAAAATCAGGCTCCCCCTTGACATCATTCCAGCCAAAATTTCCTCTTCCCTCTCTAAACAACTTTCCATGCCCATCTGCTCACTTCTCAATCTTTCTATAAGAGAGGGACATCTCCCCATTGAATGGCACAGGTCATTCCTATCCGCAAGAACACTAAGGCCCCTATGGAAGACCTCTCCAAATTCCGTCCCATTTCCTTACTACCCCTCCTGAGCAAGTTATTGAAAAAGTACATCAATGAACATCAGTATGACCATGTTGAATCCACAGGTGGCCTCAATCCTTCTCAATCTGGATTTTGGCCAAAGCATAGCAGGGAGTCAGTGCTGGTGGCTGTCACAGACAACATCAGGCTATCCGTGGACAGCGGACACTCCACACTAATCATGCTGCTTGACCTTTCAGGCCGCATTCGACACGGTCTCCCACCAGATCCTGCTCAGGAGACTGGTAGAAATTGGTCTCAGAGGTTTAGCCCTTCAGTGGATGGCGAGCTTTCTCTCCTCACACTCCCAGACCATTAACCTAGGCCCATTACGGTCAAAGACTATGGAGCTGACTAAAGGTGTGCCTCAGGGCTCATGTTTGAGCCCCACCTTGTTCAACATATATGTCGCTCCCTTGGCCGACCGCCTTAGGATACTTGGTTTCACTCTAATTTCATACGCTGATGATACTCAGCTTCTTTTTTCATTCAACAAATCCACTCCTGTAGCTCAGTCCATTTTCTCCACAAGTATGATAGCCATCTCCGAATGGATGAGTAGCAATTTACTCCAACTTAACGCTGGGAAGACTGAGATCATGCTCTTTGGAGATGCACCTCTGCTGTGGTCACTGGATTAGTGGGTAGTGGAGCTTGGCGATTCCCCTGTACCTAAGATAGTTGTCAAGAATCTTGGCATATGTCTAGACCAGGCACTGACCATGAAAGAACATGTGGCCTTCACGGCCGGCTCTTGTTTTCATGTGCTCAGTCTGTTTCGGCGAGTCTTCCCGTTTCTTCTAGAATCCACATGGAAAACTCACATCCATACATTGGTATTAAGCCGATTAGACTACTGTGTTGCTCTCCTGGTCCCAGCTAATGAGTCCTCGCTGTGCAGATTGCAGGTAGTCCAGAACACAGCGGCGCACCCTTTCTCGAATGCTCCACCCAGAGCGGCTTCTCTTCCCCTTCTTCAACAACTTCACTGGCTCCCGGTGCGCAAGCGAATTAAGTTTAAGATCTGCTGCATCGTCCATAAGGCAGTGTATGGCAAGTGTCCCATTTACCTTGCTAAGAAACGTAATCAGTATATCCCTACCAGGGCTCTTCACTCAAGAACCACATCCCTTCTCCTGGTTCCCCGGTTTAAGAAATCAAGGATGGGGGGGAAGCTTTCTCTCACCTTGCTCCACTTTACTGGAACCAGCTCCCTACTCATCTGAGACAATGCCCTGACCATCTTCAATTTAGACGGCTTCTCAAAACTATTTTGTTTTAATCTTTGCCTTCCGTCAGTTTTCTGTTGCATGTCCGCAGTGCAGAGATACCCTTTCGGGGGTGATTCAGGCACTTTACAAAACACATAAATAAATAAATACATAAATAATCGAGCATTCCCTAAGAGAGTTTGCTATTTCTAGGATGTTGTGTTTCTGTATTTTATTTTTTTACATTTTTCTCTTGTATAGTGCATACTTTGAACTGAATAACTTTCAGGGCATGTATTAGTTAAAAGGTATTTCACTATGGCGCACCTATAAGCAGGTGCACCGAGTACAAACAGTGATAGTATACTCCATTATGAAGAATACGCTGCCATCAGGGCAGCCGTGAAATACGGAGAAGCTGTATAAAAGCGAGCTTCCTGGAGCAGGCTGCACGCCGCCTGCACTTTCAAGAGGGATTTGTGATCCCCTTGCAGGTGGGTGAAGTGAGTGGCTGCACCTACCTGCAGGTCGCGATGGCTGGGGTGGTCCATGAGACCCCCTATCTCCACTCAAGAGGGCTGCCTTTAGGAGCTGCACTACAAGTGCACACCTCCATGCAAATGAGGGAACGCCTTCTCACTATAGCACTGGCGCTACATGCGCGCCAGCACTATCAGTAGTACAGAAGGGGACCCACAAGCATCTGTGGCCCCTTTCTGTAATACAATTGTGCCTAGGGAGTGCACAAAGTGACAAAACCACCTGTTGCACCCCGTGGCACAATGTATTATACAATCCCAGGTGTTTACAATGTGCCTTGATTGACAGGTCTGGAGTTGAGGCTAAAGGCAGCGCCTGTCAGTGGGTCAGAGAGGTGTTAAGAATACATGGCCATCTAATGCTTGTCCTCTCTGCAGTCCACACAGAGCAATGTGATTCTCTGTGGGCTTCTGTGTGAAATTGGTGTACAGTTGTCAAAATATTGTCATGGCGAAAGTAAAAGAAAAGACAAGGCTTACAGTGGTGTGTATGGGGGTGGTGAAGTGAAGGAGATGGGAGAAGGTACATTCAGGAGAGAGTAAAAAGAGGGTGCTGGAGAGGATAGAGATGAGGTGTAAGACATGTAGATGTACCCTTTGTGGATAGAAAAAGGGTGTACATGTCTAACATAGAGTGAACATAACGGAAGTGACTGAGACACACTTAAGACCACTTCCCCTTCCACAGGCCACAGTAAATTTTAATTCACAGTCTCATAGTTTCAGAATTAAAACATTTAAAAAAATGTACTGCAAAATGTGTGTTATTTATTCACATCAAACAGCTTACAACCACTGACAAAGCCAATAGTCTTGGCTAGTTTTAGATCCATTTTTGTATGATATATGCAATAACAGAAAGTTCAGCGAGGCACCAAACTAATGGTCCAGTAGCACGCAGTGGAAATCACAGAAATTTAGTTTATATGTTTACATGTTTAAGCCACACCCTTAATTAAAAAGGCCACACCCCTATTGGAGATCCCTTTCTTTTTTCATCACACTTAAAGCTCTGATGTGACTGACTCTCCCCGGACCCAAAGGTCTTCCAGAGATGCCATTTTGATAGAAACAGTAGTATTTTCCTGTAGGTAACTGATTGACTGGCATGATGCTTGCAGTGGTTTCATGACATGCACCTGACAGTTCTACACTTACTAGACGCCATGGCACCCTGTGGCATGATGCTGCGGCACTGCATGTGTGGAAGCTACGAAATTCCACAGATTCCACCGGATGCTGAAGATTTGCAGATGGCACGTGGGAGTGAAGTTTTTCCGTGTGGCTTTGACGACGGCTTTGTGGTTGTGAAGTCTTCCGGGTGACTCTTGGTAGAAATGTTTTTTGGACCGCTCGTGGTGGAGACTTTTTGTATGGCTCGTGAGGCTGAGATCTGTACAGCATGTAGTGTCAATGCAGACAGCTCTACGCAGAAGCTAATGTCAGCTGCCCACGCTCCTCTGGTCTCAAACACTGCTCCGGAAGCCAAAGACCTTTGTACTTGTGGGAAGAAGAGAACAGCAGGGCCAGCATCGGCCACGCCAAAAGTATGGCGGTCGAGCCGGACCCCTCCGGAACAGGAGGCGGGACCGTCGCGCACATTAGTGACGCAACAGGTGCACCTCCTCCACCATAGGCCCCGGCCCGGAGGCGTGACCCAGATGTGATTAGAATCACTTCCAGGTCACACGAATGGGCAACATCAGGCCAGTTAGCACTGTCCTGGCCACCTCAGGGAATAAAAGGCTGGGGAGCACAGGAGTCTGCCTCTTCGCTCCTTGCTCCCCAGCCTGCCCCCAGCCTCGCTAGGAGGCTGTAACTTTGTTTTTCTCCTTTTTCTTCCAGGTGTACATCGTAAGTATCGAGTGATTGGGACCCTTCCTGCCGGCGTCGATTCTGGCTACAGTGTCAGTGGACGAGAGCTTGCGGAGGTGTCGCGTGCTGAGGGAGCCGTCTACTAAGAGGTCGTGTGCCGGCTGGTTCCAGGGCCGTTTGGAGAAGCGGACAAGAACGCCTGCAGGAGTCGCTGTCGATGCGGGTGTTTTTTAAGAGCTGCCAGTTCGAGCGAAGGATACTGACTATATAGGTACCCGGTTGGGGTGGCGCAGGTACCGTTTAGTAGCGCACACCCCTCTGGTTCGTGAATTTTGAATTGAATCACCGCATGTGTGGGCCTTTGCTTTGAGTGTCCCGTATTGGAATTCAATCACCGCGCGTCGACACTGTTGCACGCGCGGTGAGTCTTATTGTTTGTTGTTTATTTAGGGCGAGCGCTCTCACTCCGGTGGCTTTTAAAACGCCTCCCATGTGTGCAAAACTTTTCCAGCTCCTTATCTTGCCCTCATTTAAATTTCCTCACCGCGCGTTGGCAGCCGGTGCCATCACGCACACGGGGAGCGCTAACAGTATTGAATGTTGGTATTACAATAAGGCCTTTCTTGCCTCCTTTAATAATAAGCGCGCGTCAGGTGACCCCTGAGTCAGGCCTTTTTTGGGGGAATTTTTTATTGCATTTGGTGTCTTATTTTGTAGCACTGTAAAAGTATTTGGCACTACTGTTCTGTGGCTATGTTGCTTTCTTTGTCTGGGGGTGTCTCATTACAACGAAAGGGACGCTGATTTGGGGGCATAGGCAGTGCATTTAAATGTTTAAATGTTGAAGCTCTGTGGCCCTTACTATCACGGTATGTGCTAATGACTGTTGCTTTTGACCTACACTCTCTCCTTGTTTAAGAACAGAGCTGTTGCAAGATAAACACACCTTGGTTTCTGGCATGGGGCATTGTGATAACACTGTTGGCTTATAGGTTATGCTCTGATATCCTTACTCTCAAGGTTGTGTGCTAAACCCACCACTCTTCCATAGTCCTCATTCAGATTAAACAAGTTTGTGGGGTCAGTGTACTGCGGGTCAGAGTACCTTTGTGAGTGTGGTGAGTAATGGCGGGAAAAGCGAAGAGGGGGGACCAGCATGGCCTTGCTAACATTAGGGAGAAAGTGGAGGGTCAAGAGGGGCCAGAGGAGAGGACTAGGCACACCAATGTGCCCCCCAAGGCAGCTTTTCCCCCAATCCCAAAAAGGGTTAGAGCAAAGAAGCGGGTGGGGGAAGAACCTGCTGCATCCATCACCCAGGTTCCCAGGGGAGACGAACCTGCTGCACCCACCCCCCACGTTCCTCAAGTGCCACTTGTGCCTCGGGCGAGGTCCCTAATGCCCGGCACCCGCCCCGGTCCCAATACCAGAGACTCCTATGGCACCGGTCCCAGTACCAGCTCCACCTGTGACACCACCCGTCCTGGTGCCAATACTAGCACCTCCAGTGGCGCCGCCTACCCCAACACCACTGCCAGCTCTCCCTGTGACTCCAGTGCCCCAACCTGCCCCCACAGGAGTGCCTCCCACAGGCACAGGGGTCCCGGCCCCAGTTGCCCAGCCCACGCCCGCGGGGGAGACACCACCGGGGGGGATCCCACAAGACATAGTTTCACATTTGGCGGCAATCTTGCCATGGTTGGGAAAGGCAGGCATCCTCGCTCCAACAGTGGGGGCTAAGGATTTGGGTACCGATGCTTTGGCAGAGGTGAAGCGAATAGTGTCTCAGTTTAATACGGGGCCTGTGGTAAAAATTGTTGAAGGGCCAGCTGCACCATTACCTATCATTACAGGGGGTAGTACCAGCACACTGGAGAACAAGGGATTGTCAGTTTCCAGTGCGGCAGCAGGGAAACAGCAAGAGGCAACTGGGACCACCACAGCAGGTAAGCTGCCAACATTGCCAATGTTGGACGTAGGTGAGTCCCGCTCAGAGCGTGAACTCTTAGGCAGACATGTTTCTCTAGAGTTAAAGAACAGAATTTGGGCTGGCGAATATGTCAATATGTTCTCATTGCTGATTTGCGAAAGAGAAAGGGAGGAAGCAAGAAAAAACAAAGATTATATGCTACCCAGGGAATGGGCCAATCAGATGTTGAAATACAGGGTGGAGGAGAACTTACTCAACTAAATCAGAGCTTTTTCCAAATTTGCAGGCGCAGATGACTTGCTACCAAAACAGGATAGTTCGGGCCCATGATAAATTCGCAGGGGGGGGTGTGGTTGGAATATGACAAGAATTTCAGGGTGGCTAAGGCATCCGATCCATCGCTGTCATGGGACCGAATTGACACAATAGCATGGTTGGATTTTTTTGGTGGTGAAGGACATAGTAATACAAAGAGCCAGTCCCCCCAGTCCTCTCAGCCTTTTCATTCCTTTCGGTCACAGGGTAACACGAGTTATACCAATAATTCAAACGGCACTGGGGGGAGGAAGGGGACGTGCTGGGATTTTAATAGACGGACTTGCACCAGACCGCAAGGAATGTGCAGGTTCAAACATGCATGTTCCATTTGTGCCAACCCATCTCACCCCGAATCCAAATGCCTCAAAAAATCAAAAGACAAGGGTAGGAAAAAACAGGAGTGAATCGGTGACCCCGCTCAAAGCTCGGTCTCCCATTGATGTACCGGCATTGACACCATGGCTCAACAAGTATCCCTGCCATCTTACTGCGAGAACTCTTTTGGAGGGTTTCAGGGGTGGTTTTAGGATACCAGCTCTAGGTTATGTGGGATCACCAGAGTGCAAGAACCAACTCTCGGCGCGGTCCAATCCAGGTATAGTTTCCACAAAAATCACCAAGGAACTGCGCCTGGGTAGAGTAGCGGGCCCATTTGAGTCTGTCCCTGTTGAGAATTTTGTTTGCTCCCCGTTGGGGGTAGTGCCCAAAAAGGTTGACGGGGAGTTCAGACTCATACACAACCTATCAGCCCCCAGGGGAAATTCACTGAATGATGCAATTGATGATGAGTTTTGCAGTGTAAAATACGCTTCTTTTGACCAAGCAGTGGAGATGCTCAGGGGTTTGGGCCCTGGAGCATTGATGGCGAAATCAGACATAGAATCAGCTTTTTGTTTACTCCCAGTACATCCGGACGATTACCATCTGCTTGGTTTTAAGTTTCAAGGAAGTTTTTATATGGATATGTGTATACCAATGGGCTGCTCTGTGTCATGCGCATATTTTGAAAGATTCAGTTCATTTTTGGAATGGGTGTTCAGACAGAAGACAGGGCATCAGTGGGTCATGCATTACCTGGATGACTTTCTTATCTTGGGGGCACAGGGCTCCCCAGAGTGTGGGTAGGCGCTGCAGGAGTTTTGCGCGCTCATGCAGGCTTTTGGGGTTCCTTTGGCCCCGGGGAAGACAGTTGGGCCAGCATCAACGATAGAGTTGCTGGGGATCGAGTTAGATTCCATTCAGAGGTTCTTTAGGTTGCCCATGGACAAAGACACCAAGTTCAGGGCCGCTTTACAGCTATGCTTGAGCAAAGAGAAGGTCACACTCCACCAGCTGCAGCAGACAGTAGGGCAACTAAACTTTGCTTTAAGGGTTATTCCGATGGCAAGACCGTTTTCCCGATCCATCTTACAGCCATGGCTGGGCTCAGGGAGAAACACCACCACACAAGGCTGTCAGCTGAGGTTCGGCAGGACATGCAAATTTGGAAGGCATTCCTGCAGGACTTCAGTGGCAGAGTAGTGTGGCCCGGTCCGCTCACTGCCTCCGCGGAGTTGGGTTTAATGACTGATGCCGCGGGCAGTGAGGGATTTGGTGCCATACTCGGTACCGAGTGGGTGGCACAACGGTGGCCTGCATGATGAGTGGAGATTGGCTTGACGGGTAACATCGGTTTCCTGGAGCTCCTCCCCATCTGGGTGGCATTGACGGTATGGCCAGAGCAACTGCATAATCAGTCATTGGTTTTCTGGTCACACAACATGACCGTCGAATGCATCAACCAGCAGGTAGCCCGGTGTAAGATGATTCTCCGCCTTTTGAAGGAGATTGTTCTCATATGCATGAAGCTGAATATACAATTTAGAGCTAAACACGTTCCTGGTGTCCTTAATCATGCTGCTGATGCACTTTCTCGCTTTAAGATGCAGGTTTTCAGGGTGCACCTCCCAGCAGCGGCAGTCCACGCCACCCCCTTCCCAGAACGACTCTGGCAAATTGGTGCCCCCATCTACCGGACCTCGAGGCAGCTAGCCTAGCACCCAGGACCAGGAAACCATACGAAGGGGCGTTTTGGCAATATTGTTCTTTCTTGGGAATGGGGTGGGCGGAGAGATGGCACGACACAGGGGCGCTCCTTCAGTACCTGGGTTTTTTACAAGGCGAAGGGCGTTCTGCTGCAGCAGCTAAGCGGCACGTGGCGGGGATCTCTTTCTTTGCCCAGATCAGCGACAAAGGGGATCCCACTAACAGTTTTACGGTTAGGAAGGCTCTGAAAGGTTGGCAGCGCCTCCAAGGTTCGGCCCCAGACACAAGGCAGCCAATCGGGGTGGAGCTCCTGACATCATTACTAGGGGCCCTCCCCGCAATTTGCAACACCTCAGGGGAAGTACGGTTCTTCACTGCAGCATTTTCATTGGCCTTTTATGGAGCATTCAGGATTGGGGAATTAGTTGCCCAAAGCAAACTGGATGTACACGGCGGCCTACAGTTTGACCGCATTAGGGTGAAGGGTGACACATTACTGAAATCAATTAGGAAGTCCAAGACGGATCAGGAGGCACAAGGTGATGGGGTCGTTCTACACCGGGCACATGGTAACCCATGCTGTCCACTTTCACATGTGGAAAGTTACCTGCAGGTTAGACCCTATGAAAAAGGGGGCCCTTTGCTAATACATGCGAATGGGGTCCCACTGACACGTTTTCAATTCAAACGAGTACTGGACATGGCAATCCAAAAAGCTGGTTTGAACCCAGACAGTTTTGGAACTCACTCTTTTAAGATAGGGGCTGCCACTGAAGCGACAGACAGGGGTCTAGCTAGCAACAATGTACAAAGGATTGGGAGATGGTCCTCCAATTGCTATAAAAGCTATGTGCAGCTACATATGCTGTGAGTGGGATAGTTCACCAGACGCTGTTGCATGTGCCTTTCTCTGCTTTCATTACAGTTTCTCAAACCTGTCACGCAGGGGGGAAACTGAGGACACCACAACAGCAGCGTTGGGCGATGCAAGGACCATCAGCACCAAAGGAAGGACCACAGATTGTTTGGATTGTTGGCCACTCGTATGTAAGGCGTCTGTCTAATTTTTTCATTACAGGAAACTATAAGGACAGGGCACGGCAGGCCGGTTTGGAAATAAAATTTCATGGGAAAGGGGGGTTCTGCTTCAGTAAGTTCAGGGGTATCATACTAGACTTATTAAGGAAGGGGGGGACTCCTCCCAATATTATTGTGCTGCACTTGGGGGGGAATGATCTAGCAAACCTGGGAAGAAGAGGGTTGGTAGAAACTATAATCACAGAAATAGGTTGGTTAGCCAAGACATGCCAGGGTTGCACTTTCGGGTGGTCTCAGATGATACCCCAATTCCAATGGAGGGGAGGGGAATCTGTAAAGGCATTAAATTACTCCGCGAGGAGAATAAATAATAAAATAGAGAGACTTTTCAGGGCTCCCCACCTGCAGACCATCGCCCATGGGTGCATTAGGGGTGAACCGTGCTTCCTAAAAGACGGTGTGCACCTGTCCAAAGTAGGCAATGAAGTGTTCCTAGAGAATCTACTGGCGTGGTTGGGTGGCCTTAGTCACAGGGGATGACCTTCTAGTGAGCGCAGGGGGGCTAGATAGTCGGTCAACTATGCTAGCCTGTGGCAGTAAGGTCATGATTGGTGAGCAGTAAATTTAAGGTCCTTAGAGGGCGGCACCATTCTTGAATGGGGTCGCCCAAGTGGGAGGGACAAGTGGTCTCTCCTAGAACTCCAGGGGCAGTTGAGTGTGGGGGAGGAGGGAGTCATGCTTTCTCTAGGCTGGTTGGCCATCCCGCACGTGCACAACGGCACCAGTAAATGGCACACAGCTCCAAGGGCCCCTTTATGGAGATCAGGTGCAGAGCGTACGGGGGTAACCGGGGGGGAAGTACCCTCACGGTGAATGGGCCCTCTGCGCATGAACACTCCGGCTGGAGGGCGTGGTTAGAAATTGATAAGGATCTGACACCAGTTAGTGACCTTGCCGTAGGCTGAATTAGGTACGCAGAAAATAAAAACTGTAATGATTATTAAAGATATGTTAGATATGGATAGGAAACCTTTGTATTAGAGTTATGTTAAGGTTAGCCATCTGACATCTGTACTTATCGATTGTAATCAATGTAATGTATATTTTCTGCTACATTATGTGAATATTGTACATTTTGATAAATGTTTATTAATCTTTGTTTAATAAATATGGCCGGGGGGTGTTATGCTCCCCGCATCCAAACTTCTCTCCTGTCACTTTCTGGGCCTTGAGTGGGGAGGAGGGGGTGTAGGTAGTACCTGGCCATATACAGATGTTATCAGAGCTCAGACTAGCTTGCAGATACCGGAAGAGGTTACCAAGACACCACCTGAGCGAATGGCAGCCCGGTCAAGGCCTGGTCCTCATAAACAGCCTCACCCGGCCGGTGGGATCTCAACAGAACAAATATCACAGCCTGGAAAGGAGTAGGAACTGAAAGGAGAGCAGTGGTGTGTAGGGACCTGATAACGCAATAGGGGATTTGGGGGGAAACCTAGGGTGAAATGATGAGTTTGGCAGCCAAGGAAAAGCCAGCAGGAGTGGTGGATACTGTTAGAGCAGCAGTGCAGGATAGACATGACACATGCCCTGCATGCTCGCCCTATTCAACACATGGTTGGACCCATTGGGACTACTGGCCAATTTTAACACCCCCGATGTCCATACTGGTGCCTGAACTTTAGCCTCGCTCAAAAAGCGACATGGAGGAGTACTAGGTAGAGGGCACGTCTGAAGCGCATGAGCAGTGAATTCGGAGATGCTGCGGTGCCACAGCTAACTATAAGTAGTAAACAAATTCCTTTTTACAAGGTTTTGTATTACTACTAGAACATCCCTTGAGCGATGGTTTCAAATCTTATCTTATCCTCATATTCACTGCACCTTTGAAGCCAGCCCATCGTTGAACTAGAGCGGCGCGTTGATATCATTTAAGTGCTAAGTAGGTGTTCCGTTCACATTACATCTTTTAAACTGCTGAATTTACTCGGAATATCGCTGACAGTTTAAACCTGCTAATTAAGTCCTTTTGGTGTTTTCATGTATTCTGTTTAGAATTGGCTCTCCCGTACCTGTTTGGAACTCTCATCAATGAGACCATCGAACCTTGCTTTCAGGTAGTCTTTTAGATCGGGGAGATCGTCTTTACAAATGACTCTGTTTAGTGTTTATATATTTCAATTTAACAGCAAACTAGAGTGAATATCCTACTTGTTCTCATATTTAGCATTACGACCCCCTCTAGTGGATGAGCGTCACTTCATCCTCTTGCCCGTTTCCATTAAGAAGTCTTACAGTCTGTTTACTGGGCTCATTGACATCTTTTCCTTACGGTGAGCATTATTATTAACAATCTTAGCTTATGCCATACGCTCTATGTGGAATGAGTTCGCCTTTACCTGCCTGATATTTGTTCTAAACTGTCTCCTTCCGGTATTTTGAAGACTGTTAGAAATCGTTTGTAACTTTGGGCAGATTTCTGTAGCTTTGCTCAAGATACAGTCAATACATTTGGTTCCGGTTTGCTTTTAGCAGTTGGAAAAATCACTAATATCACCCAGATTTGTGAATACACCCAGAAACCTAGTAGCTTCCTCTGTACTCTGATCTGATTAGCACATTCTGTTTTTCTTTTATTGTTTTAATTCTTTGGGGTCTCTCATTCCCCTTTTTTGTGTGCAACCATCATGTATAAAACATTTATCTTGTTTCTCACCACTCTTACGCTTAGACCAGTGCTTATAACTGTTATGGACATAAAGTGTCGCTTAACCACCTTTCTATATAGGATTTTTTTTACAATAACCTAGAAAAAGTCTCCATTTTTGTTTATTACTGTACAGGTCCCATGGATATCGGACACGAATAAATTCACGCCCTAAAGAAGGTGTTACCCCGGGAAAGGGGGTGTTACACCAAAACGCGCGTCGGCGTTTTTGAATTGATCTGCCATTTAGCCTTATCAGTTACATAGAATCATTGAGATTTTATATTTTCAAAAGGATAATCTCTTGTTCTTCTTTTTCACGATTGAATTTTCATGACCATAAACTCTTACCAACAATATATTAATTCTTGTTTTCTCCTGAAAGAAAAGACATGCCAACTACGTTGGGCTTCTGAATTGTCACTTTCCAGATGTTAGGATGTTTGTGTAGTATGTTTTCATGGTTTGAATGTATTTAAGTGTGAGTGAGAATGTTTGAATAATTTTTGTCACTGATTTTCCATGGGCATTGTTGTTTGTATGATTATTATGCCATCTGTTAGTTGAATTGTTTTCTCCAATATATGATTTATGCATTTAAGAAATGTTTTCAATCACTTTGAAAATAAAAAAGTAAAAATATGGTAACCTGTTTCGTGGTACAATTTATATGCATGGTCTAGCAAGAGTGGTCTTTATTATAAACTGACTTAATTGCATTTTTCCAAAGCGCATAGGTACAGCGGACTCCTCCTTGTTTACTCTTCAAATCAGTATTTACCAGGCAAGATGTCCCATCCACTAACTATTTATATGGTATATTGTGTGGCGTGCATCTGTCAATTATGAATTTCAACCCTTGTGAAGCCTAGAAATGAGCACAGTATGCTGTAGTACACAACTTTCCAAAAGTACTATGTAGCAGTGCCTTCTATGCCCATTTCCATGTGGTGATACTGGTAGCGCTTGTAAAACACTCCCTTAGAGGCCTCTGCAGGACTGTCAAACACAGCTGCCTCATATTTCTTTTCTGTGTATGCAGACTCATAAAACATAATAGCACAAGTGCAGTTAAGGTTCATTAACACTTTGTTTGGAGAATTGACTTATTTGATATAAACTTTAAACTTTATGACCCCCTCCTACACTTTGGTGGCTAACGTTTTCATGGTTTAAAAGATGATTATTTCGAAGTAGCAGTTTTAACAATATTTAACATCGTCTTGTTCGTGGAGCATCTAAAGGAGGCGCACATCTCTCAAAACTGATAGCATCATGTTAGACGGGCCAAACATGCACATATAATTTATTTTGGCCTCTTGCGCAGAAACATCAATTTTTAACAAAGAGTTATATAGTTAGGGGAGCGTGACTTGGAGCGTAATGGCGGATCCTATCTGGGCTCCAGAGAGCCCGTCATTATTCCTCTCCCAGGAGCCTTTCTGGTTCGGTCCTCACCGATATCTGTGGCCCAGGACCATTTCCAGCACATGAGGAGGGGCCTCTATTACCCATCCCTAACTGTCTTGCTTCTTCTGAGTGTTTTATTTGTTTGCTGCTGGCCAGCATAAGCAGGCCCCCTATGAGCAGACCTGGGTGTGAAATCCCACTCCGCTTGCAGTTTGTGGAGTTGTTTCCACAAAAACTTCACTCTGCATAGCGGAGTTTTTTCCAGTGGCGAGCACGAGCGAGGAAAATCTTACTGCAGACCACCTCCCAGCGAGATTTCTCAATGTGGGTGGTCACGGATGGCGCTACCGCTGGTGTTGAGAAACCTTCAGTTTTCCTTGAGGAAGCTGCCACTCGAGTAGAACATCTGCTCGAGCGGTAGAAAGAAGCAGTACCCTCTTGCTCTGTGCGGGCTTCTGTTCGCGCTGATTTTACAGCGCCGGACAAACACCCGGTGCTAAAACTCAATGTGAACGGTGCGACCCAACACACTCCGCCGCTTGAGGAACTCCGCATAGCGCGACTGTGCAGAACTCCGCAAACTCTTCCCAGGCCTACCTATTAGGTGAATGGTGTGCCCCCCCCCACTGCTGGAGTGCCCCCACACCCTTGCATGGAGGCCCTTCAGCACTCCTCTACAGAGTGATCTTGGCAGACACAATAGCTGCATTCTTCTGTCATGGCGATGCTGCTCATTAAGCTCAATTTTCCACTGTGACGCCACCTCCTGGTGCGCTGTTTTATGATCGGGAAAAAAATGTCCATATATCTGCGTTCAGGAAGCCCTCATCTTCTCTCGTTTTACATACCATCACTGCAATGCTGTTTCTGCAGCTGAATCAATGACGGTCCGTGAGACATTTGAAGTAAGACGCAGGGGGCTGCGGTATATATGGAAGGCAATGCCCATCTCGGGGAGGAATCCTGAGCCCACCCTCTCTCCATTGGCAAGTTCTATTTGAATTTCTGGCTCCTCTTTGATGTCTTTCTTTGGCATATACTAAATGCAGTAACTATGCGTATGCATGCATAGGATGATGCTTTGATTCTTTATTACTCCCCTTGACTGTTGGAGCATATTTGTGAGCAACTCGCCATGTCTTTAATACAAGTATATTTTGGATATCTCTCACATGCTGCAAATTTATGCCTGAGATATAGACCTGATTACCATTATCCAAAACTACCTGTGACGAGATTTTACTTTCTCTGTTTTATGCCAACCTTATCTTGCCTGTTTTGGTGCTTCTAAGTGACGTCCGCAGTGGTTTCTTATGACTGTCCTGCATTACGATTTGCTCCTCACACCGTAGCTCCTTGAGCGTGCACAGCACCCCAGCCCTGCTGCTTGCCTTACCTTACCAGAACAAACAGTGCGAACGTGGTGGATATTAGAGAATACAAAGGCAGTAAAGACGATAAAGATAAAGAAACGAAAAGAAATATAAAAGAGGGCAAAGCAAGTTCCACCACGTCCTGATTCTCCTGTCAAACGTAAATCAAACAGTGCATTGAAGACTATTCTAAACAAGCTGAATTCAGTTCATGATATTGCGCAACACACAAAAACTACACAAATATGCTACAAGTTAAAGAAGCGGTGATTAGGAAGGACCTGAAGAATCTTAAAGTGAGGATTACCAACACCGACAACAGGATCACTTTCTTGGAAGATCACAATAACCTGCAATCGAAGAGGCTACATAAAACGGACAACGTTCTGGCCTCTCTGAGGAGAGATATCACTGACTTAGAAGATAGAAATAGGAGGAGCAATCTTCATTACTACTCGGATCTCTAATGTCTTGGGTATCCCCTTCTTTAGAGACTGTAAGATTGAAAGAGCTCATACAGTTTCATCTTTTAAACCCAACAACATATTAAATCTGAGGACTTTTATCTTTAAACCTCTGAGAAACCAACATACAGAGGAATTCCTGGCACATGTATGAAAGATCAGATCAATCTCTTGGAGAGGATCAAACATTTCAATCTCCCAGGATTAAGAAAGAGACACTGTCATCCGTAGAAAAGGCTTCCTTGAGCTTAGAAAGAGACGAATCGAGAAGTCAGTTCAATACTCTTTTGTTTGTCCATCTAACATGAAGATTATCTCTAACAGCAAAATAGTGATCTATAAGGAAACTGCAGAGTTGGAAGCCTTCTTCGATAATAAATCTGAAGCCTGCATGGAAGAAGATCCTACCTCTTCACCACCTTCTACTTGATTCTTGCTACTTCCGTCCCTACACTTTGTAATATCTCTCCACACGATGGTGTGGCTTCGTTACTTTCCACTTCCCCGATTGCCTCTTTTAATTATTCTCTGATGCCTGTGCTACTGTACTAGCCTCTACTAATGGGTCAATGTTAAACGGCTGTGGTTTCTATCTACTTAGTGCCCAGACATTATGATCCTCTGTGGGTCTTTTAGTATTATTACTTGGTTTGCCTATTGTTGCTTATATAAATGCGGTTTCTCTCAACATTGTGTTCACTAAAGTCACATTGTGCACTCAATTCAATACTTATGTTTTGGTTCGCTGACAAGTCAGGTACCTGTTTGTGAGAAGTTGGCCTGGCATATGCTGGTCACTAGCTATAGTGGCCACCTTGCACCAGTCCAATTCGACTCTTATGGTAGATAGGTTTAAGACAACCTTTTAAAGAAAGCTATCCTAGTGGTAGCTGTGGAGAGCAGCCTTCAGGCTAAGTCTCAGAGGAATGTAAAGCAGCTTGTTTTACCTTATAATCTCTTGAATTACCTAATGAAAGGACACCACACAGGTATATATATATCAAATATATATGTATTTATTACTAGACACACTCTACTAATCTCTTTATAACATTAGAAACCAGGTACACATTCAAATGTCAATGTTTCACAATAAATTAAGCACAAATATGTCTGGAGCCCTAGGGGCGTACCAGACCATATACTAAGAAAGTGGTATAAGGATGTCGACTTGCAAAATAACAAGGCCTAGGGCCTGGGGAATCGCTGGGGCTTCACTACTGCAGTGTTAGCAGGTAAATAACAGGCCCACGGGAAACGTGTGCAGTGTGTGAACACAGCCACGGGTTTTCTATTGGTTATAATGGTGCACGTCGCGGTTAGATTTTTACAGTTCTAGGGTACTTCTAGGAAGACTACAAGCAAGCCACTTACAAGGTCTTTTGGTGTCGGGTCGCGTCGCTGTTTTCTATGGAGACCAAAGAAGACTTGCTGCTTGCGTCGTCTGAAGAAGTGTCCGGTGGAATCCGAAGGTGGATTCAAGATGGATAAGACCTGAAAATTGAGGGAACAGTGTTCAAAGTCACTTGCCAGTGACCGGTGGGCAGCAAGATGGATGACCACAGATGTCGCGTTGATTCAGGTCGTTGATGGTGTTTTGACTCTTCAGTCACGAAGTCCAGGAGGGATCAATGATGACCAGCAGCTGGATTTGGAGTGTCCCATGATGTCTGCAGCTGATGGCAGTGTCAGCAACCGAATTGGAGCCAACAAGTCTTGGCAAATGCAAGTCTTGTGTAGACAGAAGAAAGTCGATGGTGGAGACCAGCAAGATCTGAGGGACTCACCCAGCAAGGGTAAGTGAGGGCAGGCCCGAAGCCACCAGAAGAGCCCTTTGAGTTGTTGAGAAAGTCTTCGGGGGACCTACTAGCCAATGGGCAAGTGATCGCAAAGATGCTGCCACAGGAAATGCTTCACAGGAGCCCACGGTCACTCGGGACAAGGTAGGCTGCTGATTTTTGGTGCAAGACTTGCTGGGGGCTTGGGCCACAAATGGTCCAAAGCACAAGTTCGTAGAACGTTGTTTAGGGTTTGCACTCGAAAATAGGGCATGATTCCCAGATATTGCAGTTCCTCGTCACTCGTGGGGTCCAGACACCACAGCTTTGCTGGGGACACAAAATGGCCATCGAGAGGTCAGGAAATCTGCTTCTGGGGTCACAGGGACTTTGGACTCTGGCGGGAGCAGGAAAGTTTGCAACCGTTGATTAAGGTTTTTGGTGCCTGCCAAGCAGGGGAGTCACTCCTTGACTCCAAGGGAGATTCTTCTGTCTTCCAAAGGTAGTGGAACATTGAAGGGCCAGGATTCTTCTTTGTAGAGCGTCGTCCAGGGTTATCTGATTTGTAAGGGCAATGCTTGCTATCTTATAGTGAAGATAGGGGAGGGACTAGCTCTATTACCACTCCTCTAGGAGGGTCAGGGGAGGGGGTGGTTACACCCACTTCCCTTTGTCCAGTTTTGTGCCAGAGCAGGGACAGGTAGCCCCTGAACCGGTTTGAGCTGGCATATGCACAGAGGAGCCTACTGCTCCCCCAGTGCAGGACTTCAAAGCACTCTAGGAGTGCACCCACCTTGCTCCAATACACTAAATCCTGTCTGGAAGGTGGTGACACCTCCCTGTGACAGTATGTCTTTTGTTGGGCCTCCTCCACTGCGAGTTTCAGTCAGCAGCAGGAGGGCAGCCCTGTGTATGTGCTGGTGGCATCCATTTTGTGATGCCAGGGCTCCATAGGATTTCTATCGTTTTACATGTCGTCCCCTCTAGAAGGGTGGGATCATGCTCCCACATCATGGACTGATGAGGACGTATGATTCCAAGTTGTTTGACACCAAACACGACATGTTTTGATGCAGTCATTCCAAAGTTAGCATTTTAATGCACTTAAGAGTATATGGTTTAACCGCATCCACAAACAGCCATAGAGAATAGACTCTGGTAGCTGCAGAGGGGCCCTGCTCAGGCAGAGGCACCCCCTCACATTGTAAACCATGCACCCTGCCCTCAGGATTGATAGGGCCTGCTATAGGTGTGGCTGATAGGTTTATATGTGTGTGTATGGTGAGATATAGGAACCTATATCTCAGTGAGGAGTGGTAACACTACCTCATACAGGCTGCAGTAGCAGGCCTGTGGTGTCAGATTGAGTCTGCTTCCCAGGGTTGGCATAATACATGCTTCAGCCCCTGGTAGGCCGGTGAAGTAGCAATGCCCTAGGTACCTAAGGTACCATATACTAAGGGCTCATAAGGTACCACAGTATCCAATCACTAGGGCATCTAATATGCACACCAAGTTGTTTAGAGAGAACAGAGAGACTGGGGCCCTGATTAGCAGAGACCCAGCCAGACTATAGCCAGAAACCAGTGTATACATCAGAAAAAAAAGTGGGGGCAACATAAGTGCAGATCCTACTCTCCTACACAACCCCCCCCCCCCAAATGCAGGGACATTAAACTAACCTTGACCAGTTGAGTCTTCATGTTCTAAGTGGAAATACCTTGAGAGTCCATCTGCATTGGCATGTTGGGTCCCACGTCTATGTTCCACTGTATAGTCCATCCCCTGTAGGGAAATGTACCACCTGAGCAGTTTAGGGTTTTCACCTTTCATCTGTTTGAGCCATAGGAGGGGCTTGTGGTCAGTCTGAACTATGAAGTGTGTGCCAAAAAAGTATGGCCTCAGCTTGTTCAGGGCCCACACCACAGCAAAGGCCTCCCTCTCTATAGCTGACCAACGTTTCTCTCTAGGGGTCAGCCTTCTGCTTATGAAAGCTACTGGCTGGTCTTGACCTTCATCATTAAGTTGAGACATTACAGCTCCCACACCCAGCTCTGAAGCATCTGTTTGAACAATGAACTTCTTTTGGTAATTTGGACTCTGTAAGATGGGGGCAGTGCACATTGCCTGCTTGAGGTCATCAAATGCCTTTTGACAGCTAGCTGTCCACTGAACCTTTTTTGGTATTTTCTTGGAGGTCAGATCATTTAAGGGGGTCACTATAGATCCATATCCCTTAACAAACCTCCTATAGTACCCAGTCAGGCCTAAAAAGGCTCTAACCTGTGTCTGTGTTGTTGGAGCTACCCATTCCATTATGGTTTGGATTTTGCTCTGCAATGGTTGAACCTGGCCTCCACCAACAAGGTGGCCCAGGTACACAACCTGACTCTGCCCTATCTGACACTTAGTGGCCTTGATAGTGAGGCCTGCTTTTTGCAGGGCCTCCAGTACATTTCTGAGGTGGACCAGGTGATCCTGCCAGGTGGAACTAAAGACAGCAATATCATCAAGATAAGCTGAGCAATAAGTTTCCATACCAGTCAGAACTTTATTCACCAACCTCTGAAAAGTGGCAGGTGCATTTTTCAAACCAAAGGGCATTACCACAAAGTGATAGTGCCCACCAGGGGTTGAAAATGCTTTTTTGGCCTTGGCATCATCAGCTAACTTGATTTGCCAGTAACCAGATGGTAGGTCAAATGTACTAAGATATTTGGCTGAGGCCAAAGTGTCTATAAGTTCATCTGCCCTGGGAATTGGATAGGCATCAGTCCTGGTGACTGCATTGAGGCCCCTGTAGTCAACACAAAACCTCATTTCTTTCTTACCACCCTGGGTATGAGGTTTTGGCACAAGGACTACTGGGCTAGCCCAAGTGCTATCTGAGGGCTCAATAACACCTAGTTCCAACATTTTCTGGACTTCTGTCCTGATACAATCCCTGACATGGTCAGGTTGCCTGTAGATTTTACTCTTTATAGGCAGACTGTCTCCAGTGTCCACCTCATGGGTGCACCAGGAAGTCTGACTTGGGGTCAGGCTAAACATATGTCTAAACTGTTGTAGCACTTGTCTACATTCAGTTTGTTGATGCTCAGTGAGGCTGCTTGACAAAGCAACACCATCAACTGACCCATCATCAGGGTTCTGTGAGAGCAGGTCAGGGAGAGGGTCACTCTCCTCCTCCTGGTCCTCATCAGTTGCCATGAGCAAGCCCATGCCAGCCCTGTCGACATATGGCTTAAGTCTGTTGACATGGAGCACCCTAAGGGGGCTCCTGGGAGTTCCAAGATCCACCAAGTAGGTGACTTCTCCCTTTTTCTCAACAATTGTATGGGGGCCACTCCACTTGTCCTGGAGAGCTGCTGGGGCCACAGGCTCCAACACCCACACTTTCTGGCCTGGCTGATAAACAGTCAGGACAGCCTTTTGGTCATGCCAAGCTTTTTGTAATTCTTGGCTAGCCTCAAGGTTTTTGGTTGCCTTCTTCGTGTACTCTGCCATCCTGGAGCGGAGACCAAGTACATAGTCCATCACATCCTGTTTGGGAGGTTTGAGAGGTAACTCCCATCCCTCCTTCACCAGACATAAGGGTCCTCTCACAGGGTGCCCAAACAGAAGTTCAAAAGGGCTGTAGCCAACCCCCTTCTGTGGAACCTCCCTGTATGCAAACAGAAGGTAGGGAAGTAAAAGGTCCCATTTTCGCCTAAGCTTTTCTGGGAGGCCTTTAATCATTCCCTTTAGGGTTTTGTTGAATCTCTCAACTAACCCATTGCATTGTGGGTGATAGGGAGTAGTGAATTTGTAATTGACACCACACTTCTTCCACATTGCTTTTAGATATCCTGACATAAAGTTTGTACCTCTGTCAGATATGACCTCCTTAGGGAAACCCACTCTGGAGAAAACTCCAATGAGGGTTCTTGCTACCACAGTGGCTGTGGTGGTCCTGAGGGGTATAGCTTCTGGATACCTGGTGGCATGATCCACTACCACCAGTATAAATCTGTGCCCAGATGCAGTTGGAGAGTCAAGGGGACCAACAATGTCAATCCCTACCCTTTCAAAGGGAACCCCCACCACAGGTAGTGGTATCAGAGGGGCCTTTGTTGTCCCACCTGACTTGCCACTGGCTTGGGAACTGACACAGGAGCGACACAACTCCTTGGTGTCCTCAGACATGTGTGGCCAATGAAAATGAGGGACAAGCCTGTCCCAGGTCTTGTTCTGGCCCAAGTGTCCTCCCAATGGGATATCATGTGCTAGGGTCAAGAGGAACCCCCTAAACTTCTGAGGTATTACCAACCTCCTGGTGGCTCCAGGGGTAGGATCTCTAGCCTCAGAATATAGGAGCCCCTCATCCCAATAAACCTTATGGGACCCACTAACACTCCCAGCAGCCTCAGCAGCAGCTTGCTGTCTGAGGGGTTCAAGAGTGGGGCAGCACTGTTGTTCTTTGCTCAGATCTTCCCTGGAAGGCCCCCCTGCCCCCAAGAACTCAACCTGACCAGGCTCAAGTTCCTCTGGGGCAGTTCCTTCTTCAGGCTCTGCTTCTCCTCCCTCAGGAGGGGAATCTGAGATCTGAGACAGAGGGGAAGGCCCAGCCTTAACCCTACTGCTCCTCCTCTTGGGTAGCATCTGGTCCATAGTTTCAGGATCCAGAGCTGGTTCAGCTTTATGCATTTTGGCTTGTGACCTGGTCACAGCAAATACCTCTGCAGGTATGCCCAACATCTCAGCATGAGTCCATAATTCTACTTCAGACCAGGCTGAAGTCTCCAGATCATTGCCCAACAAACATCGACAGGGAGGTCTGCACTGACTACTACCTTTTTGAGGCCAGTTACCCCTCCCCAGGAGAAATTCACAACTGCCAGACTATGGTTGGTCCTGACATTGCTTGCATTGGTCACCTGGTACATTTCACCCAGGATGATCTGTGCAGGGTCCACTAGATCCTCTGCCACCATGGTGACACTAGCACCTGTGTCCCTAAATGCCAAAGCCTGTTTGCCATTTATGATAGGCTGCTGTTTGTACTAAACAAGATTACTGGGGCTCACCAGGAAGGACATATCAAGGTCTCCCTCACAAACTAGCAATGCCTGTGTTGGTGCTCTGACTAGGCCAGAGTCCACATCAGAACCCAGGGTCAACCCTACTACACCCTTATTCTGAGTATTACCTCCACCAATGACTGCACTAGGGGGAACAGTTGCCTTAGGGGCTGGGGTGGTGGTGGTTTGGTCTTTGGACTTGGTACAATCAGAAGTCCAGTGCCCTTTCTGTTTACAGAATTTGCACCAGGGCTTCTTTTGGCCTTTTCCCTTTGCAGATTGTGACTCCCCACCAGATGCAGATTTTTGGGGCCATTGTGAAGACTTCTGGTCTTTTGACTTATCCCCACCTTTATCTGAGCCTTTAGGATATTGCTTCTTAGTGTCACCACCTTGGTTCTGGATTTTCTGCCTCACCCTGGTTCTGACCCATTTGTCTGCCTTCTTTCCCAATTCTTGGGGAGAGGTCAGATCAGAGTCCACAAGGTACTGATGCAACAACTGGTTTTGGCAATTATTAAGGATCTGTTCTCTCATTATCAGATTATACAATCCCTTAAAATCAGTTACTCTACTACCAACCAGCCAACCTTCTAGAGCCTTGGTTGCACAATCAACAAAGTCAGTCCAATCCTGTGCTTTCTGGGTATCTCTGAACTTCAACCTGTACTGTTCAGTGGTTAAGCCAAACCCATCTATTAATGCACTCTTCAGGGCTTCATAGTCATCAGCATCCTCTTCTCTAACAGTGAGGAGCTTATCTCTACCTTTATCTGAAAAGGAGAGCCACAAGATTGCTGCCCACTGTTTCTGGGGGACCTGTTGAACTTTACAGGCCATCTCCATAGCAGTTACCCATTTGTGGATATCATCCCCACTCTGGTAGGGAGGAACAACCTTGGACATGTTCCTATGGTCTGGAATGTAATCTCTGCCTCTAGGGACACTGTTGCTGCCACCAGGGGTATATAACCCCTCTTTTCTAGAAGCTCTCTGGAGCTCAAAGGCTTCTCTATCTAAGGCCAATTACTTGGTTCTGAGGGCAAGCTTGGCTTCCTCATACTGGAGCATCTTGTACCTTCTTTCAGAGGAGGTCTCTCTATGTGAGTATGAGTTCCTCTGGTGGACAGAATCTCTGTTAGAGTGGCATGAGTGGTCAGTTTCCCTTGAAGGGGATCTAGGCCTCTCTTCCCCTCTATCAGCCTTCTTAGGGAGGATTCCTCTGTCCTGTTCAGACCTTTCTGGGTCTGGTCCTTCAATCACAGACTCCAGGTCATTTGATTTTCATGATCAGACCCAGAGACTATGCTGACCCACCCCCTGATCCAGATCCACCAGCTCCTAGAGCCAGTCTAAGGTCATCTGCTACTAACAGACCTATCAGGTGTTGTGTGGAGGGACTCTGTCCTTGCTTCAGGTGTCTTGCAACACACAGGGCCTTTAAGTCAAAGTAGCCCATGTCCTTGTACTGAAGCTGGGTGGACCCACTGGCTCCATCCCTTGAGGACATTCTAGTGTTATGCAGTGTTGCACTAACTACACTAGTTTGTGGCCTACTGAACCTAGCTTGAGCTGTAGCAAGGGTGCGCTTAACCCTTCACAAACAACTCTAAGTTCAGTAGAACTTATTGATACTAAGCTTGACTTTATATGTACCTTGAGTACCTTAAGTGGTTTTCAGTTAGTAATTCAAATAGAGATTTTCGAGTAAAACAATGGCAAGCTGGAATCCCACACACTGCCCACCAATGTGAGAAGTTGTCCTGGCATATGCTGGTCACTAGTTATAGTGGCCACCTTGCACCAGTCCAATTCGACTCTTATGGTAGATAGGTTTAAGACAACCTTTTAAAGAAAGCTATCCTAGTGGTAGCTGTGGAGAGCAGCCTTCAGGCTAAGTCTCAGAGGAATGTAAAGCAGCTTGTTTTACCTTATAATCTCTTGAATTACCAAATGAAAGGACACCACACAGGTATATATATGAAATATATATGTATTTATTACTAGACACACTCTACTAATCTCTTTATGAGCTTAGAAACCAGGTACACATTCAAATGTCAACGTTTCACAATAAATTAAGAACAAATATGGCTGGAGCCCTAAGGGCGTACCAGACCATATACTAAGAAAGTGGTATAAGGATGTCGACTTTCAAAATAACAAGGCCTAGGGCCTGGGGAATCACTGGGGCTTCACTACTGCAGTGTTAGCAGGTAAGTAATAGGCCCACGGGAGACGCGTGCAGTGTGTGAACACAGCCGTGGGTTTCCTATTGGTTATAATGGTGCAAGTCGCGGTTAGATTTTTACAGTTCTAGGGTACTTCTAGGAAGACTACAAGCAAGCCACTTACAAGGTAAGTATTTCGTGAGCCAACACACACTTGGGCACCGGAGTGCATGAGTTACCTCACCCAGGGAAGCCGGGTGCATAGGGATCTTTTGGTGTCGGGTCGCGTCGCTGTTTTCTATGGAGACCAAAGAAGACTTGCTGCTTGCGTCGTCTGAAGAAGTGTCCGGTGGAATCCGAAGGTGGATTCAAGATGGATGAGACCTGAAAATTGAGGGGACAGTGTTCAAAGTCACTTGCCAGTGACCGGTGGCCAGCAAGATGGATGACCACAGATGTTGCGTCGATTCAGGTCATTGATGGTGTTTTGACTCTTCGCTCACGAGGTCCAGGAGAGATCGACAATGACCAGCAGCTGGATTTGGAGTGTCCTACTAGGTTTACAGCTGATGGCAGTATCGGCAACTGGATTGGAGCCAACAAGCCTTGACAAATGCAAGTCTTGTGTAGACTGAAGAAAGTCAATGGTGCAAACCAGCAAGATCTGAGGGACTCACCCAGCGAAGGTAAGTGAGGGCAGACCTGGAGCAACCAGGAGAGCCCATTGAGTTGTTGAGAAAGTCTTCGGGAGACCCACTAGCCAATGGGCAAGTGATCGCAAAGATGCCGCCACAGGAAATGCTTCACAGGAGCCCACGGTCACTCGGGATGGGGTAGGCTGCTGATTTTTGGTGTAAGACCTGCTGGGGGCTAGGGCCACACATAGTCCAAAGCACAAGTTTGTAGAACGTTGTTTAGGGTTTGCACTTGAAAATAGTGCATGGTTCCCAGGTATTGCAGTTCCTCATCACTCGTGGGGTCCAGATGCCACAGCTTCGCTGGGGACTCAAAATGGCCATCGAGAGGTCAGGAAATCTACTTCTGGGTTCGCAGGGACTTCAGACTTTTGGTGCCTGCCAAGCAGGGGAGTCACTCCTTGACTCCAAGGGAGATTCCTCTGTCTTCCAAAGGTAGTGGAACATCGAAGGGCCAGGATTCTTCTTTGTAGATCGTCATCCAGGGTTATCTGATTTGTAAGGGCAATGCTTGCTATCTTATAGTGAAGATAGGGGAGGGACTAGCTCTATGACCACTCCTCTAGGAGGGTCGGGGAGGGGGTGGTTACACCCACTTCCCTTTGTCCAGTTTCGCGCCAGAGCAGGGATAGGTAGCCCCTGAACCGGTTTGAGCTGGCATATGCACAGAGGAGCCTACTGCTCCCCCAGTGCAGGACTTCAAACCACTCTAGGAGTGCACCCACCCAGCTCCAATACACTAAATCCTGTCTGGAAGGTGGTGACACCTCCCTGTGACAGGATGCCTTTTGTTGGGCCTCCTCCACTGCGAGTTTCAGTCAGCAGCAGGAGGGCAGCCCAGTGTCTGTGCTGGTGGCATCCATTTTGTGATGCCAGGGCTTTATAGGATTTCTATTGTTTTACATGTCGTCCCCTCTAGAAGGGTGGGAGCAAGCTCCCACATCATGGACTGATGTGGGGGTATGATTCCAAGTTGTTTGACATCAAACACAACATGTTTTGATGCAGTCATTCCAAAGTTAGCATTTTAATGCACTTAAGAGTATATGGTTGAACTGCATCTACAAACAGCCATAGAGAATAGACTCTGGTAGCTGCAGAGGGGCCCTGCTCAGGCAGAGGCACCCCCTCACATTGTAAACCATGCACCCTGCCCTCAGTATTGACAGGGCCTGCTATAGGGGTGGCTGATAGGTTTATATGTGTGTGTATGGTGAGATATAGGAACCTATATCTCAGTGAGGAGTGCTAACACTACCTCACACAGGCTGCAGTAGCAGGCCTGTGGTGTCAGATTGAGTCTGCTTCCCAGGGGTGGCATAATACATGCTTCAGCCCCTGGTAGGCCTGTGAAGTATCAATGCCCTAGGTACCTAAGGTACCATATACTAGGGGCTTCTAAGGTACCACAGTATCCAATCACTAGTGCATTTAATATGCACACCAAGTCATTTAGAGAGAACAGAGAGACTGGGGCCCTGATTAGCAGGTTCCCAGCCAGACTATAGCCAGAAACCAGTGTATACATCAGAAAACAAGTGGGGGCAACATAAGTGCAGATCCTACTCTCCTAAACTGTTTAACCAATTTGACTAGCAGGTTATTGGAACCTTTCTCTACCTGTTCCTTTTTCATGTTACCTTGGTCACTTGGGCTGAATGTTCTTATGATAAATTGAAAGGAGACCCTCACCGCAGCAAACAAGCCACTGGCGTCACAATAGCCCCCACAGCCCCTGCTCCAGGGAGCCCCCTCCGGCACTGTGTACTGTGCACGGGTGATGGGCTTGAATTGGTCCGGAGTGGTGAGGGGGACCTCCATGTAACTTGCAGGCGGCCCTCTCAAGTTTTGTTACGCCACTGAACCAAACCTACACTAACCTGTTGGAGTTGGATATTTTACTCCACTATTTTCCCGCTGGTTATGGGTAGGATAACTCTCTATACTTATTTTTATGTGTTATAACTTTGGAATGCCTAGATCTCCTCTGTTGCACTATGTGTTGTCGTTTATGACATGGTTGTTGCATACTTTACTACGATTATGAATATATCTTTAGCTTACCTTGTTGTGCTCAGCAGGTGTTGATAAGTCATATTAATGATACTGCTCATCTATTGTGATATGATAAGGGCTCCCGGTTTTATGGTATTTATTTTTTTAACATTTCCGTCTGTATTTATCCATATTTATTTTTTGGCCATCTCATTGGTATTTATCCATATCTATTTAGTGTTTTGAGACTAAATGGAGTCATGAAATCGTATATTTTCACTTTTATTTAACTGAAAAACATGCCATTAGACTTTGCTGCCTGTTGCGTTTTAGCATATTTAGCAGCCAAACTTAGTGATACATTACACCCACTGGTAAATATAACCATTGTAATACAAATATGTGTTAACATATGCAGGTATTTAGGGAAATTTCAACCTGTTTTTTTAACTTCTCATGCTGTCTATCTGCTCAACTGCTATCCTGGAAATCACGAAAGACAGCATGGAGAGTCACACACAAGAAGCACAATTTTCTGTATTGTTCTGCTTTTAACAATAAATACAGACAGAAAACAAACAGTAAAAACAGAAAACTGGGAGCCTTAGATATGAGATTACATGATAATAATGACACCGAATGGACCCTATGTTTCTCTGCTGTTATTATACTTCAGCGGGCTCCCCCTCGCTTGTTTATCCCTAGTGCCCTAAACACACACATCAATGTCTCTTCAAGACCTCTCCACTCCTATTTAGGGGTGGCCTCTATTGTTTATGTTTTTTCCCTATTCTTTTTCTTTTGGGTCATTTTGTTTGCTGTGTTTATTCTGTTTTAGTGGTGTGTCTTCTCCCCTCCAGTCGATCTGTCAATAATTCCCCTTTGGTTCAATCATTGGCCCTTTGCATGCAGGAGCTCTTCTAATCATATAGAAATTATTCAAAGCAGTAGCATCCAGCCATTACAAGCTCCCTAAAAATGACCCTACCTTGCCCAAAAGCTAGGTCATGGCACATGAATAATGACATTTTTGAAGACCCGAAGGAAATGAAAGCCCTAGGTCAGGAGAACGAAGAATCTATATCCTCTCCGATGACACTGTGGGATGCTTTAAAGTGCTCAATAAGGGGACATATCAATCGCATGGCACGCAAAAACAAAGAGATCGAACAGTCTATTGAACTTCTCTCAAAAGAAATTAAGGTTCACGAAATCAAATTAAGGAACACTAAAAACCCTCAGAATCTTGAGATGCTCAAAAAGCTTGAACTACAGATACAACTTTATTATAAGTAAAAGCTCTCATTCCTGGGCTCATGCTCAGAAAGGGAAAAAACTTTTCACCTTAACAGAGTTGGGAAATCCCTTGCTGCATTCTTGAAATTAAAAAACAACTCCATCATTTCTTGTAAAAACTTTATTTCGGCCGTTCAGGCCATACAAGTGCAAAAAAAAAGCAATTCCCAAGTTTATACAACAATTACATTTTCATATTGTATGCACAATTGAAAACACATACTACCAAGTTCAGATTTTAAAAAAAGAGCCGGACAATCATTAAATACACTTTAAAAATAGACAAGGGGTGCCTCCAGTTGATCCTCCCCTGTAGATGCTTTAAAAGTCCTCTCCTAATATGCCACATGGTATTTAAAAACCGAGATACCGAGAATACAATTGGAGGATCAGTATCATATTTTAAAACTCTAAAAGCCTCGGCACAACAGCGAAATCCTAAGTTTTTACATAATTGGGTTACCCAGTGTTTGCGGGGTAGCATATATGCCGGGCAGAAAAACAGCACATGCAGATCAGTTTCAGCCGTTAGGGCACACACTCAAATTCTCCAGAGCCCATGAACTAGTGTACTCTGCCAAAGGTAAATTCCCCCATCTAAATTGTGCGTACAGTTTCCTCGCCATAGGTGGCTGGATTGCATCCAGAAAGGGTTCCTTCATGTACACCTCCTTTACTTGCAAAAACTCCCTTGTCAGCCTGCCCTCTTTAGCGTTCTCCTGTAAAGACAGCAGGTTGGATTGCCTAAAATGATTTACAAGGTCCACCCTGGAAATCATGGGACATGATAGCTCAGGTGATGTCCAAAGCTCTGGTCTCCCAAGCCTATTTGAAAGGCTTCTAATATGGGCCAACCAAGGTGTTTTACTAGGATTGAGTCTGGGGAGGAGCTCCTTCAGCTCTTCTTTAAACACATTCAGCTCGGGAGTTACCCATAACCTTGGCCAAAATGTCAAGGGCCTGAGGGCAATCTCTTGATCGATTGGCCTTATACCCAAGTCCATGTGGAGGGGAACCAGTGGGGTGCTGCATGGTAGACCTAAGAGCTGTCTCATGAAGTTATTTTCTAGCTTCACAAAATCCATAGTAGAAATATGCCCCTAAAGCTCCACCCCATATAATGTGGCCCCTCTTGCTTTAGCCTTGTATATCTCCACCACAGGGGCTGCTGGCTTGAAAGCAGATGTTCTGAGCAATTTCATTATCCCCCCTACTGACTGGGTGAGCCTAAGCCGTGCTTTGGTCATCTGAGGGCCCCACCCGAATTGTTCGGACAATGTTATGCCCAGATAATCAAATATCCTTACTTTGTCAAGGTGGATGCCATTGAGAGAGGGGTTTGGGCGTGTGCTCTTTGGAGGGTTGAAGACCATAAATTTGGTCTTAGATAAATTTATCTCCAAACTTCTCATATTACAGAACTGTGCAAACCCATCCAGGATGCGTTGAATGCCTAGGGGTGACTTGGACAACAGCAAAGCGTCGTCCGTGAACATCAACGCAAGTATTTTCCCGGTGGCCAGTTTTGGTGCATCAGTGTCTTTTATGTTGTTTAAAAAAGCAATAAGCCCATTGATGTAAAGACAAAATAATGTAGGGTCTAAAACACAGCCCTTTCTAACCCCCTTTCTGACAGTTCCCCATATTTACCGCATCTAACTTGTGCATAATTATCTGTGTGTAGCCTCACCAGCACATTGAGAAGGTATGATGGAATCCCAAGCTCACCAAGCACCTCCCACAGCTTATTTCTAGGGACAAGATCGAAGGCGGACTTCAGGTCAACAAATATGAGATAGAGGCTGTGAGAAGTTGGCCTGGTATATGATGCTCACTAGTTAAAGTGATCACCTTGTACCATGCCAAGCAACCCTTATGGTGTGGTTGTAAGTCAACCTTTTCGGACTAGCTGCCCTAGTGGTAGCGTAGGCTAAGCAGTCTTTGAGGCTAAACTCGTGATGCGTGTTAAGCAAGCTGTTTTACCAATAGTAACCCCCTTTTATACCAATGAAAGGACACCACACAGATATATATTCAAAATATATATGTATTTATTTCTCAAAGTAACCCCTAGTCTCTTTATGAGCACAGGAGCACAAATCGTCAAACAAGATTATCACATAATACACAGAAGTTGCACTTTATATGGATAGGCCCTGGTGGCCACTCGAACCATATACTAAAATAGTGGTATAAGTACCACGAACAGAAAAGGGAAAAGGCCTAGGGCCTCTAGAATCGCTGGGCCTACAAGGAGCTAACGTCAGTTAGTGACCAGGAGGTCCACGGGTGGCGTGTGCAGAGCAAATAGTCACACGCGGGCTCCCATAGGTTTCAATGGGTGCGTAAAAAGTACAAAGTTACTGCAAAAGGAATCTTCCGGATGACCTAGGAACTTAAGATTTGGAACACAGGCACTAGAGATGTATTACTACACATGGGCACCGGAGTACCAGCTTTACCTCACCCACAGGAAGCGGGTGCATAGGCCTCAAAGTGCGTCGGGTTTCTTCTATCTGTTCCGTTGAGCCTGGGACAAAGATGCTGCAGGCGGTCGGTCGGGAAGAGATGCAGTGGATCCAAGAGTGGATCGGAGATGTTGAAGACCTGTAAGCAGAGGGGACAGTGTTCACAGTCACTAGCCAGTGACCAGCGTGGCACCAGGTGGGTACCAGGCGATGTCGGGCGCAAACAGGTGATGAGGGGTAGCTTGTCTCCGCAGCCACGTGGTCCCTGAAGGTCGACGACGTCCAGGAGTCGGCTCACGAGCTGTCCCACGCAGGCTCTCGCTGTCGGCGGTGTCGGCGACTTGATCGAAGCAAACAAGCCTTGGCAAAAGCAATTGTAGAAGGATTCGGAAATCAGCTGTTGGTTCTGACCAGCAAGGTCAGAGGGATTGCTCCTTTGGAGGGGAGCAAGGGCCAGTCTGGAGCAACCAGACCAGCGGTGTTTGTCGTAGATTTCGTCGCCAAGATGGCCACTAGCCAGCGGGCCAGCAACCGGTTAGGCGCGTCGAGTGGCAAAATGCAGAAGGGCCCCACGCAGATCGTGGAGATGCTGGAGGGCTCACCTTTGGTGCAGATGCTGCTCGAGGGTTGGGCTTCTCAGGACCCAAAGCACAACTTGGAGGGAGCCTCGGTTGTTGCACTTGTCAGCTTGTCGTAGTCGTTCCAAGATGGCTGGCTCCACGTGTCTCGGTGCCTCCACGGGTCTCCTCTTTGCAGGGACTGTGGATCGGGCGGTGAGAGGTCTGGAGGTCCAGGTCTTGTCAGTCTCTGGGCTCGGGCTCCGGCGGGAGGCGGCGGCAAAGCAGACGTTGATGCGCTGGATGGTGCTTGCGTTAGCAAGGTGGTCACTCCCTGACCACAGGGGAGATTTTCTTCAGTCTTCTGTGCAGCAGAATGTCGAAGTTCCCGTCTTCTTCTTAGTTTCAAGTTGATTCCAGGATGTCTGAAGTCTTAGGACACAGCTCCTACCTTTATTCGGATTCTAGGGGCCGGACTACCTGCTAGGTCCCTCCCTATGGGTGGGACCAGGAAGGGGGGTGGTTACACCCCCAATCCTTTGTCCAGCTCGCCCCAGGCCCGGGACTGGTGTGCCCCAGGACCGGTTTGAACTGGCATATGCACCGAGGCTCCTTGTGAGCCACAGGCATGTCTGGTTTCTTTCAAGCCCTACCTGACCAATACACAAAATCCTGTCTGGGGTGGTGCACGCACCTCCCCTGGCAGGAAACCCTTTGTCCACACCTCCCAAGCTGGAAGGACTCCCAGCAGCAGGAGGGCAGACTTGTGTCTGTGGTGGCAGCATCCATTTTGTGGAGCTGAGGCTATGTCTGATTTTACCCGGGTTTCAGGTACTGTACATGTCGTGTCCCTCTAGAAGGGTGGAATGCTAACCCCGTCGCCAGAATTGGCGAGGGGTTAGTATTCCAATTCGTATGACACCTTACTCGACATGTTTTGATAAAGCCAAACCAAAGATAGCATTTAACCGCGAGGTTCATAATGCACTTAAGAGTATATGGTATGACGATATCTGGAAACAGTAGAAGGAAGTTGTTCCGACCACTGCAGACAGGCTCAGCTCATGCCAGAGCACCATCGCACATGGAACCAAGCACTCTGCCTTCAGGATTGTTAAGGCCTGCCATAGGAGTGACTTATAGGTTACCAGGTGTCCCATTTAAGTTTAGGTATAGGTATACTACACCTAAGTAAGAGGTGATTACACCAACTTACCCCAGCTGAGTGATCAGCCAGTTGTGTCAGATTGTTAGGCCAAGCCTGGGGTGGCATAATACATGCTGCAGCCCTTGGCAGGCCTGGGGTACACCAATGCCCTGGGTACCTAGTGTACACTGGTACAGGGGCTGACAGGGTGATCCAACCAATTGGGTATGTACCTAGGGTACATGGAGTCCATTTTAAAGAGAGAGCAGATAGCCTGAGAGCCTGAATGGCAGGATCTCAGGCCAACTAAGTCGAAAAACCAGCTAGACACTAGGCAAAAATTTGGGGGTAACCATAGTCAGATATCCACCTTCCTACACAACCCCCCCCCAAACGAAGGGAGATAAGGCTGACCTTGACCAGGTAAGCCTATATTGCCCAAGTGGCCATATAAGGAGGAACCAGCACTGGCATGGTTACCCCCTGTCTCATGGTCCACTAAGCAATCCCTCACCCTAAGGGTATCAGAGGGTCTCCACCATAGGGAATCTCTACCTGTGGTGTGTCTTGGCAAAGTAAAAGGCTGGTGTTGAGATGGAGTACTGAAGTGAGTGTCCTCAAAGTGAGGCCTCAGCTTCCTCCAATCATCCTCCACCATGGATGCCTTTCTTTCTTTAACTGAGTTGCACTGTGCTCTCAGGGTCAGCCTCTGGCTACCTAAAGCTGGAGGCTGGGTCCCTTTTGTGGGCTTACTGGAGGGACGGGTCAGGTTTGGGGCCCTAAGGTCCCATGTTTGCCTGTGCCCAACAGAATCCCCCTGGGGGAGGTCCCTAACTACCTGTAAAGGAGATCCCTCAGGAATGTTTTTACCCATCACCTGACTAGGGCTACTAGCCAGGCAATCCTCATTCTTTTGATGGGGGGGTTCTTGTGGACAGGGGCCCTCTGGGGGTCCACTGGCCTCCCTGACCTCTGCAGCCCTGGGCTGACTGAGGCAGGGTAGAGAGAGGCAGGCTACCTGCACCAGACTGGATCCCACCTTGGAAGGGGCCACTGACATCAGAGGCTCTGCCAGGCCAGGCCTGGCTACCTCTGGGGCAGTTCCTTCACAAGGGGTGAGGTCAGATCCCTGAGGAGGCTGACCTTTTCCTAATGTCTGGGGAGAGGGAGACTTTTCTTCCTCCCCACTACTCTCAGTTTGTGTGGAGTGATCCATTGTTTCAGGCTTCACTACACCTATGTCAGTCTGAGTATAGGCTGAGACCATTACAGCCTTGCCAACCTTTTCAGGGGGGCACTCAGTTTGTGTTTGAGCTGTGACTGTCACAGCTCTGCCAGTCCCTACAGGGAAGTCTGTCTGTGCCTGGGCTGTGGCTACCACTGCCCTTCCAACCTTTTCAGGGAGGAAATCTATTTGGACAGGGGTTGTGAATGGCACAACCCCCCTACCCTTTTGTGAAAGGCCTACCATTTTAGAATGGGTGTCTTGTTCAACTCCAGCCCAAGCTGAGAGTTCTAAGTCATTCCCCAGTAAGCAGTCTACAGGCAAGGTTGGGGACACTGCTACCCTTTTAGGGCCAGTGACCCCTCCCCAGCTGAGACATACCTCTGCCATGGGATGACTGTTCTGTTTGCCATCAATGTTAGTCACCTGGTAGGAGAAACCGGGCAAAAGCTGCTCAGAGGGAACTAGCCAATGGGCCACCATTGTGATGCTAGCCCCAGTGTCTCTGTAGGCCTCAGCTTTTGTACCATTGATGTAGGGCTCCTGTCTGTACCTACCCAAAGTGTTGGGACAGGCAGTGAAGTTGGCAAACCCCATGCCACCATCACAGACAAGAGTGGTTGCTGTAGGGGAATTGGCTAAGCCAGGGTCCCCCTGTGTTCCCCAAGTAAACCCACCCAGATTTCTGGGGGCACTCCCACCACCTGGGGGATTACTGCTGACAGTAATAGGTGGTGTGACAGGAGTAATTGGAGGAACAGTTTTGTTTTTAGCCCTTGGGCAACCGCTGTCAGTTTTCCAATGCCCAGGAGTTTTACACTCATGGCAGTAGGGCTTTTTAGCTGTGGTAGAGGAGGGAGCTTGGGACCCACCACCCTGTGTGGAGTTTTGGGGCCCTGAGGAAGGTTTCTCTTTTTCTTTATCCCCACCCTTCTCTTGAGGCTTGGTGGTATCTTTCTTTTGGTCACCACCCTGGTTTTTAGGCCTGATCCTGGTCCTGACCCATTTATCTGCCCTCTTTCCCAATTCTTGGGGAGAGGTCAAATCTGAGTCTACCAGGTGTTGATGGAGAAGCTGGTTTTGACAATTACTTAAAATCTGCTCTCTCATCATCAAATTGTACAATCCTGTATAATCAGACACCTTACTTCCCAGCAACCAACCCTCCAAAGCCTTAGTGGCACATTCCACATATTCAGACCAGTCCTGAGTCTGTGTCTTCTGGGTGTCTCTGAACATTAACCTGTACTGTTCAGTGGTTAAGCCTAACCCATCAACTAGGACACTCTTCAGGACTCTGTAATTTCTGACATCCTCTTCTCTAACAGTGAGGAGTCTATCTCTGCCTCTCCCCTCAAAGGAGAGCCATAAGATTGCTGCCCACTGGTCTTCAGGAACCTGCTGCACTTTGCAGGCTCTCTCAAGAGCAGTCATCCATTTGTGGATGTCATCCCCACTTTTGTAGGGGGGCACAATCTTGGACAGGTTCCTATTGTCAAAGACCCTATCTTTGTCCCTAGGGACATTGCTGCCACCAGTGGGTATAGACCCACTCTCTCTATGCTGCCTAGCCTTGCTCAGTTTTTCTTCCATCAGGGCTACTTCTAGCTCCTGCTTCCTGATCCTCAGCTGGGCTTCCTGCATTCTGGCCTCATGTTCCCTCCTCTGAGGGGTGGTCATCCTTTTCCTGGAGTGACCTTGAGAGCCTCTAGAGCCATGAGAAGCATTGGAGTCACCTGAGCGATTCCTTTGCCTCCCAAGCCCTGTGTTAAGTCCACTGGGGAGATCCAATGGGGGGAACCCATTGTCAGTCCCCAATAGCCTTAGTTTAGCTGGGCCAAGTATAATACTTGGCACTGGGCTAGTTCTCCCTTCATCATCACTACTTTCTGTATCCTCACCACTTTCCTCCCCTGTAGTATGGTTCTCATCTAAGGGATGGCTATTGGAACTGGGTACCTCTGTAGTATCTTCAGAAGGGGGGCCTCCTGTTCCTGACCCTAAGGGGGCTAACTGGGAAGCTTTCTTGAGTGCTCTCTGATTCTCATCATTCTGTAAGAGCTCTCTGAGCTCAGCAGAGTTTGGGTTCTTGGGCTGTTTAAGGCCTCTAAGAGTTGCCAAATGCCTGAGCTCATTCTGATTAAGGGTAGCAAAGCTGGATGGTGCCCTCTGGGGGTCACTCTCAACAGAGATGGGTACAGTGGACCCCTCTGCCCCGGCCATTGCTCTTAAGTGTGGGTGGATGTGTTGCAATCTACCTACACTTGGGTTTACCTACTAAACCTATCTAGTAGTTGTAGTCAGGGTGTGCTACTCCCTTTGCTCTACAACAACTAAGTTCAGTAGAACTTATGTATATCTAATCTTGTTTTATATGTACCTACAGGTACCTATGTGATCTTTCAATTGGTAACCAAGAGATTACAATGGTAAAACACAGCAAGCTCAAATCCAACCGCTGCTCACCAATGTGAGAAGTTGGCCTGGTATATGATGCTCACTAGTTAAAGTGATCACCTTGTACCATGCCAAGCAACCCTTATGGTGTGGTTGTAAGTCAACCTTTTCGGACTAGCTGCCCTAGTGGTAGCGTAGGCTAAGCAGTCTTTGAGGCTAAACTCGTGATGCGTGTTAAGCAAGCTGTTTTACCAATAGTAACCCCCTTTTATACCAATGAAAGGACACCACACAGATATATATTCAAAATATATATGTATTTATTTCTCAAAGTAACCCCTAGTCTCTTTATGAGCACAGGAGCACAAATCGTCAAACAAGATTATCACATAATACACAGAAGTTGCACTTTATATGGATAGGCCCTGGTGGCCACTCGAACCATATACTAAAATAGTGGTATAAGTACCACGAACAGAAAAGGGAAAAGGCCTAGGGCCTCTAGAATCGCTGGGCCTACAAGGAGCTAACGTCAGTTAGTGACCAGGAGGTCCACGGGTGGCGTGTGCAGAGCAAATAGTCACACGCGGGCTCCCATAGGTTTCAATGGGTGCGTAAAAAGTACAAAGTTACTGCAAAAGGAATCTTCCGGATGACCTAGGAACTTAAGATTTGGAACACAGGCACTAGAGATGTATTACTACACATGGGCACCGGAGTACCAGCTTTACCTCACCCACAGGAAGCGGGTGCATAGGCCTCAAAGTGCGTCGGGTTTCTTCTATCTGTTCCGTTGAGCCTGGGACAAAGATGCTGCAGGCGGTCGGTCGGGAAGAGATGCAGTGGATCCAAGAGTGGATCGGAGATGTTGAAGACCTGTAAGCAGAGGGGACAGTGTTCACAGTCACTAGCCAGTGACCAGCGTGGCACCAGGTGGGTACCAGGCGATGTCGGGCGCAAACAGGTGATGAGGGGTAGCTTGTCTCCGCAGCCACGTGGTCCCTGAAGGTCGACGACGTCCAGGAGTCGGCTCACGAGCTGTCCCACGCAGGCTCTCGCTGTCGGCGGTGTCGGCGACTTGATCGAAGCAAACAAGCCTTGGCAAAAGCAATTGTAGAAGGATTCGGAAATCAGCTGTTGGTTCTGACCAGCAAGGTCAGAGGGATTGCTCCTTTGGAGGGGAGCAAGGGCCAGTCTGGAGCAACCAGACCAGCGGTGTTTGTCGTAGATTTCGTCGCCAAGATGGCCACTAGCCAGCGGGCCAGCAACCGGTTAGGCGCGTCGAGTGGCAAAATGCAGAAGGGCCCCACGCAGATCGTGGAGATGCTGGAGGGCTCACCTTTGGTGCAGATGCTGCTCGAGGGTTGGGCTTCTCAGGACCCAAAGCACAACTTGGAGGGAGCCTCGGTTGTTGCACTTGTCAGCTTGTCGTAGTCGTTCCAAGATGGCTGGCTCCACGTGTCTCGGTGCCTCCACGGGTCTCCTCTTTGCAGGGACTGTGGATCGGGCGGTGAGAGGTCTGGAGGTCCAGGTCTTGTCAGTCTCTGGGCTCGGGCTCCGGCGGGAGGCGGCGGCAAAGCAGACGTTGATGCGCTGGATGGTGCTTGCGTTAGCAAGGTGGTCACTCCCTGACCACAGGGGAGATTTTCTTCAGTCTTCTGTGCAGCAGAATGTCGAAGTTCCCGTCTTCTTCTTAGTTTCAAGTTGATTCCAGGATGTCTGAAGTCTTAGGACACAGCTCCTACCTTTATTCGGATTCTAGGGGCCGGACTACCTGCTAGGTCCCTCCCTATGGGTGGGACCAGGAAGGGGGGTGGTTACACCCCCAATCCTTTGTCCAGCTCGCCCCAGGCCCGGGACTGGTGTGCCCCAGGACCGGTTTGAACTGGCATATGCACCGAGGCTCCTTGTGAGCCACAGGCATGTCTGGTTTCTTTCAAGCCCTACCTGACCAATACACAAAATCCTGTCTGGGGTGGTGCACGCACCTCCCCTGGCAGGAAACCCTTTGTCCACACCTCCCAAGCTGGAAGGACTCCCAGCAGCAGGAGGGCAGACTTGTGTCTGTGGTGGCAGCATCCATTTTGTGGAGCTGAGGCTATGTCTGATTTTACCCGGGTTTCAGGTACTGTACATGTCGTGTCCCTCTAGAAGGGTGGAATGCTAACCCCGTCGCCAGAATTGGCGAGGGGTTAGTATTCCAATTCGTATGACACCTTACTCGACATGTTTTGATAAAGCCAAACCAAAGATAGCATTTAACCGCGAGGTTCATAATGCACTTAAGAGTATATGGTATGACGATATCTGGAAACAGTAGAAGGAAGTTGTTCCGACCACTGCAGACAGGCTCAGCTCATGCCAGAGCACCATCGCACATGGAACCAAGCACTCTGCCTTCAGGATTGTTAAGGCCTGCCATAGGAGTGACTTATAGGTTACCAGGTGTCCCATTTAAGTTTAGGTATAGGTATACTACACCTAAGTAAGAGGTGATTACACCAACTTACCCCAGCTGAGTGATCAGCCAGTTGTGTCAGATTGTTAGGCCAAGCCTGGGGTGGCATAATACATGCTGCAGCCCTTGGCAGGCCTGGGGTACACCAATGCCCTGGGTACCTAGTGTACACTGGTACAGGGGCTGACAGGGTGATCCAACCAATTGGGTATGTACCTAGGGTACATGGAGTCCATTTTAAAGAGAGAGCAGATAGCCTGAGAGCCTGAATGGCAGGATCTCAGGCCAACTAAGTCGAAAAACCAGCTAGACACTAGGCAAAAATTTGGGGGTAACCATAGTCAGATATCCACCTTCCTACACAGGCTGCCACCCTCCATCCTCACCGTTTTCCAGAAAAGTAGCTGTAATCTGAATATCTGGTCCACGGTGGACATACTTGATCTGAAGTCGGCCTGGTAGCTGCTCAAAATTACCTGCTCCTCCATCCACCCCTGTATACGGATCAATAAGACCCTGCCCATCAGCTTTTGGGTGTTATCAATTAGACTGATGGGTCTATAATTGGTGGGTAGAAGAGGGCAACCCTTTTTAAGTATGGGTACTATCTCCGCACCCTTCCAAGTATCTGGGGGATTCATACCCTACAAAATTGCCTTAAATAAGGCACACAGATATGGGACCCAAACAATGGGCTCTTCCCGGAAGAGATCCCCAGGGAGTTTGTCAAGACCCGGGGCTTTATTGGGGAGTAAGCTAGTTAAAGCATTTCGAACCTCCATCAGCTAAATGTCCCCACCTCCCTCCTGACAATACTCCAAGATGTTACTCAAGATTTCTGGGCTTGGGGGACCTTCCGCCTCGCAATCATACAGGGACCCAAAGAATGACTCCCATACTTCGGGCACTATATTAGGCTCTATGGCTGCACATCCCCCCTCCTCACCAGAGCTAACTAGCCTCCAAAACAGTTTAAAATCGTTAACCTTCAGGGCAGTCCCCAAGGCCTCCCACCTTTCTGTTTCCCAATCTTTCTTTTCCTGGTGCAATATTTTCCTATGCTTTATTCTGGCTAACTTAATATTTGGCCTATCTTTGGCTTTCACCACATTTACAAGCTCTTGTTTTGCTTTGCAGCATTTGCTATTATACCAGGAGCATTTAGGTCGATCTATTTCCCTCTTAGATGTTTCCGGGTAGAATACTTCTGCCAGCTTCACTACTAGCTTCCCATGGATTATTTTAGCTTTGTCTCTGTCCTCTACAGATGTCTCCACCTGTCCCAACTCTCTCATTCTGTCTATTATAGGTATTGCAAGCTGGTACACCTGTGCCAGTTTGGGGGGAGATTGCTGGACACGATTCCATCTAACTTTCATTCGGTTATTAGTGGTTACTAAATCACCGGTGTTAGTCGCCGGGTTGGAACGGATGGTAGATACGCCCGGATTCCCCAGCTTCAATGTTACAATCAGGGCGTTGTGATCACTGTCCTGCCTCTGTTGTACATAGAAATCTTGGACTTTCTCCCAGGTTCTTGTTTCCACCATAATGTAATCAATTAACGAGGGGTGGCCATCGCGATTGAATGTAAATTTACCAAGGAGGTCAGACTTGGTCCTCCCATTGCATGCCCTCAATGAGTGGGACAGCGTAAATGAGTAGATTTGTATGGCTAAAGGGGACCAGGCTTTAATTGGGGTGATCTGCGGTTCAGGAATTGACCAATACCGGTCTTCTTCTGTTGGATCTTCTTGGAAATTGTCAGTTAAAGGTTCAAATTGACAATTAAAGTCACCTCCTATAATCAACAGAATTGCTGGATCCAAGATAGGAATATAGTGGCCAAGCTGGTCTATGGTGGCAGATTCTAGTCTATTGTTTACAGGTCTAGAATAGACATTAATTAAGGCAATTTTCATCTTATCGGGGAATGACAGCAAGATGCATTGAATGTTGTTGTTAGGACTTATCAACTGCTCTGCCTTGCACCCAAGATGCGTGCCCACCCAGATCGTGAGTCCACCAGACGGGCGCCCTCTCCCGCCCTTTGTGGCCAAGATATTAAATGGGGCAAATCCTACCCTATGGTGTTCTTCGCAAGCCCAGGTTTCTTGGAATAGGCAAATGTCTTTGATTATCCACAAAAGACCCCCAGTCAGGACATGGTAGTTTATGTTTCAGCCCTGCTAAATTCCACGAAAGAATTTGTAGCTCACTGCTCCTCAATCCTGCCCCTGTTGGTGCCTCTCTGGAGGAAGAATGGGGGGAGGGATATACAGCCTGATGGACCTTATCCGGTCTTACAAGTACTACACTTAATCCACCCCTATCAATACAACCCACATGGGTATCAAGAGAGATATAAGCAGCCTCCTCACTCGAATGGCTACCCACTGTTTGTGTGCTATGCCAGTGGTCCAATACCGGACCGCTAACTCCATTCGCACCGCTCTCAATGCAGCCTTCTTCACTAAATCGATCGGGTTGCTGTTTCTCTCGAGTGTCGCCAATGAAATGGCCCATCCCTAGTCAGTCAACCTCCTCGAGATTTTCATATCTGTTACTTACTGCAATATTATACAGAGGGCGCCTGGAACACTATCTCTCTGATCCGAGTTTAGTTGGGGATAAAAGTAATCCAGCGAGCGAAGGCTTATTCCTGTGGGTGTGTGATGACCTGCATTGGGGGTGGATAGCAGTCTGCTTGCAGGATGAGGGTTGTTGAAGTTAATAACAACACACTCCCCTACTTCAGTTTTTCGGGCATCGCCCAACCAACCTACTCTGCGAACCATGATTATCTCCCCCGCCCGGGCATACTCAAAATACTTGAACCTAGCGAGCCAGAATAAGCATTTGTTCCTAAGTTCAAGCTGAGATTCCTTTGAATTGTGTGCAATTAAAGGGGTGCCTGTCATTATGGCTACATAGGGGGCACAGGCTGGGGAAAGATTTATACTAGGGAGGGAAGTCACCTTAATCTCACTAGGAGAAACCTGGGTCGGTTGCGCAATTTGTTTGCTAATAACCTCCCTACTCAAAGCCTTAGCCTTAACCCTCCACTTGCTTCCATTGTACTCTTCCTATGACTAAGCTCGTGGGTGACTATTGTAGTTTTAGTGCTCGCTTCCCTTTTTTATATTTTTAATTATATGCGCCCCCCCACCTTGTGTATGAGTTGAGCACTGGGTGGCGTCTTGACTTCCAGTGTCAGACCCTCCCCCTGCATTCCTAGTCACAGGGTCAGTTCGTACTAAATCTCCTAAGCCCTCCCAAGCTCTCTCCATTCTATCTAGACGGGCTCCTAAAGGTGCTATTTCTTCTTGGATGGTGGCTCTTAATTTAGTTAAAAGATCCGCCATCAGATTGTCTACCTACGTTGTGTGTTCTGCAGCTGGATTATCTATTTGAGTTTTACCCTTTAACTGTTCTGATTCATATGATTCCAGTATCTCAACCTGGTTAGTCACACATTGTTTTTTGGCCCTACACCAGGTACTGCTTTACGTTTCCCTTTATTTGAAATATTAGTGAGCATACTGGCCCTATGTGGTTGCTTCCTAGTTCGAGCAACCTGCGGTGAAGGCACCCTACTATGTGTCTGCCTATCTTGGGCCCCAGTTGTCATGGTGGGGGAATAACCAGAGGGGGGGAGTGACAATGAACTATGCTGCAATATTTGAGTGGTGGTTGGTGACGGAGTCGCCTCAGATTCTTGTATGCAAATATCCGGAGTAAGGGATAGCCTCCTTTTCATGCGCTCTATTTCTGTAGACACCACCCCGATAGCCCTCTGAAGCATTTTATCTATAGCAGTGATTGGGGGCTCACCTGCTGTTTTATTTTTCCCATTTTCCCAATAGGTATTGTTACCGCTCTTTTGCAAGAAGTGCCTCGTTTCCCCACTACCCAGATGTAACTAAACACCCTTAGGGGTTCATATAGGGCTCAAATTCAAAGTATAAACCATCTGTCTGCACAGTTATACAGACGTGTCGCTCCGTTCGGCACCCAATTCTTTTACAACAAAGCCTTCCCTCCAAGGTGGTGCTTAAACAGTGGCACAGCAATAACCCATGTAAGCGAAGGAACATGCAAATGTTCTTAGTTTTTGGATCAGAGTCATCAAGTTATTGTGGGCATATGATTTAGAGAAAGTCTTACCCCTCCACTTAACAGCAGAGTAGGGGAAAGAACAGCCGCTCAGGGGGGTGGCCCTTCCCTGCCTCTTCCTGGCGCCGCCCGCGTGCGTCCCGCATCGCGGGTGGCGTGGCATGCTTTTGAGCGCGAGACTGGCTTCTCCCTAGCTGGCGAAGGTTTGTGGGACCTAGAATCCCTGGCAGCAGCAGCAAAGTCTGTGAAACCCGCGTCGCGGGTGGCGTGGCGCGCTTTTGAGCACGAGACTGGCTCCTCCCTAGCTGGCTGTGGTTTGTGGGACCCGGAGTCCCTGGCAGCAGCAGCAAAGTCCGTGAAACCCACGTCGCGGGTGGCGTGGCGCGCTTTTGAGCGCGGGAATGGCTCCTCCTTAGCTGGCGATGGTTTGTGGGACCTGGAGTCCCTGGCAGCAGCAGCAAAGTCCGTGAAACCCGCGTCGCGGGTGGCGTGGCGCGCTTTTGAGCACGAGACTGGCTCCTCCCTAGCTGGCTGTGGGTTGTGGATACAAATTCAATTTTGCGAAGTGCCACATTGCCGAGCTCACAGTGTTGTTCTTGGGGTACGAACTCAACAGTGAAGGTCGCGGATTGGCTCCCCACTTCCTTGAGAAGTGCGCACGCCTTTGTACTCCTACAACGCTGAAGAAATTGCAATCAATGCTGGGTTTTCTGAATTTCGGGCGTACCTACATTCCTGATTATGCCCAGCGTATCAAGACGCTTTATGCCTTGGTACAACCTACTTTTACCAAATCATGCTGGCTGCCAGAGCATACAGCTGCATTGCAAACTTTGCAGTCTGATCTTCTTGCTTCAAAATACTTACAAACTCGTGATAACCACACTAACCTGGTCATTAGAATTGTGCCAGGTGCAGTGGGTTTCACGTACTTAACGTTCAATGAGGGCGACACCGTTCCCATTGCTTACAAATCTCATCTGTACACTTCAGCTGAGCTGCGCTTTTCCACTGTCGAAAAAGTACTGACAGCAGTTCAGATGGCGATCCTGAAAGAACGAGCGCTATCACAAGGAAAGCACATGCTGGTGGTAACACCGTACCCTGCCCTCGAGGCAGTCACTAAAGCTAGTGTACCAAATTCTAAGCTTTGCATCCAAGGTGGATACAATGGGCAACTTCCTTAGCTTCGCAAGACGTCACATATATCTTTGACGCGGCGTTGCAGTCTCAGGAGTTCTTGGATTATGAATTTGTTCATCCGACTCCTTCGACGTTGCGCCCACTTGAGGAGTACCGTTGTGTCATTTACACTGATGGGTCTGCGCAACCCGCTACTGGATCGAAGCACGCCTATTCAGCTGCCTGCGCAATCGTTGTGGGTACTTTCGTGAATGGAGAGTTCCAATCTGAAGCTGTGCATACACAGACATTGGGTGATTGTACCGCGCAGTTGGCTGAAGTTCGTGCTCTAGTGCTTGCACTGGAGTATGCTGATCTTCGGGTCCCCACTCTCGTGGTGTGTGACTCGTTCTATTGTGTTCACTCTTACAATGACAATCTACATTTTTGGATTCAGAATGATTTTCATGATTCCAAAGGTAGCACAATAAAGCATAAAACGCTTTGGGTTCGAGTGGCAGCACTTAAAGAACTGCTGCCACTCGTGAATGTAATTCACACTCTTGGTCACCAAAGAGTTGGCGTCCATGCTGTCGGTAACAGTTTGGCTGACGAGGCAGCAAAAACAGCAGTGGCGACATATCTAGTAGCAGCAGTTACAAGATCAAAAAGTAAGATCGATGACGAAATCTTGGCGGCTATTGCTGCTTCCGAGACCGGGAAAAACTTTCCGAAGGGTTTCCCTTCTCGTTACCATTATCGCTTAAGTCCTGATAACGTCCCGTTTGTGAGGATTAACGACGTTGGTGACAGATTGATTCCCAACGTGGACTGCAGACCATCTTTGATATTAGCTGCCCACGAGGGTGTTGTGTCTGCGCATGCCGGAGTGTCGGCTACTATATCTCTTTTGCAGCAACGTTACTGGTGGTACGGTTTGTACAAACAAGCGCGGGCATACGTTCTTGATTGTGACATTTGCCAACAGATTAAACCTTCTTCTGCAGCGCGTCCACAACAAACACAGTTGCATATATCTAATCAACCACTTGCGTGCGTTTATTTAGATCACTGCGGTCCTATTACCTCTGATACTGCGTACAAATATATCTTGGTTGCAGTTGATTTGTGCACACGTTTCCTGTGGGTATGGCCACAAAGGAGTGCTGATGCCAGAACTGTCATCAAGGATTTGCGTGTCTTTATAGGGAGTTTTGCATGTGGTACCCTTCATTCTGATCAGGGTCCTGCGTTCGCCTCAAGGGCGTACAAGGAGGCCATGAGAGAACTGGGGGTCCAAGTCAAATTTTCGTCTCCATACCGGCCTGAGGGCAATAGTGTTGTGGAGCGGATGAACCGTGACCTAAAGCAATCTTTGACAGCGAGGGTATTAGGTACAGGCTGGAACTGGCTGTCCCACTTGTATGACGTGCAACGTGCACTTAATAATCTCCCTAGAAGGTCTCTGGGTGGGAGGACCCCATACATGATGCTCTTTGGAGTGAGAATGTTTGTTCCGGACCTTGATGGTCTAGACATGGCGGCAGCAGCCGCCCCTTTTGACCTAGATGACCACTGGGCTGTATTGCAGAATCTACAAGAAGCCAGAGACACTCTAGCGAAAGGACACAAACCCTCTACATCCGAAGCTGCGCTCCAGATTCCGGTAGTCGGCTGGCTACCTCGAGTTGGTGACCTGGTCCGTGAGAAGGTGGAGAACAAGAAGGAGTTCGGCCCCTCTTATCGTGCACCGGTCCCGGTGCTTGGAGTCCTGGGTACTCGTACAGTTGTTTTACCTCCACTTCCTGGTCGCAAGGATAACAGGTACATCTCGATTGACAATGTCAAGCTACAGCGGGTGGCCGATTCTCCATAGTATGACACCTTCAGTTTATTGCCCTTCAATGCTGAGAAACTCTGTTGTGGTGCCACCCTCTAACATCTTGCCTGAAGTTTCCATTGAGCTTGCAGTTACTGGTCCTTCTATGCCATCTAATGCTGGTGGTTTACCTGATGATCCTGAGTATGCTTATCCAACGGAAGTACCTTTGCCTCTATTACATTCAACAACAATTGCCCAGTCACATTCTTACTTTGAAACTGAATCATTGACTTCCACTGCCCCTTCCAAATTTTCTAAATTTTTTGCCTGGTTCAAGAGACATTTTTTGGTTGCACCTTGGACTTACATCTGGCTGGTGCTAATAAGTATTTTTTTGTTCATGACCATTGGCTTTGTGGTAGTGTTTTTTAAATTTATCAATGGACACTACCTGAATGAACGATCTACAATTCGATTAATTGATGGAACTTTAGCCCCCCATTCCTCATCACACATCATGAAAAGGGACCAGACTTTTGTGAACATGACCGCCTGGCCTGTACGTGATGGAATTGCTTGGGATGCTGTGAACTTTCAAATTCATGGTCCCACCGAAGTGATTAATGTACCAACTGTTTTTCGTGTTTCTATGGGTGATCCAGTTAAACAGAACATCCGATCAGATGATTGGGATGTACATGCGATAGAAGCACTGTTTTCTGATTTGAAATATTATGTTGCATTTGATGCTGAAGATTTATATTTAAATAATGCAAATTATGATGAACAATTTTGCTATCAACATTATGGCACACATTTCCTAAACAGGGCAAATACCTTTCGGAATTTTGTTAATTTGACTCAGTGGGAACATTGTCCTGTCCCTATGCCTGGCAGTTCTGCCACTTTAGTGAACAAATTCACATACTTTTCGGATTTTAGTGTGTCTCACCCTGCCTCTTTTTATTTTAAGTTGGCGGTAGAACCAGCTTCTAAGGTTAGACTGACACACACCAAATTATTATATTCCAAATCCTTTATGGATGAATTGGCTATTGGAGGTTATGACCTCTGGAAAGCTACTGTCGATCTTAAATCGTTTTGGAGAACTAAACCGTGGCAGATACAAGGAACAGAAGCTTTGCATCATGCCTGTCTTATACCAAATCATATGTTATTTTTAAATTCAACTATTTTTCAGACCACCTGTTTGGGATTGGCTATATCTAAAAAATTTAATTCCCCCACAATCCCGGATCTGGGTGCTTATCCTAATTGGACGAATCACACAGATCTGTCCCTTACTATGTTGCAGTCCCTCGTCGCCAACACCACCTTCAATATTTCAGCAATAGATCCCGAAGGATGGTTGGTATGGCAGACGGGTTCAGATTCCTGTCAACGTCGGTTTCTGGATTTGACATCAGGGTATACACAACTTAGAGTAGACCCTCGTTTTCCATCGTCACACACGGTAACTACCTGCTCGGTAGGTAAGTTATGCCAGTCATGGTTGCAACATTCCACATTAGCTTCAGTTAAGATTCATTTATCACGGTTAAATGACAAAATAGATTTATATAATTTTATTAAGGGTCTTGCGACTGGCAGGTCCAAGAGATGGGTTTATGCTATTTACAATGAAGTTTGGAAGTTATCGCAAATTGAAGCTGCTTCCAGGCTACGTGCTATTGACCAGGCCAATATGGAGAAAGTATTGGCTGTTATAGATAATAGTATTAACACCTTGTCTTCTAGAATTTATATATTAGATAATATTGTTTCATCTGTCGTAGACATTGTGCAAGATGATGTGTCTGTGTTATATCATGGTCACAGTCAGTTGCGTTCAATTATGCAGTTTGCATGGACCTTGCAAACGTTAAAAGCAGGGAAAGTCCCTAGGGATTACATGAATACGTCTTCGTTATTCCTTCCTTTTAATTTGACCGATAAACAGAAGTTCATGTCCATGAAAGACGCAACTTACGCATTACTGCACATTGAAAAACTAGAACCTTTGCCTTTTTCTATTGCTGAGTTGAATTTGGCTGTGTGGCTTGTACACGGATTGATCACGTTGCCTTTTTCTCGGTTTAAGTTTAGTTCGTGCATGAAGCATTATGCCATAGGCAGATATGAACAGCTTGGTAATGCCTTCCTGCACGAAGTTTGGTCACTTCCTTTCACATATAGATGTGTGAGGGATGGCAGGGAAGTTTACTTGAACGGTGAAGAATGCACTTCCGCTCCTGATCATTCTGTGGTTTGTAGACATATACAATTACATGGCGCTTGCAATATACACGCTCCTAATTTAGCTTGTGTCCTAAAAGGTATTCCAATGCCAGTTATAACATCTTCTTTTAAGCTGCTTGCCAACGCTAGTTATTTGCTTTTAAATAATGAAGCTTGCTGTGGGATACTAGTGGGTATTCCTTACATAGTCACCGTTTCACAAAGGGTGATTTGCTGTAATAACGTCCTTTTCCCACCCCCGCACGGCAGGCTCGATATATCCATCTGGCCGGCGATTCCAACCTTGGACGCAGAGTTCAACAGGATGAGTAGAATAAGAGCTCTTTTGTCTCAGAAAGAAGTTTCTTTGACTTCATCCCGTGAAACATTTCTTCTTCACATAGCAAACACACGCACTGAAGTACAAGCTCTTTTAAATACTGAATCTCGATTGACAATGTCAAGCTACAGCGGGTGGCCGATTCTCCATAGTATGACACCTTCAGTTTCTTGCCCTTGAATGCTGAGAAACTCTGTTGTGGTGCCACCCTCTAACATCTTGCCTGAAGTTTCCATTGAGCTTGCAGTTACTGGTCCTTCTATGCCATCTAATGCTGGTGGTTTACCTGATGATCCTGAGTATGCTTATCCAACGGAAGTACCTTTGCCTCTATTACATTCAACAACAATTGCCCAGTCACATTCTTACTTTGAAACTGAATCATTGACTTCCACTGCCCCTTCCAAATTTTCTAAATTTTTTGCCTGGTTCAAGAGACATTTTTTGGTTGCACCTTGGACTTACATCTGGCTGGTGCTAATAAGTATTTTTTTGTTCATGACCTTTGGCTTTGTGGTAGTGTTTTTTAAATTGATCAATGGACACTACCTGAATGAACGATCTACAATTCGATTAATTGATGGAACTTTAGCCCCCCCATTCCTCATCACACATCATGAAAAGGGACCAGACTTTTGTGAACATCACCGCCTGGCCTGTACGTGATGGAATTGCTTGGGATGCTGTGAACTTTCAAATTCATGGTCCCACCGAAGTGATTAATGTACCAACTGTTTTTCGTGTTTCTATGGGTGATCCAGTTAAACAGAACATCCGATCAGATGATTGGGATGTACATGCGATAGAAGCACTGTTTTCTGATTTGAAATATTATGTTGCATTTGATGCTGAAGATTTATATTTAAATAATGCAAATTATGATGAACAATTTTGCTATCAACATTATGGCACACATTTCCTACACAGGGCAAATACCTTTCGGAATTTTGTTAATTTCACTCAGTGGGAACATTGTCCTGTCCCTATGCCTGGCAGTTCTGCCACTTTAGTGAACAAATTCACATACTTTTCGGATTTTAGTGTGTCTCACCCTGCCTCTTTTTATTTTAAGTTGGCGGTAGAACCAGCTTCTAAGGTTAGACTGACACACACCAAATTATTATATTCCAAATCCTTTATGGATGAATTGGCTATTGGAGGTTATGACCTCTGGAAAGCTACTGTCGATCTTAAATCGTTTTGGAGAACTAAACCGTGGCAGATACAAGGAACAGAAGCTTTGCATCGTGCCTGTCTTATACCAAATCATATGTTATTTTTAAATTCAACTATTTTTCAGACCACCTGTTTGGGATTGGCTATATCTAAAAAATTGAATTCCCCCACAATCCCGGATCTGGGTGCTTATCCTAATTGGACGAATCACACAGATCTGTCCCTTACTATGTTGCAGTCCCTCGTCTCCAACACCACCTTCAATATTTCAGCAATAGATCCCGAAGGATGGTTGGTATGGCAGACGGGTTCAGATTCCTGTCAACGTCGGTTTCTGGATTTGACATCAGGGTATACACAACTTAGAGTAGACCCTCGTTTTCCATCGTCACACACGGTAACTACCTACTCGGTAGGTAAGTTATGCCAGTCATGGTTGCAATATTCCACATTAGCTTCAGTTAAGATTCATTTATCACGGTTAAATGACAAAATAGATTTAAATGATTTTATTAAGGGTCCTGCGACTGGCAGGTCCAAGAGATGGGTTTATGCTATTTACAATGAAGTTTGGAAGTTATCGCAAATTGAAGCTGCTTCCAGGCTACGTGCAATTGACCAGGCCAATATGGAGAAAGTATTGGCTGTTATAGATAATAGTATTAACACCTTGTCTTCTAGAATTTATACATTAGATACTATTGTTTCATCTGTCGTAGACATTGTGCAAGATGATGTGTCTGTGTTATATCATGGTCAAAGTCAGTTGCGTTCAATTATGCAGTTTGCATGGACCTTGCAAACGTTAAAAGCAGGGAAAGTCCCTTGGGATTACATGAATACGTCTTCGTTATTCCTTCCTTTTAATTTGACCGATAAACAGAAGTTCATGTCCATGAAAGACGCAACTTACGCATTACTGCACATTGAAAAACTAGAACCTTTACCTTTTTCTATTGCTGAGTTGAATTCGGCTGTGTGGCTTGTACACGGATTGATCACGTTGCCTTTTTCTCGGTTTAAGTTTAGTTCGTGCATGAAGCATTATGCCATAGGCAGATATGAACAGCTTGGTAATGCCTTCCTGCACGAAGTTTGGTCACTTCCTTTCACATATAGATGTGTGAGGGATGGCAGGGAAGTTTACTTGAAAGGTGAAGAATGCACTTCCGCTCCTGATCATTCTGTGGTTTGTAGACATATACAATTACATGGCGCTTGCAATATACACGCTCCTAATTTAGCTTGTGTCCTAAAAGGTATTCCAATGCCAGTTATAACGTCTTCTTTTAAGCTGCTTGCCAACGGTAGTTATTTGCTTTTAAATAATGAAGCTTGCTGTGGGATGCTAGTGGGTATTCCTTACATAGTCACCGTTTCACAAAGGGTGATTTGCTGTAATAACGTCCTTTTCCCACCCCCGCACGGCAGGCTCGATATATCCATCTGGCCGGCGATTCCAACCTTGAACGCAGAGTTCACAGGATGAGTAGAATAAGGGCTCTTTTGTCTCAGAAAGAAGTTTCTTTGACTTCGTCCCGTGAAACATTTCTTCTTCACATAGCAAACACACGCACTGAAGTACAAGCTCTTTTAAATACTGACCTCCCCCTACATTTTGGAACGTTGATACAGACTATCTTTAATGCTTCGTCTACGACTGGCCTTGTTCATTTTTTTAAAATTGTCGGCTCAGGCCTCGTGACATCTTTCCAAACTATTTTTGGTGTGATCCCCGCGTTTTTACATTCTATTTTTTCAAGTGTCTTCGGAGGGTTTCCCTTGCTCCTCGCTCTTGGGGCCGGGATCCTCTTGTTGATCTGCGCATTTCGTTATGGCTGCACGCCTCGGGTTACAAGACAGAATGCTCCGCCTGCTCCATCTTCGTAGCCGGATACTTGATTACTACGGCACTTTACCTCTGGCGACCTTAAGCGTCAAGTATGGATTGTCATTCCGGTTTCCTTATTTTACCTGTGTGCAGCCTGTCTTTCATTGCCTAGATTGTCCCTTCCAATGGGCTCTGGACTTGTGTCTGTCAAACTTGGTGTCACCTGACCCGGATTTTGATGAACTAATGTGTCCATTACTGGATCATGAGTTTGCTTGTTCTGGAATTGGGTTTATGGCTTTGGGTACTACACAAGAAGTCCTTGGTAACTGGGATATCGGAGAGGCCGCTATTGAATTCCTTGAACGAAGTTATCTCGAGGATGGTGACAGTTGTCCTGTTATGGTGCTGGATGCTCCGATAATTGAAGAACACGTCTGTTCCTTTCCCTTGCTAAATTGGATGGCAGATACTTTTGCGGATGCATCCTGTCTTGACTATGTGAAACAGTCAATCCATCAAGGTATATGCACCATAAGTTGCAACAGCTTCCAAGAGGAAATCATTGGAGCGTTCCGCAAAAGTATCTGCCATCCAATTTAGCAAGGGAAAGGAACACACGTGTTCTTCAATTATCGGAGCATCCAGCACCATAACAGGACAACTGTCACCATCCTCGAGATAACTTCTGCTTATGCACAGAACTATGCGCAGGAATCCAGGACCTCAGAGAATTGTGGTGTACCAGAAACTCCCCTCAGAACCAAGAACCCCATATCCGACTAGCTTAGTGTCCCATTCGTTAGCCTAGATCTAGCTAGGCGGTCCCAATGTATAGACAACCCAGAACATGCGACTTAGATATTTCTCAAGAGGGGTGGGAATCCAAAATACCTGTTTGTACTTATTTAGCAGTCCACAACAAAATAATACAGACACGGTAAAGTTTAAAGAGTTTATTTTATAAACCTCGTGTCCTAAGATGCAGTACTTTAGCTAACACTAGTGGACAAATGGTTAAGATCAGAACCATCAGCATTGTTACAATACCATACACAATGAAAGGAGCAATCATAATAATAATGACAGTGGTAAACAGCCACACTCCTTTCTCTAGTAACTAATAAGTTTATTATACTAATAGAAGGTCTCTTAGGCTAACAGGGGGAACCCCATACCGTATAGATCAGCTTAGTAGAATCACATCACAGGATCAGCTAGGCTCTCTCATGCATCAGCTCTTCTGTTCGTTTGTGGGACCCGGAGTCCCTGGCAGCAGCAGCAAAGTCCGTGAAACCCACGTCGCGGGTGGCGTGGCGCGCTTTTGAGCGCGAGAATGGCTCCTCCTTAGCTGGCGATGGTTTGTGGGACCTGGAGTCCCTGGCAGCAGCAGCAAAGTCCGTGAAACCCTAGTAATCACACGCCGTGTTTAATAAATAAGATAAACATCTGGCCAAAAGACATATTTACAAATAACACTTTCTAAAAAAACGTGTACTTGTGCAGAAATGCCAGGAGTTGCATTAGAAAATGGTGTTCACTGGACCACGGCCCGCCAGTCCTCTTTCTGTGGTGATGATTGCTGCTCTCCACAGTCGGCCTGGGAGTGAACTGCGATCGGGAGCGGAGCTCCGGGAGGGGGAAGGAGGCCGGCCGAGGGAAGAAGCCCGCAGCGGGAAGGACGGAAGAGGGAAAACCAAGTAATCTGATTAAAGCATATATTTTCCAGTAGCAGTCCCAGTGCACGTGTTTTGCTGCACCTTTGGCTTGCGGTTTCCCCCTGGTCTCCTTGCAGTATCCAATTTCCTGAAACGGTAAAATCTGGTATTCGTACGGTGTCGCGTTCGTGTCTGCCGAAGCTCGCTCCTAACCCTGGCTTGCCGTGCAGCTCTACTTCCCGTTCCCGGAACTAAACAGGATTCTGACATCATTTCTATTATTATTGACTGCTGGTAAAATTAAAACCAACGCTAATGATATTCTGAAGGTTTTCAGAGACTATTATGCCAAATTGTATATCCCCTCTATCTTAACCTTCTAAGAGGGGTGCCTAGCTTTCCTCAACTCCATTAACCAATCTCATATCTTAGACACTGATAATGTGAATTTAAACAAGCCATTGGACAAGAAAGAAATGCTAGAGTCTGTCAAACAGATTTCTTGCGGCAAAGACAGCTTTCCCATTAGGTTTTACAAATCTCTGAAGGTTGTGATTATCTCCCCCTAGAGTTGGTGCTTAACTACTTTGCATCATCAGGCAAAGTGTCTGGCACTGCTGTGGTTGCTAGTTTAGTAGTAATCTCTAAAGAAGGTAAAGATAATCTAGACTTTAAATACTTTCAACTGATCTCCTTCCTCAAGATGGAAGCAAAAATCTATGTAAAGATCTTCCTCACACGTCTTGAACCCATCATCGCAAAAATCAAACCTAACTTTCAAGCTGGCTTCATCAAAGGTCAAGTGATAGCATCTGGATCTTTTGCTTCATTAATGAAAGAGCTTCCTTGTCCTACTCCCCCTCGGCTGACTGAGAGCTTGAAGCAGAAAAGTGTTTGATAAAGTTACCTGGCCATTTTTGGAGGCAACCCTAAACTAGTGCACACTTGGTGATACGTTTATAAAAATGTCTGTGTAACTATACGCTGGCTTCTCTACAAATATCAAGCTCAACGACTCTTTATCTGACTCGTTTACTCTTCAACAAGGCACCCGTCAAGGCAGCCCCCTATTTCCATTGATCCACTTATTCGCCTTCCCTACAATTGACCCAACATTAAAGGCTTCACAAAACAACTGTTGCAAGACTGCGACCTATTCCAATGTAATCTTAATATTTATGGAAGAGATATAATTGGTAATCCCATCCATTATTAATATCATACAGTCTTTTTCAAATTCTCAGGATACACTTTAAATAAAGTCAAAACAGAAGTGATGCCCCCTGGTCTCTCATCATCAATTAATGGTCCAAGTTCTCATTGGGAACTGAATTTTTATCAAATATTTAGGCATTTGGTTAATGGAACCTATCTGACTCAGTTGCTCACAATGAACATCAAAGCATTCTCAAAATTAAAAATCGTCTCTCCTCGTGGTCACCTAAGAACATATCATGGAGGGCGAGTTTAGAAACTATTAAGCTGTTGGTAACCTCATTTGTTCATTTTCTTTCTAGCATGATTCCAATACGCCTATCTCAATCATGTTTTTTCTCCATAAATAAAATGACCACTCTACAGAATTTTTATGGTCTCAGAAAAGAGCAAAAATGTCTGTAAGAAAACTATGATTGAGCACACAGGATGGAGGTTGCAATTTCCCTAACCGGTATCGCTATCAAACGGCTTACCTTGCCACATAAGGGCAAAATGGCTATCAAATCACTCCCTCTTGTTTCCTTCAGACTTTTTTTTGTTGAGTTTTATATAGCACAAACTCAACCCGAAGTATCAGAGCATTTTGCATGAGCCCCAGTTGCGTTACAGATGGACACATTAATTTTGTTAGGCACTGGGTGATCAATTGATTTGCCCAGAATCACAGGATGTTGAGCTTCCTTACCGAGAATCGAACCCGGTTCCCCAGCTTCAAGGTCAACCGCTCTTGCCATTAGACCACATCCTCTCCCAACTTAACCTTGACCAAGACCTGTGCTCCCCTTTTCCTTTGCAAATTATGCTATTCATGGATCATCTTACAATTGTACATTCTAAACTCATGATATTTGCAACTATTAACGCTCTCAAAATAATTGAAAAAAGTTGCCGTGTCCTATTCACAAATCCAATCTACTTCCCTTTTGACACTCAGAAAAACAGTGGTGACACATTCTCATCCAGTTGTTTCTGTGTGGTCTAAAAGAAGTATTAACCATGTTAAGGATCTATTTTCAGGAGGCAATCCTCTATTGTTTGCCTCGCTTCAGTTTAAATTTGGTTTACCAACCAAGATTTTTATAACTTTTTAAAAATCAAACTAAACTTGCCAAATTGGGTAGGCTTGGCTCCTCACATCTCCTGTCACTACTTGCACAATGGCAGGCATTAGGCCACACACCCTCCGAAATCTACACATTATTATAAAAACAATCTTCTAAAATCCCACTTCCTTTGTGTTCAAAGTGGATTACACACTTGCACAATATAGGGAGAGACCTATTCCCTCCAGAACAATCGGATAGGATCTGTAACTTGGCTCTCTCACACAAACTTGTTTCCTGGCTCTCTCAGACCATACCTTATCCAATCCATGTAGTATATTGGTCACCAGACAAATTGAACACATTAAATCTGATAAACTCTTATGTGTTCTGGTCTTGCAAAGAAAATTATGGCGACTTTGAACACTTTTTTAAATGCAAATTTCTTACCCCATTCTGGGAGCAAGTCACAAATCAGCTCAACTGTATTTTCAAAGTAAATCTTAACATAGATTTCTCTTCCATAATCTTGGGACTACACGCCACCTTACCCTATTTGACCCTTTCAGATACTGATTTTGTACTCCTAGATTTACTACTGACAATCGCTATCAAAGTCATTCTGCTGGATTGGAAATCACTTAATCTCATCTCTTTTCAAACCTTGTGGTCTTGGGTGGCATATTTACATAGTACGTATACCTCAGAATAAAAATCCACAGATCAAACTATCATCTCTCAGAAAATTTGGAACACTCTGGATTTATTCTTACAGTAATCTCACTAAACATTTACTCCCTCTGGGACTGCCTGATCGTCTAATTTTCCCTGTACCCCTCCCCTGTGACACACCACCCTCTTATTGATTTCTGTTTGTTTTCCATTCTACTTAGTTACCAACCTTTTCTACTTCAACACTCCACTTTAACGCTTTACCACCTTAATACGTATTTGACACCTCACTCGTACCTGGTGACTTCTAGATTTATTACATTGTTTCTTAAATACTTTTGAACCTGCTACTATCATTTAATCTGGTCTTATTTCTCCACAGGTCTGGTCCTTCCTCAGGATGCGTGGGATCTCCTTTATGTCTTGTCTGTGATTATGTCTATCATTTATATGGTTGTACTAGCTTGATATGCACTCAAATGCTGCAAGGAATCTTGTTGTAGGGTCAATAAGGCCTACAGTTTAGCATCATTTGTCATTATAGCTGTCGGGGGCTGTCTGGATTTCATCATCTTATTTTCCCGTCACACTGCTCTGTGCCTATGTCCCTTTTGAACGCTGGTAATGGCTGGAGCTAAAGGCACGGCTTTCTCAATGGGAGGGCAAAGTGGTCATGTTCCCCCAGGTCCTTTGGCTTTCGAGGCCCCAAGACTCTGATGCAAAATACAGATCAGCAAGGTAAGATGGCCATACCGTTGGATGGCACCAGATGGTGGAGCTGTCATGTTTTTTTGTTCTTCAAAGACATCTTTTTCAGTACTTCAAATCAGATGCTCCTGGCATAAAAGAAGATTGCCCAATGGTTCTATGTTCGATGTTTTTTGGCCCACACCCACGACCTGCAAAAACATCTGACAAGCCTGCTGAGAGAAAGTCTGTCTCACAAGAGAGGATGTTGAGGTCACAGAACGCTGGTGGCTCAACAGGTTTGTGAAAGGAGGAAGTTTTCAGATCCTGTGTTTTGAAAGGAGCCCACAACAGTTTTAGGGCGAAACTGTATGTTCATAAGACTGGCTCAGAAGGATAGTTAAAAGATTGCAGTCATCAACCTCGACTCCCTTAGTTTCCTCGATTAACAAGTAGTGACTGTGGTCAAGCAATCGAGGCTCATTCATAGGAGGTGGTATGAAAGTTGGTAGCAAATACATTTTAATTCAGGCTATCACAACTGCGGAGCATTCAAACAGGACATGGACACAAATGTGAGTGACAGGAGAAAGCAAATGCAATACAATCTGGACAGCCCCTGACAGCTAAAATGCCAACTGAACCTCCAAAATAGGCTTCTTTGATAGCCATCAGTTAGGAAAAGTCATGGAATGTTGGCAGTTATTGCCTCATGAGACATTTGAGAATTAAAGTAAACACAAAATTGACATCACATACACAGGACTGTTGTCAGTTGTGATATCTCCATCCGTGATATTCATTCATGCCATAGTAGCTTATTCCCAAGTAACCTAGGCATAGTTACAGTGCATATCTTTTGGGACCGGATGGCCTCTCCATGGTATGGGTGTGTGCCTCTGTCCTGAGTGCTCGACTGTGTGAAAATCTGGGGGCATATTCTCAAGAACGTGTAATAACCATCGTTAAAGTTACTTAACGCAACCTTCAACATCGCAGTCCATCGCAGGAAATTTACGCCATGTTAACCAAGTATTTACAACACCGCGGTACAATGCGATAGTCCCCAGATAATGCGTCAAATGACCGCAATAAAATCAATGCCATGCCGCAAAAATGCGAAACACGAATGCCAAAAAAAGTTGCGATGAGGCCAAGCGCGATACAAAAAGCAGCAAAAACAAGCGACAGGCCAGCAATTCACACGTGTCTGGCGGGAAAATGCACCATAAAAGCAGACCAAACAAACAGTGAGATGACAACGTACGAGCACAACCCCACAGCTGTGATGCAGAACAAATTACCATTGTCCAAATCAGCTTGGCAGTTCCCCTCAAACAGCCACAATGTACATTGACATGCATTCAGTATGTAACCTGCTACACTGCGGAAACAAACATGGAACGCACTGTGAAACCGCATCTCCTCTTCACATTGCAGAGAACAAACAATACCCCCTGCACACCGACGTGCCATGTCCATGACCATACAATAATGAAAGCAGGGACCAATGTAGGGGCAGTGACTCCCCCACATACATGTCACCCATGTCACGGGACTTGAGTCACAGGGTGCATCCCTGCATCATGGCGGCACATATCATAGCCCAAAAGAAGCCCTGTTGTCACGTGTAGGCCACAAATGACAGCCAAAATGGAATGAATTGGGACACATGTGAAATGCTGAAGAGTGGGATACCGTCACAACTGTGACACACAGAACTGGCAGTTCGAATACGTGACACCCTAAACAGCCTCACTGCACAGAGGTGACACACCCACCATCCATTAACAAATTCCTAAATTGCCAGCACAACATGTCGCACCCACACTTGTCTGAGTGAAGTGCCTGTACAGATGAGTGACATGCACGCAGGGAATGGGTTTCGGAATGCATTTATTAGCACATGCTGTGCCTGTGGTCAGTCAATGTACTGTGCCATTACTGCTAAGGACTCTCACAATGTAACGTCAACCAGAGAAGAAATTGTCAATGATGCAGTCCCTACGGGCAATTCCTGCTGCGGCTGCAATGGGGTGTGGTCCACCTGCCTCATCTTCATCATCATCGTCCGGTGCATCTGGCTCTCGTATCCATGGGGCTCTGCTGCGTACATATATGTTGTGCAACACACAACATGCAACGATCATCTTGCACATGAGGCCTGGGCTGTACAGGAGCTTTCAACCTGTGACGTCCAGGCACTTGAAACGTGAATTCAACATGCCAAATGTGCGCTCCACGATGCCCCTGGTGCGTATGTGGGCCAAATTGTGCTGCCTCTGGGGCTGTGTGTTCGGGGCTCGGAGGGGCGTCATCATCCAAGCGCAGAGTGCATATCCTTGGTCACCTTTGACAGTGCAGAGAGACATGAGTCAAGACTACGTACTGCATGATGTGTTGGCAGGCTCACTGGTTCATTGGTGTGTGATATGTGTGACTTAGTGATTCCCGTATGACTTGTACTGCGTGTTGCTAATGAGCGGCATCACTGTGTATTACGTAGCCTCACTGCTGCACCTCACCCCCCCCGAGCACATTCACTATTGTGCGCAGCGCGATTGCATCACATGCACCCCTACGGCACACCATTGTCATGCCTGTCTGAGCATGTCCAGAAGCCTGACTGCGACAGAGTGATGATGCTGTGCAGAATATGGCTGGACACGTGTGTGTCGGCCCATTGCAAGGACAGGGCTGACATAGTTGTAGAGCACCTGCCTGGCTTAACCCGACATGCAGTTGAGGGTACATCTTTGGGTCATGCAGCGATAATAGCGACACACACAACAGTTGGCATGTGTGATCCGTGACCCGAGCGGGCATGCCCTCCCCCATGTACCCCTTCGGCTGAGCACGCACACCGGGGGCATGCCACATGGCAACATTGTCAATTGCAGGATGGGTGGCGCAGACTCTACAACAGAGACACACGCATCAGCCACATCCTTGGTAAGGCCTACACTGCACCACACCCAGATCCACGTGTGGAGTAGCCACACCCCTACGCAGTACTGTAGTATGCCTGTCCACCCCGCTTACACTCCCAGGGAGGTACGACACAGTTTCATGTCTCAGGTCTACACCACTATCTGCAGTGACATGGATGTGCACACTGTACACAACACAATGTTATGTGGAATGACCCCGGTCCCTCATGCATACATAATAACCGCACGGACACACTGAGCGAGTTCATGGGACTGGCCGCGGGCATGTGTACCCGGCCCCTTTTATTGCCAGGCTCACATCTCCAGTGACGCCTGTGCTGGATGGGTGTTGGGTAGTGTAAGCCACCACTCAGGGGTTGGTTGGTGCTGGCAAAGACCACAACAGTGAGCAGACAAACAGCAGTACAAGGTACGTACATCATGGGTCCCTGACTTGAGCAGCATAGAGTTTGTGGCCCCGGATGCACAGCGGCCGGCACAGGCACACCGCCACGGGACGGTGACTTGCGGTGCACTGAGGTAGTGCCACGCAAGCTGAGCATGTACCCTTGCTGGGTCTCCAGCTGTTCCTGCGCAGTGTGTGGGAAGTATAGGTACTGGGGTACCAAGCTGATGATGGCATCCAAGACAGGTGTGAGGAACTTTGATAGGGCTGGCTGTGAGACTCCTCTGACTCTGGTGGTTGCTGGTTGGAATTTCCCAGAGGCCAACAGGTGCAGCACAGCCAGCAGCTTTGTCTGTGAAGGGATGTTGGTTGTTCACTGTGTTGGTACAGTCAGCCTGTGGGCAATGATGTTCAGGATGCGGAGAATGGTTGTCGTTTTGAGCCTGTAGTGGGAAATGACATACTCTGGTGTCATGTCTGTTCGGCTGGTGCATTTTCTGAAGGTCCGCGATCTGTGTCTGCGCTGCCTCTGTGGTGGTCGGGGGGTGGTGCAACAGTCTGGGGGGTTGTGGCGGGCCTGTGGGTGGTGGCGGTGGGTGTTGTGGCCCTGTTGGGGCTCCGAGCTGCATGATGAGTAGCTCCATGGCATCTGTTGTCCTTCAGGTGTGGCTGTGAGCTGGGCTCCCTTTTCTGGTGCCGGCTGCTGTCCGACTTTACACCAGGTCAGAGCAGGTGTTAGTTTCCTGCTGCTAACGCGCAATACCGCATGACTTGTGGACTTATAGCCGATCTGGCTGGTCATTGAGAATGTTGCGGTGTGGTGTTGACGCGGTTTTTTGTACAGGAACTCCTACTCTGCAGCTTATTAGCGATAGTTGCCGGGGTCATCTGTGGCGATGTTTTTTGCGGCTGCTATCGTGGGTAAACTGGTGCTATGGGCTGTTAGCACCAGCTTGTGAATGGAGTGATAAATGTATCATAACTTTGGCTGTGATAATATGCCGATAACTCGGCGATAGCTCCTTGAGAATATGCCCCCTGGTAGCTTGGCTTTTTGTTTGGTCTAGCAAGCATGCTACTTTAGTGCACGATAAAGCCTGTTCTGTGACCTAGGCCTAGGAGGGAGAATCATTAGTACCCTCTGTAGCAACATGGGGCGGCTTTCTATGTTGTGGCTTGATGACATAAAGTGGTGATGACAGCATACCATTTTTGAGGATTTATTATTCTAAGCAGACTCTTTATTGTTTGACTAAAAAGTGTGTAGCCTACTACCTCCCAGATGCATAGTTCCACTTGCATGTGACAACCTGATCTATGCGCTGACGTATCATGTGTGTGTTGAGTACATATGAGGCTTGTGGATGTATTGCACATGTGTCACAGCTAGACTCCTTGGTAAGCGTGAGATTGGTTACTGCGACCAGTGTGATCCATTTCGGATGGTGTAGGAGAGTAGGATCTGCTTCACATGGGTACCCCCACTTTTTGCTGGTGTTTCACTGTTTTTCGACCTTAGTCTGGCTGTGGCCCTGCTAATCAGGACCACAGCCTAGCTACTTCCTCTCTAAAATGGTTTCCATGTACATTAGGTACATATCTAATTGGATTCTGGAGTGCGATATAAGCCCCTAGTACATGGTATACTATGGGGCAGATTTATGTTCCCTGGCGCATCCCTGCAAATCAGCATGGATGCGCATGGGAAGATGCGTCACGCAAGTTTACCCTTGCGCCACAATAGATGCGCCGCATTTACAATGCAGTGCATCGTGGCGCAAGAATAAACAGATGCGTGACGCATCTGATGGCGGAAGGGCGGCGCATTGCTGGATTTGCGTCGCAAGCGCGACGCAGCTCCAGCAAGGCTCGGGGGTGCCCTATCGGTACAATGCTGCGTCAATCCTTACGCCTGCTTCAAGCAGGCGCATGTATTTGAAGCAGCATGACCGGAAAAGTGACTGAGTGAAATCTTGTAGATTTCACTCAGCCACTTTTCGGAGGCGTTCCTGCGCTGGAACGCCCCCCCCCTGTGAAGGTACGCCCACATGTGGCGCAAGCTTTACAACGTGACGCATCTCCCTAGATGTGTCACGTTGTAAATCTGCCGCAGCATGGCGCTGGCTTTGCGCCGCCGCTGCGTCACAAAAGTGACGCAACGGCGGCGCAAAAGTGACGCACAGGGCTTATAAATCTGCCCCTATGTACCTAGGGCATAGGTACCTCAGAGGCCTACCAGCGGCTGAAGCATGCATTATGCCACCCCTGGGAAGCACTCCAAAATGGCACCACAGGTCTGCTACTGCAGCCTGGGTAAGGGTGTGCTTGCACCCCTTACAGTGGTATAGGCTACCTATATCCACATATATATACAGACACATATAAACCTATAAGTCACCCCTATGGCAGTCCTTGACAATCCTGAAGGCAGAGTGCTTGGTTTTGTGTGAGAGGTTGCCCAAGCATGAGCTGAGCCCCTCTGCAGCTTTCGGAAATACTTCCTTATGGCTGTTCTGTGATACAGCCATACCATATACTCATAAGTGCATTATAACCTCGCGGTAAATGCTAACTTTGGAATGGCTGCATCAAAACATGTTGTGTTTGGTGTCAAACATCTTGGAATACTACCCCCCCCCCCCGCAAGTTCTGGCGGCGGGGGTAGCATTCCACCCTTCTAGAGGGAGAGACATGTTCACACTGGTCAAACCCGGTCGGACTTTCCTGAGCCCTGGCATCACAAAATGGATGCCTCTGCCACAGACACGGGTCTGGCCTCCTGCTGCTGACCGAAACTCCGGCAGGGGAGGCCTGGACAATAGGTTTCCTGTCGAAGGGAGGTGTAACCACCTCCCCAGACAGGCAGATGTGTATTGGGCTGGGCGGGAGCACTCTCTGGTGCTTTGAAGTCCTGCACTGGGGGCACATTTGGTGTCCCTGTGCATAGTCCAGTTCAAACTGGTTGCAGGGGCTACCTACCCCTGCACTGGTGTGAAACTGGACAAAGGAAATGGGTGTAACCACCCCTCTTTCCAAACCCTCCCATAGGTGGGTCCCTAGAGTATGTCCAACCCCCAAACTTCATAAAAGTATGGGAACCCAGTCCTTGCGACTTTAGATTACCCTGGACGAAACTCTGCAACATATATCCTGGACCTTCGACTTTCTATTTCGACTAGAAGACTGAAGAAATCTCCCTTGGGGTCAAGGAGTGACACCCCTGCTTGGCAGGCACCAAAGAAGCAACTGACCGGTCTACATCGCTGAAGCTCCCGCTAGACGCTGAAGTCTTTGCATCACCAGAGGTGGATTTCCAGACTTCCCTGAGGCTACCCTGAGTCCACAGCAAAGTTGAGGCCCGTGGCTATCATGGGTGACGTGGAACCTTGACCCCTGGACACCGTGAACTTTTGCAGCAACACTATCTTTTGGGACTTCCTTGAAGTTGTGCTTTGGGCTCCGAGTAGCCCCAGCCTTGAGCACCTCCTGCACCAAAGATTGCTGACCTCCACTCCACGAGTGACCCGTGGGCCAGTTTCAAGTGCAACCGCTCGAGGCTCCTTCGCGATCGCTAGCCCGTTGGCTAGTAGGTCCCCATGAAGGCAACTCCTCTTCTGCTTGGGCTTTCCTGATTGCTCTAGATGTGCCCTCACTTAACCTCACTGGGTGAGTCCCTCAAACCTTGCTGGTCTGCACCGCAGTCCTTTCTCTGAATTTCAGTGACTTGCTGTTGCCAAGGCTTGTTGGGTCCAATCTAGTCGCCGACACCGTAGCACTCGACAGACTTTGTGGGAAAGCTTGAATCCGTCTCGTGGACTTCGTTGATACCTCCTGGACCTCGTGGCTGAAGAGTCAAGACACCCATCAACTCACCTGAAGCACCCGAAATCTGTGTGCATTGGTCCATCCTGCCCTCGGTCACTGGCTAGTGACCCAGACTCTGTCCCCTCTGCTTTCAAGTTCCTTCCATCCCAGATCCAGGCTTGGATCTCTTCGGACACTTCTCCTCTTCACGGCAGCAGCAGTTCTTTGCAGGCTTCCATTGCAATGACGACGCAACCCGACACCAAAAGACACCTATGCACCTGGCTTCCCTGGGTGAGGTAACTTGAGTACTCCAGTACTCCCGTGGGTGCTAGCCCTAGAACTTCTTAAGTCCAAAAGGGTTTGGTCCTGACTCGATTCTAAGTGTCCCTAATATTTAAATTTCCAACCGCGACATTGCCCATAGAAGATAACGGGAACCCGCGGTTGTGTTCACACACTGCATACAGTCCCCGTGGGTCCCCTGTGTCACTACCTTGGGTGGTTTCTTGGGGTCCCAGTGATTCTACAGGCTCTAGGCCTTGTGTCTAGTTCAGTCGTGGTTCTTATACCACTTTATTGGTATATGGTTTGGAACGCCCCTAGGGCCCAAACGTATATTTGTGCTATTACTGATGATTGCTCACTTGTAACTTAAGTTCTTCGAACTCCAGTCTCATAAAGAGACTAGAGGGGTGTGTTTTAACCTAAATACATATATTTTAAATATATGCCTGGTGTGGTTGTCCTTTCATTTGATCATTCAAGAGATTATAGACTGGTAAAACAAGCTGCTTTACATTTCTTCAAGACTTAGCCTGAAGGCTGCTCTCCATAGCTACCACTAGGATAGCTTTCAATAAAGGTTGTCTTTAACCTATCACCATAAGGGGTTGTTTGGACTGATACACTAGTGGACAGCATATATCAGGCCACCTTCTCACAGATGGCACCTGGTTTCAACATTGAACAAGATGGAGGAGGATCCCAATCCTCAGACAGTGGAATAGGAATGTTGGTCACAGATTTAGGATCCAAATCCTGAAGGCCACTGACTCACGTGGGCTTGAGTATTGCCTGAAACACGTAGAATCAATATTCAATTCTGGAATAATTGACATTCCTGGGCATCCCTTTTCAATAGTATTTAATCTTATCAGATGTTCAATTCTTTTCTAGGTAAATTCAATTTCTTTGTCACATTTAGGAGCCTCAGTCTATGAACAATGTAAAGACCTCTCGATTGGGTTTGAGCCCATCCAAGTAGAGATCTGTTTCAGATGCGGATGGGACCCGATGATGAAGCTTACCATGAAATGTGGGTGAGGGTTCGACGTTCAAAAATTATTAACTTTCTTAGATATTACGTCACAACTTCATACAATTATGTGCATTAGTAAACCCCTGGCAGGGAATGTGAAGTGATCAATCATGAATTGCCCTGAGAGTTTTTAAATGCTTGCCGACTTGTCAGCTTGTGGGCTTTTACAATCCTTTCTCTGACCATGTCTCAAATTTGGAAATTGTCAGGCATCTGACAGGGTTTCTACATAGATAAAAATATTTTCTTCATGGCGAAAAAAGTCCAACTGCAAACTGATATTTCCCAATGAGAAATTGCACTGTGTGTACAATTTGCATTTGGGAAATAATAACTTTCAAAAATGTCTCATGACCATAATGTTACATCACATTACCAGAAGTGTGCCAGGAAACCTCCAACTGGTGCAGCTTTCCAAGCCTACTACTGCCTATGGTTTTAAATTTCAATAAATAGTCAAACTGCACCAGTTGATAGGACTACTTCGGTGGGTGCAGATGCACTATTTTTTGTGTAAATCGGTTAGTATATATATATATATATATATATTCACTGAAAAAAACATAGGTTTCACACATGTTATAGTTAGCTGGACATTTCACTCGTAAAAAAACAATGAAATTCCCCCGTTATAGTTAGTTCAGCTAACTATAACTCGCGCGCCCGCAATCCACTGCTGATGACGTCACATATTACATCACTCATGACATGGTCAGTGACATCACTCATGACATCACTGATGACATCTCACATGACATCACTGATGACATCACTGATGATGTCATCCAGTGAATGTGTGTTTCTGACCAATTTTAATATGTTTAATATATATAGGGAAAGGCCTGTTGAAGAATGAGTGGGTGTATAAGTGTGTGAATGGATGATTTTCTAGGTGCGTAACTGACTCTTTAAGTGAGTCATTAAATGTATCTTATTGCAGACTAGTGACTAAACTGTGTGAATGTCTGTATGTGTCTGTTGGTGTTGTATAAGTGGCTGCATGGTTTTGTGAATAGCTATATGAGTGACTATATGGGTTATTGATTGGTTGTCTAAGTATCTGTATGGGTGCCTAAGTGTTTGTGTGGGTAGGGTGTGTGTGACTCTATGCATAAATGTGTGAGTGGGTGATTCTATGGGTGCATGGTTTTAAGAGTGCATCTGTGATGGACTGTATGGTTGAGTGAGTGTCTGTATGGGTGTGTTAGGGATTGAATGTATATCTCAGTAGTACATTTGTGACTAACTACATATGTAAAAGGCAGTATATGTGCGTGTAACAGTATATAAATGAGTAGATATGAGAGTGTGTGATTGTGAAAGTGACTGTATGGATGAGTGTGTGCTTGTATGAATGATTCTATAAGAGGGTAAGAATGTGGTACTTTTTTATGACTAAGTGAACTTGAGTGTGTATAACCACATAGGTGAGTAAATGGGAGTGTGATTATTTGCATGATTGAGTAGGTCTGAGAGTACCTCTATGCATGATTGATAGTGTGTGAGTGTCTATATAGGTGTATAAATGAATATGATAGTCTTGTATGGAGTGACTGTAAGTATGAGTGACTGTACAGGTGAATGAGTGGAGGTGTATGTAGACCTAAGAGTTAATAAGTGTGTATGTAGCTATTGGTTTTGCAGTATGTATGGTTTTGAGAATGGAACTCTTAAATTTTGAGTCGGTGTATCAAAGTTTATATTAGGGTGTGAGAAGATGTGCTAATTTTTCACATGGATGACATCATCAGTGATGTCATCAGTGATGTCATTTGAGATGTCATCAGTGATGTCATGAGTGATGTCACTGACCATGTCATGAGTGATGTAATATGTGACGTCATCAGCAGGGGATTGCGAGCGCACGAGTTATAGTTAGCTGAACTAACTATAACGGGGGAATTTAATTGGTTTTTTACGAGTGAAATGTCCAGCTAACTATAACATGTGTGAAACCTATGGTTTTTTCAGTGAATTTGCAAGGTTTTTTAAATGCTAATTCCTAACTATAACGTGTGTGAAACCTATGGTTTTTTCAGTGAATTTGCAAGGTTTTTTAAATGCTAATTCCTAACTATAACGTGTGTGAAACCTATGGTTTTTCAGTGAATTTCAAAGGTTTTTTTAAATGCTAATTTTTTATTTTTTTATTATATTTTTTATATATTTCTTTTTAAAAAATGTCCCTATGTATACATTTATAAATTATCTGTTTCCTTTAATTTTGTGTGGGTAATTTTTTTTTTACTTTGAATTTGGATAAAGTTGAACAGCATAGTTAATATCTTCTATTAAGTTATGTCCACTTTATTTTTTTTTTTCTATAAATTCTTAGGGTGCGCGCTCAGAGCGCGCACCTAGTACGTTTGCGTACGTTTTTCATGTATGCAGGCGTACGTTATCTACGTACGCATACATACGTTTTAGTGCGCGCTCGCAGCGCGCACCTAGTACGCATGCGTACGTTTTTTGCGTACGTATGCGTACGTTATATACGTACGAATACGTACGTTTTAGTACGTGCTCGCAGCGCGCACCCAGTACGCATGCGTACGTACGCATGCGTGCGTCGTACGTGCTCCACGCGCTACACTCGCGTATACGCGTAGAGTACGCGCGCTGACGTTCGCACATGCGCACGTGCTGCGTATGCGTGCTACGTACGCGCATAATACTTATGCACATGCGCGCGTACGCGCATGCGTAATTGCACCGTGCGCACACCTCGGGTTATGTGATTAATAAAACAACACTTTTAATTGGTTTTCATTACTTTCAGTTTCATATTGTTTCAACACTACACCCAATCCCCTCATGGCAAGTCATGTGATCAAGAAACATCACTTTTCATTGGTTCAAAGTACTTTCAGTTCCAGATTCTTCCAAAACCACACCCACTACCCTCATTATTAGTTCTGATTCCCTTGGAGAAGGAGCTACTCTGTTTTTGTGAGACAATGGCAGAGCACCAGCCACCTTCTGAGAGTGAGCAGGACACTCTTGAGAGACAGAGGCAGAGGAAGCAGAAAGACTCCTTTATATGGCAGTTTTTCACTTTTCCTGAGGGACAAAAGAAGGTGAATGCACCAAAGGTCACCTGCACACTGTGTCACCGCACCTTGTCACGTGGGAATGCTAATAAGAAGTACTTTTTTAGTATTCACACTATGATGAGGCACGTTGAGGCAATGCATCCTGTGACTTTTCGTCAAGCTTCTGGAGCAAACCCTCCACCTGCTCAGCCGACGACATCTGCAGCAGCTCAGCCGAGCACATCTTCGGCAGCTCAGGCGAGCACTTCTTCTGCAATGGTGCCTTCACCTTCTAACACACTTCTGGATATTCGTCCTTGTTTTGGGAGGATGATTACACGGTGCATGGATTGTGGTACTCTTATTACTATGGGTGAGAGCAGTATTGATCTCATTCAGAGGAAATTTGAGGAGCACCCTTGCACTAGGCCATATTTTTGTTATTTTTTTTTTCGTTTTTCTCTTCCTCTGTCCCTACATTAACTCAAGGGCTCTTTTTAGAGCCACCTAAAATCAAAACACAAAAACTTGTTTTTTGAATCTATTTGCCTTTTTTTGCGCGCACCCAATGACATTTAAAAAAAAATCATTTTTCTCACCTTTAGTAAACCTTCAGGGACTCCCTGACAAAGAGAGTGGAGTGGCAAAGTAATTAAAAAAGACATGTTGTACATTTCACACATGAAGGGAATAGAGTCTTCCTATTAAACTTTAAACTCTGCATCAGTACTCAAAAAAGATAATAGCTCATTTTAGTGCTGCATTTGAATTGGCTGTATTTACAAGGAGAGGAAAAGACACACAGAGTGGCTTATCCTCTCCTTGTAAATATGGAAAAGCACCCTGAGCCACTAGTACGTCAAGAAAAGTGACGTAGTGGTGGTGCAGGTGGCTTGTAAATGTGCTCCAGAGATGTTAGGGAAATTAAGGGTAAAACAGACAAACCGAGAGTGACAGATACAGAGACAGAGAGCAAACAACTGAGAAGGAGTAAGGCAGTTAAAAAGACTAAGACATATGGATACAGAGAAAGAAACATGGATGAAAAATTAGTGATGGAGATAGTAAAGGTAGGGGAGTAGTAGAGAAGGAGTGAGGGAGTTACAAAAGAGTAGTAAAGCAGGAAGAGAGAGTGAGAAGAGAAATGAGAAAAGCAGAGTAAGGAGAGGTGAAAAAAGGAAGCATGAAACGAAAGCAGTGACACATACAGATATGTTAAACTTACCTGACCATCAAAGTAAATGATTTAGAAATAAATGTTTTTATTTAATTGCAAAGAAAACTGAATTACATCTTCTAAATTTTCTTTCTAGTTCTGAAAAAAAGAAAAAAAGTATTAATATTCAACAATACACTTTATTAAACAGTACATGTTTTTTCATATTTAGCAAAGCAATTTTTTGCCCTTTTTTTGCTGTTTTCAGAATGTTTTGATTTTCACTGAAAATAGTGAAATCAATTGTATTCATCATTTAACAGCGGGCAAAAAAAGCCCCAAATGTATCCTCACTAAAACATACCTTAATAGAAATGTTAAAAATACCTTTTAATAACAATAACAATTTTCAAGAAATAACGTCTGTAACCCTTGTTGCAAAAGAACATTTTCCAAAATAATATCTGTCAAAGAAGTCCACAATTGTTTGTTTTACCTTTCCTTGAGGCCAAATGGTAAGTTTAAAATCCCTTTTGAGTGAAATATCCAATTTTAATCTTTTTAAATTTTAATAATGCTTTCTTCCGATGCTGATGTTAGTATTTAAAATTTGGGTTTCAGAAAAATTAAGTAACAATTGGGTAAATCATAAGGCAAACGTTGCTTGAAAATCAATTCAGAATCATTACACAGTGTCCATCCTTTTTCACATTTAAGATAAACTGTGTAATGACCAGAAGTTATAGAAGGACCATCATGAAAAATTATTGCAACTGCTACAAAAGTTTTTCCAGATATAGATAATTGGTTGCCAACAAACTTCTTTAGTAAAGTTTCCAATTTTGTTCCATCAGCTCTACAACGTTGTACCATTAAAATTACATACTGTCCATATTTCTTTCAAAATAACGTTGACAACATTTCAGATTTACATTTAGAACATTCCATGTTGTGATTAGCATCTTTAACTAATTTACTAAAAGTCACTGTTTTACTTTCTGGTAATGGTAAATATATGAACCTTTCAGAATCTACATTACTACTGCTTATGTTCATACAGTTATCACAACCATGTTCCCATGTATAAGAGACACCAAATACATTTTCTACTTCTACTCCTTCATCTTCCAGTACCATCAGGATATACATCAAGAATTCCTGTGCATCTTGCTGGACATTTTGTGTAAACTGTGTACATCCAGAACATACATCTAAAAGATTTCTAACATCAGAAGCACTTTCTATTTTAGTTTTATCATTAATCAGCTTCTCATAAAGGAGACTCAGCAAAGAACAGAATCTTTTTTCATGATTTAGTATTATCTGCTCTTGCAAAGTTTCAAGATAAAATACAACATTCAGCACTACATTTGCGTAGCAGTTGACACCAGAGCTATTTTCAAAATGACAACCAACAACCTCTTCCACACTGTCCTTTTTCTTTTTGCTTGCAGTCACATCACTATCTTTTTGTTTTCTCTTCTGTACATCCTCATTACAGATATTCTCAAATCTCCGTTTCCGACAAACAACACGTTTTTTCAAACACAGGATACTGACCTAAATGAGGAGCATAGCTTTTTCTTAATCTATTATACTCCTTTACACAGTTTGCATCAGCACTTACTTTTGAGTCATCAAAGTCTATCATGAATAAACCAGATAATTTTTTCACGCGTGACAAAGCAACATATGCCATACCTTCTTTGAACACAGTAGACCCAATGTTTACAAAAGCACTATCAACAGTTAATCCTTGAGACTTGTGAATAGTTACAGCATATGCTAGAGAAATCGGAAACTGCTTCCTACGTACATATAAGTCTTTCACTAGCAAAAAACGAACTGAACAACGACTAATGACTTTAACCTCTTCAATCTGATCAAATTTTATTTTTAAGAATTCAATTCCATCTTTTTTCTGGTACTTTACAAAACCCACAACTTTACCCATAGCTCCATTCACTAAACCTTTTTCTACATCCAAATTGCATCTTAAAATTACTCTACAGTTCATACACACATAAATATTCTTTTCCAAACCAGCTGTTTTTGAAATGTTTTTCTCCAGAGAATCCAATTTAGTAGCCAATTTGCCTGTCAATATAATAGTTATTCATTCATGTTGAATTTTATCCACAGCTTCCAGTTTTATGATCTCTTCATTTTCCAATTTCAAAAGTTCTTGATTGAATACAGAGCATTCATGTAGTGTTGGCATTAAGCAGATTACAGTATTTTTTTCAGCAATTTTCTTGTATATTTTCTCTGGAACTATTTCTTCTGTTGTAAACATATTACTCAGCAATCGACTCTGTAATGCTTTTCTGCCATGTTCTGTGAGTAGTCCAATTCTTATATCTTTCAGAATACTTGCATAGTCCTCATCATTGGCTTGCCTCATATTGGTAATGAGTTCCTTATACTCAAAATATGTCCAAATATTTACATTGCCTATACTTCCTAACGACTTTTTCGTGTCTTCATGTGTAAGTGCATGGAATACCGGTTGTCCTTTAACTGGAGTAAGTTGCAAAAGATCCCCAAAAACTATGACGTGTTTTTCTCCAAATAACATGTCATACTCTGTCTTCAGAATTTGCTGCATTCTTAAATGCACAAAGGCAAGCATTAAGTTTGATACCATGCTTACCTCATCAATAATGAGTACTTTCAATTTCTTCAATACTCTTGAAACTTCCAAGCATGCTTCTCCTGCTAGTTTGTGGTATTGTATTTTGTTCTCATGCTCTACTGGTAACATTAACAAATGATGTAAGGTAACTCCTTTTATGTTATACGCTGCTAACCCAGTTGGAGCAGTGACAACACAAGACAAAATGGAATACATTTTCTTCTGTAGGTAGCTTCTAATTACATTAATTAAGAAACTTTTTCCAGTTCCAGCTTGTCCACTTACATAAATTCTCATTGGTTCGAAAGATGTGCGTGAGCACTCTTTATTTTCATGTAGTAATCTGTGATCAATTTTTTTCCTGACTTCTTCATAAATTTGTTTTTGTTCTTCATTCAGTTGCTGCTCCAAATATGTTAAGTCTACTAAATCTTCCTGAGCTTGATTCATAGCTGTTTCCACTTCATTCATGGCTATTGCTGCTTCATTTTCTATGATTGGTTGTCCTAGAGGATCTTGACTGAATGTCCCAGAACTTTGACTGTCTTGAGAACTGTCTCTAGCTACTTCAGCTGCAATTGTTGCTTCTTGTTCAATTTCTTCATTTAACATTTGAACATAAGTTGTGAAAGTACTGCATTCTATGCTGTCTTTGCTAGCATTGAAGGAATCTTCATAACTCTGGAATTCCCCAAGTAGTTCGTCCTCTGAACGCCATGGTTTAAACAGCTGCAAAAGTGCCAAGTAGTAAAATTCCTTTTTGTCAGGAGTGTCGCAACTCAGCTTCCGGTGATTTATCAAACTTCCTTTTGTTTGCTTCACCAAACATCCCTCCTCACCACTGACTTTATATTTTCCATTCTTGATATCTTCTGTGGCATTCCATTTAAAAATGAAGTTCTGCAGCACTTCATAAAGACACATGTCCTCAAGGTGATGACTTCTTTGTGGGTAATATGTGTCCAACATGTTTGTTCTTAAAATGTCTGTACTTTCTGGTTCGAACTCTGCTAAATATTCAATTTCTCGAATAGATTTCAGTACCCGATTTCGCATTCCAGCACGGCCTAAACTTACCCAAATTATTCTTCTGGATTTCGAGTACAGACTTGCAGATGATAACCTATCTGAGCATTCGTAGGATCCAATTTCTCGATGCGATAACATCTTTAAACTGAAACTGTATAGCTTCTTACCGACAGTCTTCTCGTGAGAAATCTCTTCCCACATTTCCTTCAATACCGTTTTCTCAGATTTAGTGATGTAAGATGTGACATATCGAGCAACAGCAATAGAATTGTCAGCCACATACTGTATATCCATGTTAGCATTCCACATGGATAAAATGACTGGGTTGTAGTCATTTATATATTTTGACTCTTCTTTTCTTCTTAGGTTGTAGGTATTCTTAGGTGATTTTCTTGTAATAGTATGTCGCACAGCTGACATAAAACTGTTTAATCTTCCTTGTGAAAGAACAGGTCGTGGAAATCCAAATCGACATTTTGTGTAGAATTTATCTTTACTCTTGTACTTTCATCGACAATATTTTTCACACCGATGACTTTGGAAACGTAAAACTTTCTCTTTTAAGTTTTTCTCTTCTGTGCTTTTAGGTATAGCACATGTTGCATATCCTTCAATGAAAGATAAAACTGCTTCATCAGCATCTGTTCCAAATTTTGGGGCATCCTTGATCCACAACAGCATATGAATATGAGGAGCACCTCTTGCTTGGTACTCTTTTCTCCAAAAGAAATCCACAACTTCTCCAAGACGTGGATTTTTTTTATTGCAGATGAAGGACATCATAGCCTCAAATCTAGGATTGAAATATCTGCAAACATTAACCGGATCTAATGAGCACAATTCTCCTGCTGTCTTGTATTGGATGTTTTCAATGTTTGAATTTGCCTCTCGCAGAAAATCCAGTAAATCATCCCAAGCGTACTCAGCACAGCTCAGGGTAAGGAACCATGTAGGAGTTCCTAAATTCCGTAACATACACTTCAATTCTCCATGGCGTCGGTACCAATATTCATTAGTTCCACGCTGACAAGCAATCAAATTGATCAATTGAGATTCCAAATGATCATCTCGCTGTTGCACTTTGTTGAGAAAGTCCTTTGCTGACACATTATGTAGATGTACTCCAGTTTTTAAAATGTGATTTACTGCACAAGATAGTGCAGACAAGTCACTTTCAAATAAAAGATGGAACAAATTAGGAATACTTTGACGAAATCTGGGATCTTCTGCATATAATCTTGTAGTCCGATACTCCGAAGCAGGAATCTGTACTGGACGTTCATCATATCGTCCACCTTCTCCTGTAGGAAACAGTTGGGGAAAACAACGAGCTTTCAAGCTCTCCTCCCATACACTCACAGGAGTTCCTTTTGCTTTCTTCATCTGAAACAGATCAATAGCATTTCCCATAACTTCTTTAGAATGAAGAGGATGTATGCTGAAATATTCATAAATTTCTTCTTCTTTTGACTTATCCACTTTTTCAATTTGCCCAGTTGGTATTCCTGTGTCTTCTAGTATTTCTTCTTCATCTTCATCCATATAAATGGCTTCATACCATTTATTATTTTTTTTCAAATACAAATTTGCTCTTTGTACTTTTCGTACATCCACCAGCTACTGCCAAATTTTCTTATTCTTTGTAGGTACACCATTAACCAGAATAACTAATGGTTCAGTTTCCAGTATCTGCATCAATTGTTTCCATATTTTTTTTCAAATCCAATGGCAAATAGACAACTCTTCCTTTTAAATCTCTTTGTAAATCCGAAGGAGGTAATTTACCTGTTTTGGGCTCCATACGCACTATGGTCTGAAACGGATGGACACATTGAATGAGTATAGACTCATACGTATTTAAATCCGAAAGTTCTGGAGGAATTTCAACCAATTCTAATTTATTATGTACAGCTCTTGCTGGCATTCTATTTTCTTCTAACTTGTTATAACAGTATTTACAAATACGCTGATCTTCACCCAATTCAAAACAATTTTCCAGAAATATATATGTTGCAAAATCTTTCCACTTATAATTATCTTCATTTTCACTTTTTTTTATACAGATCAACATTCCTTGTTTGAATTTTGTAATGGCTTCTCCGGCAACAAATACAAGTAATATTTGGTCTTTCATTAGAGATGATAGCAAATTTTGTCATTTCATCTTCAAAATTTTTACTAACAGTAAGTTCTACATTCTCTTCCACATTTTCATCAATAACTGTGTCATTTTCTGCACTTTCTTGTTCTGGACCAAAGTAACAAAACTGAATCTCATCAGTAACCTTCACTACATCTGATACAGATCCACGGAACAGAGCATTATTCAACTCATTCAACTTTAGTGCTGGACTTTTAGCAAAATACAATGTTCTCACAAACTTTCTCATTTCAGTATGATGAACAGCGAGCATCCTAAAATGGTGAAAAACACTTTGACACACTTTCCTAGATAGACAAGCCAGAGAATGTCCTTGCAAACCAGTATTCTCTCTCACTCTGCATGGATCTAGTCTTTGAAGCACCTTAATTTTCTGTTTAACACTCTTTTTACTATATTCTCTTAGAAAGTCACGTAATTTATCAATAGATTCCTGACGCACAGTACAAATACTACTGTACACTGGGGCTTTAGGACGTCTCCCCATAACCTCATCAGCCATCACTTCTTCCTCATTTCTTGGAACCATTTTCTCCTTTTCCATTACACAACCATCCTTAACTTCTATGCTCTTCCATTGGTGTCAACTGCATGCAACAAACTATTACTTTGAAGATAACTCTCTTCATTAAATAATGGTTCAGTACTTGAACTATGCTTCCATTCTCCTAAGAACACTTTACAAAATTTTTTTTTTGACTTCTCTTTTCCTTTTGCTTTGTGACTTCATTGCATTGACTAATTTATCTAATCTACGCATCCTGTTCAAAATTAAAATGAATAGTTTTTTTTTTATTTCTAATGCCTTGGTAACAATACTTTCAATTAATTTCTTTTTCTTATAAAATTTGGGTTTTTTCTTTTTTTTTTCACATCCTTTAGCAAATTTAACATCACTCTTCTCTGAAACATTTTTCGACGAATGTTTTTAAAATCTATTTTCCGTGTTAAGTCACTCTTTCTTACTTCTGAGTCTACATTACCATTTTGTTTTTGTACTTGAAACACTGTTTGAATTTATCTTTCGATCATTTTTTTTTCTTGGAAGCTATTTTTAAAAATTCTTTAGTTTGCTTACCAGAAGACTTTTTCTGTTTTCCAACACACGCTTCGCCTCCTATTTTTTTTTTACCAGTTGTCTTCAAATATAGTTGTTGTTTCTTTTCTTTTCTCTTTCTTGACTTTATAGGCATCTTTATATTTTTTCACTGTTGCTCAGCAATACCTGCCAAAAACTAAAAAAAAATACCTTTATGTAATTTTAATTCATTATAATTTTTTTTTTCAACTTTTCAAATCCTATCACATGAGCTGATCCTTTCCTACGAGTCCAAGTCTTACAAAACAAGAGAAACATGAATTAAATCTCTGACAACAATTCCTGTGTGCACACAGACTCATGGTGTGATTCTAGGCAGAAAACGATATTTGATTGGCAATTTGAAAGCACATTTACTTCTGTTGAGGAGCAAATGATAATTACTGTGACAGCCTGACACATTTTTCTTATATTTTAGAGAAGCAGAAAAGAGCACATGTCCTTACACCTATTTGAGACCATGACCATGTGTTACAGGGTGAGTGATTACACTAGAGCAAAGGAAAAGAGCCTTAGTGACATTCAATCTGTTTGCGTTACACACTGCTATCTGAAACACAACACAGAGCTGAGTATTATGCATGGGAGTGTAGGAGAAGCTGCTGCATGTGTGCAAACAGTGTGTTTCTGGAGACTGTGTATTGTCAGTTGCAAGAGAGATCTGCATAGAGACTTTTACAAGTGCATGAAGACTGCAGATATGTGTGTAAGACTACATGTTTGGTAAAGGTTAATTGGAGTTTTGTACATGTAGGAACTACCTCACCCATTACAAGATTGAAAGGAAAATCTACCCTGTTGATTTGAAATGTGTTACCATTTGCCTCTCATTTTTCTGATAGTGATTTCTGCTGAGTACTAACCAACACATTTGAACAAAACAAGCTGGCCCTTTCCTGAAAGTGCAAGTTTTGCAGAACAACAGCAACACAAATAAAATCTCTGACAACAATTCCTCTGTCCACACAGACTCATGATGTGATTCTAGGCAGAAAACGATATTTCCTTTGGCAATTTGAAAGCACATTTAGTACTGTGGATGGAGCAAGTGATAATTACTGAGACAGCCTCACACATTTCCCTTATATTTTAGAGAGGCAAAAAAGAGCACATGTCCTAATAGCTACTTGAGACCATCAGCATGTGTTACAGGGTGAGTGATTAGAGTAGAGCAAAGGAAATGAGCCTTGGTGACGTTGAATGTGTTTGCGTTATACACTGCTATCTGAAACACAACACAGAGCTGAGGATTATGCATGGGAGTGTAGGAGAAGCTGCTGCATGTGTGCAAACAGTGTGTTTCTGGAGACTGTGTATTGTCAGTTGCAAGAGAGATCTGCATGGAGACTTTTACAAGTGCATGAAGACTGCAGATATGTGTGTAAGAGTACATGTTTGGTAAAGGTTAATTGGAGTTTTGTACATGTAGGAACTACCTCACCCATTGCAGGAGTGGAAGGACAATCTACCCTGTTGATTTGAAATGTGTTACCATTTACCTCTCATTTTTCTGATAGTGATTTCTGCTGAATACTAACCAACACATTTGAACAAAACAAGCTGCCCTTTTCCTGCGAGTGCAAGTTTTACATAACAACAGCAACACAAATAAAATCTCTGACAACAATTCCTGTGTGCACACTGTCTCATGGTGTGATTCTAACACAAAACAGTATTCCTGGGTGATACCAGGCCCTTTTCCTGCGAGTGCAAGTTTTACAGAACAACAGCAACTCAAATTAAATCTCTGACAACAATTCCTGTGTGCACACTGTCTCATGGTGTGATTCTAGGCACAAAACAGTATTCCTGGGTGATACCAGGCCCTTTCCTGAAAGTGCAAGTTTTACAGACCAACAGAAACACAAATTATATCTCTGCCAACAATTCCTGTGTGCATGTTGTCTCATGGTGTGATTCTAGACAGAAAACAGTATTCCTGGGTCATAGCAGTACACCTTAACTTATGGTGAAGACATACTCCATAATATCTTTCAAGTTCAAGGCACTTAAATATCTTCCTTAACATGAAATGTAAAACACAACTTTTAAATTGGTAGGAAAAAGTACCATGCTATTTTCAAATGTATTTTCATTTGCCTCTCATTTTTCAGATAGTGATTTCTGCTGAGTGCTAAGCAACACACTTGAAAAAAAGAAACTGCCCTTTCTTAAAAGTGCAAGTTTTACAAAACAACAGCAACACAAATTAAATCTCTGACAACAATTCCTGTGTGCACACAGACTCATGGTGTGATTCTAGGCACAAAGCGATATTTTCTTTGGCAATTTGAAAGCACATTTAGTACTGTGGTGGAGTAAGTGATAATTACTGTGACAGCCTGACACTTTTTGCTTATATTTTAGACAAGCAGAAAAGAGCACATGTCCTAACAGCTCCTTGACACCATGACCATGTATTACAAAAAACAAGCTGCCCCTTTCCTGCGAGTGCAAGGGTAATAGAGCAAGACCAACACAAATTAAATCTCTGATAACAATTCCTGTGTGCACACTGTGTCATGGTGTGATTCTAGGCAGAAAACAGTATTCCTGGGTGATACCAGTACACCTTAACTTATAGTGAACACATACTCCATAATATCTAACATGTTCAAGGCACTTAAATATCTTCCTTAACATAAAATATAAAACACCACTTTTAAAGTGGTAGGAAAATGTTCCATGCTATTTTCAAATGTGTTTGCATTTGCCTCTTTTTTGTGAGTAACTAATTTCTGCTGAATGCTAACCATCACACTTTAAGCAAACAAACGGCCCCTTTTCTGCGAGTGCAAGGCTAACAGAACAAGAGCAACACAAATTAAATCTCTGACAACAAATCCTGTGTGCACACAGACTCATGATGTGATTCTAGGCACAAAACAGTATTCCTCAGTGATACCAGTACACCTTAACTTACAGTGAAGACATACTCCATAATATCTTACAACTTCAAGACAGTTAAATTTCAACTAAATCACAAAATGTAAAACACAACTTTAAAACAAGAATGACAATTCTATTATCTATATCAAAATACACCACATACTTCCCCTCTCAAACTCATAACTCACCTTTAAAATTAATTAGTTGAGAAAGAAATGTGGCACTCAAACAGCAGATTATCAGAGCCAGAATCTCAGAGCTGTACACCTCTCTCCTCTCTCCACAACCAGTAAATGGCAATTTGTCCCTCTCTTTTTTCCCACATATACATGTTAATGTAAAATCACAGTCCTTCCCACATTTTTTCAAATGGAATCACACATTTCTATTGGTTGCAACTTTCAACCCCTTTCCAAATCATCCCTATCCCCAACATGACTTCTGCCTGCTACCATAGCAACAGCTCATGGAACACAGTTGTGAGCAGAGAGGTCAGAAGTTCAGCACACAATGTTTCAAATCCAGAGCAAGAGTGCTTGACTTTTCAAACCTAACAGCAAATCCAAAGAAATTTTCAGTGGGAACACATTTTTCTGTACCAATCCAAAACATGCTTTTAAAAATGTAAACATACAGCCTAGTTTTAACTGTAAAATGGTTTGAATCGGCCAATGAGTTCTTTTTATTAAAAAAAAGTATGTATGCCTCCATTTTTCAACTGTCTTTTCATATTGCCATTCTACTGAAAGACACCTCCTGAATGCATCCTGTTCTCCTTGGAAGATGTTCACAGTGTGGATTGTAGGTCACAGCTATGTCTTCTGGTGTGAAAAGTATGCAGAAAAAAGAGGTATTTTCAAAGACCTTGCTTTGCCAAATGTAGACATTAAATGGATTGGTCAGAGAGGGTTAAAGTGGCACCAATTAATGCCTTTGGTGAAAACCTTTCTACATCTCCCACAGCCTAACCTTATTATTGTGCACTGTGGTTGTAATGACCTAGGCACTTTAACTGGGGTAGGTCTGGAAATGCTTATTAAGGACACCTTTCTGCAATTGATGTCACTTTTTCCACAAACTGCCTTTGTATATTCTAATATATGCCAAAGGCAAAAGTGGAACTGGTCCAACCAATTTTGTCCGCAAATTGACAAAGCAAGAAAGCACGTCAATAAGTCTGTTTCTGCTTTCCTCAGAGATTATGGTATGGGTTCTATATACCACAACAACTTGTGTTACAACATGCAAGACATTTATAGAGGAGACGGTGTACATTTCAATGATGAAGGGAACAGAGTCTTCCTCTTGAACTTTAGACTCTGCATCGGTACTTACTTGTAGGTACCGAAAAACACTCAATAAACACAAGGGCTCTTTTTAGAGCCACCTAATATCTAAACACTTAAACGTGATTTTTATTTCTATTTTTTAAATGTTTTTTTTGGGTGCGTGCAGAGTGCGCGCACCTCACGATGTTTTTAAAAAAAATGAAAATCTTTTTTTTCCCCCTTCGTGCTCCTACTGTGACCCCCTTACAATGGCTAGGGGGTAAAGAACTCCCTACCCTGCCCCCTATTCATGGTCTCCACCTTTCCTTTTCAGTGCGACAGACAAAATGGCGGCCGACACTTCCTGATTTTGACCGATTCGAATGTTTACTGATATCTAACAACCAATCAGAATTACGCTCGCGCACGGCAGGGTGCGCGCACAGGGCTTGCACAGTGCGCGCACCCTGCGCGCGTATAGATATTGCTATGTTTTTAAATGCTATTTTCTCAGGAAATACTGAACAGATTTACACCAGACCTGCGAAAGGCACTTCCTTGACCTTATGGCTACCTCTCTGCCAAATTTCAAGTAATTCTGTTCAGCCGTTCGGGCTGTAGCTGTGTCTAAAGGTCCTATGGAAAAATGCATGGGGAAAACGTGTTTTGGGACCCCCCTTTTTTCTCCGCCCCCACTTGACGAATCACCCTGAGACTTTCAGGGTAGGAGCTGAAAGGAGCGCCCCATTAGTTTTGAAAATTTTGCGAGGATTCGTCAACCGGCGCCAAAGTTATTCAAAATAGAATTTTGAGATTTCCTATGGAAACACGATCCTAACTATAACTATCTACTGGCGACCGCCAGTAGATAATATATATATATATATATATGAGAAGAAAAGGGTGCCCCCGTTTGAGAAGCACTCGCAGGAAGCACTCGTAGTTCAGGGAAGGCTTCTGCATTCACCGCTCCACCTTACGCGTTTCGGGCAACGCCCTTCGTCAGAGGTATGCTGTGTGCGGCTCACCAAACACATGACTCCAGGTATATTCCCTCTTTTATTTCATTTACAGAACACGACTCAGGTGAGTGTATCCAAAAGCATTATGGGACTTGGAGTTCAAAAATTCAAATCCAGGTGGGCTGTTGGTGAGATACGAGTCACAGTTCTTTACAGCACGATGATCGCACTTTTGAATCCTTCTCCCTCCTCCTGCTCCTTGCCGCTATTATCTCCAATGCCGGCGGAACCAAACTGCATGGCGGTGCTCCGCCCGACCTGGGCTAGGCCGTATATATGAGAAGGAAAGGGTGCCCCCGTTTGAGAAGCACTCGCAGGAAGCACTCGTAGTTCAGGGAAGGCTTCTGCATTCACCGCGCCACCTTACGCGTTTCGGGCAACGCCCTTCGTCAGAGGTATGCTGTGCGCGGCTCACCAAACACATGACTCCAGGTATATTCCCTCTTTTATTTCATTTACAGAACACGACTCAGGTGAGTGTATCCAAAAGCATTATGGGACTTGGAGTTCAAAAATTCAAACCCAGGTGGGCTGTTGGTGAGATACGAGTCACAGTTCTTTACAGCACGATGATCGCACTTTTGAATCCTTCTCCCTCCTCCTGCTCCTTGCCGCTATTATCTCCAATGCCGGCGGAACCAAACTGCATGGCGGTGCTCCTCCCGACCTGGGCTAGGCCGTATATATGAGAAGAAAAGGGTGCCCCCGTTTGAGAAGCACTCGCAGGAAGCACTCGTAGTTCAGGGAAGGCTTCTGCATTCACCGCGCCACCTTACGCGTTTCGGGCAACGCCCTTCGTCAGAGGTATGCTGTGCGCGGCTCACCAAACACATGACTCCAGGTATATTCCCTCTTTTATTTCATTTACAGAACACGACTCAGGTGAGTGTATCCAAAAGCATTATGGGACTTGGAGTTCAAAAATTCAAACCCAGGTGGGCTGTTGGTGAGATACGAGTCACAGTTCTTTACAGCACGATGATCGCACTTTTGAATCCTTCTCCCTCCTCCTGCTCCTTGCCGCTATTGTCTCCAATGCCGGCGGAACCAAACTGCATGGCGGTGCTCCTCCCGACCTGGGCTAGGCCGTATATATGAGAAGAAAAGGGTGCCCCCGTTTGAGAAGCACTCGCAGGAAGCACTCGTAGTTCAGGGAAGGCTTCTGCATTCACCGCGCCACCTTGCGCGTTTCGGGCAACTCCCTTCGTCAGAGGTATGCTGTGCGCGGCTCACCAAACACATGACTCCAGGTATATTCCCTCTTTTATTTCATTTACAGAACACGACTCAGGTGAGTGTATCCAAAAGCATTATGGGACTTGGAGTCCAAAAATTCAAACCCAGGTGGGCTGTTGGTGAGATACGAGTCACAGTTCTTTACAGCACGATGATCGCACTTTTGAATCCTTCTCCTTCCTCCTGCTCCTTGCCGCTATTGTCTCCAATGCCGGCGGAACCAAACTGCATGGCGGTGCTCCTCCCGACCTGGGCTAGGCCGTATATATGAGAAGAAAAAGGTGCCCCCGTTTGAGAAGCACTCGCAGGAAGCACTCGTAGTTCAGGGAAGGCTTCTGCATTCACCGCGCCACCTTACGCGTTTCGGGCAACGCCCTTCATCAGAGGTATGCTGTGCGTGGCTCACCAAACACATGACTCCAGGTATATTCCCTCTTTTATTTCATTTACAGAACACGACTCAGGTGAGTGTATCCAAAAGCATTATGGGACTTGGAGTTCAAAAATTCAAACCCAGGTGGGCTGTTGGTGAGATACGAGTCACAGTTCTTTACAGCACGATGATCGCACTTTTGAATCCTTCTCCCTCCTCCTGCTCCTTGCCGCTATTGTCTCCAAGCCGGCGGAACCAAACTGCATGGCGGTGCTCCTCGCGACCTGGGCTAGGCCGTATATATGAGAAGAAAAGGGTGCCCCCGTTTGAGAAGCACTCGCAGGAAGCACTCGTAGTTCAGGGAAGGCTTCTGCATTCACCGCGCCACCTTACGCGTTTCGGGCAACGCCCTTCGTCAGAGGTATGCTGTGCGCGGCTCACCAAACACATGACTCCAGGTATATTCCCTCTTTTATTTCATTTACAGAACACGACTCAGGTGAGTGTATCCAAAAGCATTATGGGACTTGGAGTTCAAAAATTCAAACCCAGGTGGGCTGTTGGTGAGATACGAGTCACAGTTCTTTACAGCACGATGATCGCACTTTTGAATCCTTCTCCTATATATATATATATATATATATATATATCCCTAAGTTTCTGTTATAAAAAATGAACAAATCAAAACCTCTTCTCTTAGTGAAATGAGGAAGAAAGTGCACTTTTAAATGTAAAAGGCTTCTGTGCATCAGATTAGGAGAAAAGACAAAACATAGCAAACCCGACTCAGAGCACCTAGACCCAACTACTAAGGCATGAATGTGTACATCCCTGAAGCTCCACCCCTGTTCATTGTATTGTTAGCTAAGACAGCTCACTTTGGTAATGCTATGCGCTAAGGGGTAGAATGGTCTTTTTAGTTCACAAGACAGTCTTGGTCTCTTTCTTTAAAGCCATATGCTACCTGTTCGTAAGGGATGCAGCTGAAGCATCTCTGATCTGCGAATTTGCCTTTTTTTGTGTCAGTGATGCTCTCATAAGCTACTCAAGACCACAGACTGTGGACTCACTCTCGACTGGAGCCTTTCGGATGAACAAGTGTGACTGACGTGGTTGTCAGGTTCTATGTTCTGGACAGTTGCAACCTTCGTGCCATGAAGGTAGGCTCTCTTCTATAGTGGTTATGGTGACCATCTTAGGCACATTGCATGGTGAGAAGTGGTAGCAGAAGACCCTTCAGAAACACTGTAGATATGCTGGACAGCACACAATGGTGTTGAGTTACAAGTTTTTCTCCATGCAGTGTGCCACATGAACCTCACAGAGAGACCGGGCAACCTTTCTACTCTTGGTCTGCAACGGTGGCACTCCCAATAGCATTCAGTTTCTCCTTGGTGTGCTATATTCTAGGAACATGGCTGGACTTCTCCTCCTGCACAGTCTGTCCTCTAGCAGGGCCAGGCACACTCATTTCCTCTTTGAGCAGGCAGGCAGCCTTATATGCTAGGAAGAACTTCAGCTTCTCCAGCAAGTTGTCCAGACTTCAGGTGATGTTCCCTCAACTCTGGTAGAGTGGGTGTCAAGATGACTCCAGCCCCTCTTCCCTCAGTAACACTTTGGGTGCTCTGTGGAGTACCCAAAGCAGTGAAGCAGCAGTGCAGTGAAGCAGCTTGGAAGTGGAACCAAGTGGATTGGTTCGGGTTCCCACATTTATACTCTTTTCCCAGGCAGAGGATGTTGTTCCATTGTCTATTGTTCTGGAACCGGTTGGAGATGGTTCCCTTTCAAATGTCATAATCTGACTGTAGTGCAGACACAGCCTGTGTAAAAGATGGTATCTCTCGAAGCAAATAGTGATGGTGCTGGTTCCAATCAGGACACAATGCAGTGTGAAGACTCTGCAAACGACTCTCACCAGCCTTCATGAAACACCAATCAGGGAAAGACAAAGGGGCAGGCCCTTGAAGAACCAGACACTTTTGGGCCTGGCGGCGCAGGGTACGCCTTAATCTCCTGGGTTCTCCTGCTCAGCTACACAGAGACACGGGACACTCTGTTAGGCGTTAGAAGATCAGATTTCTTAGCTGCAGCTAGTACAGTTATCCCAGAAGTACACAAGGTAGGTTCTTAGGAGACTGCCACTTCACTCCGTGACGCACAAACTTTTATACCATATAGGTAACATATACATTAACCAAATACACACCCAGAATATACAAGAAAGAGCCAATAAGAAACATTGAAAAACAGGACAGATTTGAAAACAAAGTGTCAGATGACTCGAAGAAACCTCTCCTCCAACTATGTTTGTCACCCCTTCCTCAAACTAATTCATTAACGGATTCGTAACTAACTTGCAGGTGGCGAGATACGTTTGTGTGTGTTTGAGGACAGTTGTGAAACGAGAGAATGCTAGCAGAGGACAGTGAAGGTCAGACGATAAGATAAAGTCAGAAAAGACATATGTTACCTGTTCGTAAGGGATGCAGCTGAAGCATCTCTGATCTGCGAATTTGCCTTTTTTTGTGTCAGTGATGCTCTCATAAGCTACTCAAGACCACAGACTGTGGACTCACTCTCGACTGGAGCCTTTCGGATGAACAAGTGTGACTGACGTTGTTGTCAGGTTCTTTGTTCTGGACAGTTGCAACCTTCGTGCCATGAAGGTAGGCTCTCTTCTATAGTGGTCATGGTGACCATCTTAGGCACATTGCATGGTGAGAAGTGGTAGCAGAAGACCCTTCAGAAACACTGTAGATATGCTGGACAGCACACAATGGTGTTGAGTTACAAGTTTTTCTCCATGCAGTGTGCCACATGAACCTCACAGAGAGACCGGGCAACCTTTCTACTCTTGGTCTGCAACGGTGGCACTCCCAATAGCATTCAGTTTCTCCTTGGTGTGCTACATTCTAGGAACATGGCTGGACTTCTCCTCCTGCACAGTCTGTCCTCTAGCAGGGCCAGGCACACTCATTTCCTCTTTGAGCAGGCAGGCAGCCTTATATGCTAGGAAGAACTTCAGCTTCTCCGGCAAGTTGTCCAGACTTCAGGTGATGTTCCCTCAACTCTGGTAGAGTGGGTGTCAAGATGACTCCAGCCCCTCTTCCCTCAGTAACACTTTGGGTGCTCTGTGGAGTACCCAAAGCAGTGAAGCAGCAGTGCAGTGAAGCAGCTTGGAAGTGGAACCAAGTGGATTGGTTCGGGTTCCCACATTTATACTCTTTTCCCAGGCAGAGGATGTTGTTCCATTGTCTATTGTTCTGGAACCGGTTGGAGATGGTTCCCTTTCAAATGTCATAATCTGACTGTAGTGCAGACACAGCCTGTGTAAAAGATGGTATCTCTCAAAGCAAATAGTGATGGTGCTGGTTCCAATCAGGACACAATGCAGTGTGAAGACTCTGCAAACGGCTCTCACCAGCCTTCATGAAACACCAATCAGGGAAAGACAAAGGGGCAGGCCCTTGAAGAACCAGAACCTTTTGGGCCTGGCGGCGCAGGGTACGCCTTAATCTCCTGGGTTCTCCTGCTCAGCTACACAGAGACACGGGACACTCTGTTAGGCGTTAGAAGATCAGATTTATTAGCTGCAGCTAGTACAGTTATCCCAGAAGTACACAAGGTAGGTTCTTAGGAGACTGCCACTTCACTCCATGACGCACAAACTTTTATACCACATAGGTAACATATACATTAACCAAATACACACCCAGAATATACAAGAAAGAGCCAATAAGAAACATTGAAAAACAGGACAGATTTGAAAACAAAGTGTCAGATGACTCGAAGAAACCTCTCCTCCAACTATGTTTGTCACCCCTTCCTCAAACTAATTCATTAACGGATTCGTAACTAACTTGCAGGTGGCGAGATACGTTTGTGTGTGTTGGAGGACAGTTGTGAAACGAGAGAATGCTAGCAGAGGACAGTGAAGGTCAGACGATAAGATAAAGTCAGAAAAGAATAGTGTGAACCAACAGATAGTTGAGACGGGGATTAGAAAAACCAGACAGGGATTAGTGTGCTCAGCCAGTCCTAACATCAGCTTTGCAAATAGAGGCAGAAGGGTTGTTCTGACACGAAGCTGCAGAAAAAGCAGAATAGACTTTGTTCACCGTGCTGCCTGAGTGATGGCAACATAAAATGGCGGCGGAGCACAAAATGGCGGGTCGATTCGATCACGATCGGAAATCGAAGTTCCCCAGACCCTCCTTTTGCCAGAACTCAGGCAAGATAGACTCATGTCAATCTGAGTCAATGTCGATAGCCATGAGGTCATCGAGTTGTTGCTGTAACATCATTGTTATGTTTTCTGTTCTTGGTGATTTGGGTTTAGGGATGCACATAGTAGCACAAAGGTCACAGATGGCGGGACCACAGTGCATACAAAGGCAACAAGAGAAAATAATGGTCAAAATTATTCCAAGGAATGTCAATGCTTTCCAACCCCATTTGGACAGTAGTCCCCAAAACCACTCCGAAAAGGACCAATCTCCTTCGTCCTGATGAATCGATTCAGAGATTATATGCAACTTGGAGATAGCTTGGTATACTGTCGGGGCGTCATTAGGTATGAAAATACAGCAACTTGACCCAATCAATTTGCACACTCCACCACGATCTGCAAGAACAAAATCTAAGGCAACTCGATTTTGTAAGGTCCGCCTGTAGTTCTGCTGTGATATTACTTAAGGCTCCTACAGTGATGTCTATTGTGGTCTCTACGACACGGACCAGTTGTCTTATATTTCTGCTGTTGGCCATTGGACCTCAAAAAGGAAGAAATCCTTTGAGGAAATCTCCTCCCTCCTGTCCTGCTGTGTCTTTTGAATCAATAATCCCTCTGCCATATGTGTTTCGATGATAGTTTGCAGAAGCGGTGTATGTAGGGGGAAGACGGAAAGCTGTATAGCAGGTACCAGAAAAACCCGTTGGTAACCACGTGTAAGCTCTATTGTGTCAGATAAAATACGTGCCCTGAGATGGCACTAGAGGAGGCGAGTTCTGAGAGGAGTAAACGTATGTGTGGGAACAGTTATTTCTTTGTATGGTGTCAGAAGAGTGATCATTTATTTGCAGACTGAAATTTCCCTGATGAGGAATAGTCCAAATTGGTGGAGATTTTCTTTGTTTGATCTTATCACTTAAGCTAGTGACATAATGGGTGACGTTCCAGTTTGTATACGCTTTTCTTTCATCAACGGAAATCTTACTATTTTCCATGATTTTAGCCATAGCTACCATTCCCTTAATTAATGAGCCATGACTAAAATCCAGACCACCAATATATGAACTAATGGATCGTTTGAACTTGCTTTGGTAGGCATTGGAGAAAATGACAAAATAAGCCCAAGCAGAACCCTCATAAGAAAACGGGAGAACCAAATATGGCATTCCTTTCTCTGTGGTATGTGGCATGAGTCCACACACCCAACAGTCAGTTGTATTGACCACTAACTGGTGTTGATGTAATAACTGGACAAATGAGTTATTGTAATATTCAGTTCTTCTAATGAGTTCATGTTGAGGAAGGGTATGAAATAGATGTGGTGAGACAGTAGAAGAAGACGAAGAGGAAGAAGGAGAGACAACTTTTTGCTGCAGAGCATAAATAATCCAACCTATAAACGCCAAAATAATACACAATAATATAATAATACATAAAGTTATATTAAAACGACTGTACATTCATTTACAGGATTCTTTCTTTATTTCATCCTTTCTCTCTCTTTTGCTTTGTGTAGTTTCCATCTTTCTAATGGATGCTCACGGCAATCTTCCTCGATCACTCAATTATGATTATCTGCAGTCCTATGACACTGCAAGTCCTGCAGGCCTATTGCCACTACTCAGGTCACAATCAAGACTCCTACCGTGACCCTGCAACCGGGACAGAATACTACACAAGAGAGAAAAATCTTAAGTGTTCTTTGGTCTAGGTCTCAAATTATAATGTTCTTTGTTTGGTACAATCTGGTCGTGGAACAATGTTTGTGGATTTGTCGTATCCAAGCGACGATGTGGTGTTATTGCTTCCTGCAGAATGTCGTCGTCCTCTTTCTCAGACAGTGTCCCATTCAGGCGTGCATCACTAAAGGGCACGAATCGTGGCACCTTCTCGCTTTCAGAGTCACCAATGGCCCTACGCACCCATTGATCGTAAGGTAAAGGCAAAGGCACTTTCTTACAATGCACGCCGTGAATCCAGTTTTTCTTTCCTTCAACTTTAACTGCTGTTCTCGTGGTCAAAAGCACCAAACGAGGCTCCGTCCACCTGGGCTCCAAATTTCTCGTCCTTTGGAAATTCTTGGTGCAGACCCAGTCACCTGGTCGGATGGAATGACCTGGATTTGTGGAAGCCTCCGGTAAAGCACTCTGAATCTGTTGATGGAGAACACGCAATTTAGTCGTAAGATCATGCAAGTAGTCAATCAATATTGGATATGGCAAGTCTGAGTATTTCTTAGGGCGAGGGACTCCCCATACATTAGCCGGACGCCCAAAGACCACTTCGTAAGGGCTAAGTCCCAAACGAGAGTGCACAGCAGTTCGGGTGGACAGGAGAGCCAGGGGCAATGCATCGGGTCAATTAAGTCCTGTACTAGCTTGGACTTTTGCCAGTTTTAACTTCAAAGTTCCGTTATAACATTCCACTAGACCTGCTGACTGTGGATGATTTGCCGCATGGAACTTTTGCTTGATACCAAGACCCGCACAAATTTTTTGCATGACTTGGCCCACAAATTCACTCCCATTGTCACTCCAGACAATGCGCGGCAAACCAAACCTGGGGAAAAATTCTTTCAGTAAGATTTTGGCTGTGGATAAGGCTGTGGTGTCTTTTAGAGGGTATGCTTCTATCCATCTTGAAAAGGCGCATACTACCACCAGAACGTATTTGAGATTGTTGCATCGTTCCATGTGTATGTAATCGATCTGCAACACCTCAAATGGATATGTCGGGGGAGCAAAGTGACCCGTTGGAGTTTCCCGGATTGTACATTAAACAAACAATACAATGTTTCACTACATTGTCTGCACATTTTGGGATTCCTTCATTTTGCCACATTGGAGCCAGAAGTTTGCATATACCTTTTGCACTTAAGTGGGCTGGACCATGCGCCATGGTAACTACTGGGAGTACATAGGCATCTGGTAACAGCCAACGTTGGTGTTCAGATAATTCCACCCAACAACCCATCTCATCTAACATTCCCGTACTTTCTTTCCACCTACTTAATTCCTTCTTTGTAGCCTCTTCCTGAATCGATTTTACACTTTCTACTGTATTCTCATAAATTCCTCTCTCTCTGACCCAATTCGCAGGACCTACCACATACATTCGACTTGTAACATCTCTCGGTGTCTTTTTCGCTACTTCATCTGCAAATGCATTTCCTCGGCCAACATCATCTGTAATCTTTTTGTGCGCACTACACTTCACAATCGCTATTTGGGTGGGTAAGGCAAGTGACTCAAGAAGATCAGTCACCAACTGACCATGTTGTATTTTAGTGCCATGTGAAGTGAGGAATCCCCGTTCCTTCCAAAGACGCCAAAAGTTGAACGCTACACCAAAGGCATATTGGCTGTCAGTGTATACGTTCACTCTTTTCCCTTTTGACTATATACATGCTCTCGTTAAAGCTATCAGTTCTGCTGCTTGAGCTGAATTGTGTCTGACACGTGCTGTTTCCACAACTGTATGTAAAGTAGTTACAGCATAGGCTGAAACTGTATCTCCATTAGGCATTTTAAAGCAAGAACCATCTACCCATAGAGTTCCATCCGGATTCTCTAGCGGTGTGTCTTTCAAATCAATTCTTCCTTTTGTCTCTTCCTCAGTACGAAAGAAACAATCATGTTGCTCCTCAACACTTTTCTCATCTGGAAGGGGCAACAGAGTAGCTGGATTTAGGGTATTACATCGTTTGATGTGTACGTGACTAGCCAAAAGCGTCAGCTCGTATCCAGTTAGACGAGCACTCGTAAGATGCTGCGTTTTCGTTCTGTTTAGTAAGGTATCCACTGCATGTGGTACCATGACAATGAGAGTGTTATCCAACACCACTCCAGCAGACTGTCGAATAGAAATTGCTGCTGCTGTCGCTTTGAGACAACTGGGCAATGCTTTAGCTACGGGATCTAACGTAGCCGAAAAATAGGCACATGGCCGCTGTTTGTCTCCAAATTGCTGTGTTAAAACTGACAATGCACAACCCTCTCTCTCATGAACATAGAGTGTAAAAGGCTTACTGTAATCAGGGGTGCCTAGTACAGGAGCAGAACACAGAGCAGTACGTAAGTCAGTGAAACTCCTCTGACACTCGTCAGTCCAAGGAAGGGGCTGAGGCGTATCTTTCAAAGTGAGTGCCAACAGAGGCTTGGCCAACAGAGAGAAGTTAGGGATCCACTGCCTACAGTAGGAAGTAATACCCAGAAAGGCACGTACCTCCCTTTGTGTGGATGGCACAGACATTTGCGTAATCGCCTGAATTCGTTCTGGTGTTAATCGTCGTCCTTCCTTTGATAGGAGATGACCCAAATAGGTAACCTCTCGACGGACATATTGTAATTTGGAAGGTGAAACCTTATGATTCAGATTAAACAAGTGGCGTAACAATGCAACAGTCACATTTTTGCAAATATCTTCTGAATCAGCAGCGATCAACAAGTCATCCATGTATTGTATAAGAGTAGCACCAGACGGCAAATGAAAAGTATCAAGATGACATTTTAAAGCTTGGCTGTAAATGGAGGGACTTTCACAATAGCCCTGAGGTGCGCGCTTAAACCGGAAGCTTCGGCCTCCAAGAGAGAAGCCAAAAATGTCCCTACTCTCTTCTGCAATAGGAATACTAAAGAAGGCATTCTTTAGATCAATAACAGAGAACCAAGTCGCTGTGGAAGGTATCATTGTCAACAGAGCAGTGATATCTGGAACAACAGGAAATTGTGGTACAACAATTTTGTTTACCTCCCGAAGATCAATTACGAAACGATATACAGGTGGCTGAGAAGGATCAGTGCATTTAAGAACAGGAAGAATAGGACTATTGCATGTGTTACCTCTTGTTTCTTCAACCACACTCTTCTGAATCAAATCATGAATGATTTCCAAAAGCGCTTTTTTACCTTCAGTGGAAATTCTATACTGCGGAATATGCGGCAATTCAACATTGGGCTTAAGAGTGACAACATAAGGTGGAATTTCGAGACAGTCCACATCATTCGGACCCGTGGCCCAAAGCGTTGCCGGAAGAGAATGCAATTCAGGTGGAAACTGATCTTTGGACAAATACATTGGAGAAGTCAATTTCTGTCCTAGAGTGAGATGTACACCAGAAGGAGAACAATATATCGTAGCATGCATTCTTTTCAATAGGTCCAAACCCAACAGATTCTCACCGCAACCATTCGTCAAAAGAAGTGGAGTTTCCAAATCATAAGGGCCAATTGAAATAGGCAAAGGGCAAGAAACCGGATTACGAACAGGGGCGCCAGAAAATCCTACAGAAACATTTGTTAAGCCAGACAAAGGTGCCCCAGGGAGTTTAGAATGAATGATAGAACTTCTCATCGCCCCAGTATCTAGAAGAAATGGCTCTAAAACACCCATTGTAGTGACGTTAACATAAGGACCACTCTGGTCTACTGGAACCGACACAACTCCCTTACTTTGTCCATGGCTGTCCTAGTTGGCATGAAGACTTTCATTTCCGTTTTCAATATAATGGTCTTCATTGTAGTACTGAGTAGACCTAACATTTTGCTGATCAAAGTAGTTCATGGAATTGGGAGAAGGAAGGGCACGCTGTTCTTGAGTTAACACACCTCGACCTCTACCTCTGTTTGCTGACTGGAGGCCAGCACGACCTCGTGGAGCAGATAATGCTCCATTGCGCTGCAATAAAACCGGACAATTATTTTTAAAAGGACCTTGTTCTCTACAATAGGCACATTGATTAGGTCCTAGCAAAGGTCGCGGAATGTATGGCTCAGGTTTTTGATACAACCTCTGAAACTGCGAAGGCTGCTGAAATTGAGTCTGAGCATGACGAGGAGGATAGGCTTGTTGCAAGAGAACCTTCGTTTTTAATTCTTTCGTCTTTTTCCTTGCTTTTCTTTTTCTTCTTTATCTCTGTTTTCGTAATATTGTGCAGTAGCCAATATCTGGGCAGAAGAAGAAACAGCCCATGAACTTTCTGAATCTTTCAATTTGTGTGACAGCTCGGGAAGCAAATTAAATACAAATTTGTTCACAAATAATCGCTGCCCACCCTCTGTAGCCATATCTTGACCACTGTGATCAATAAATGTCTCCTCGAAACGAGTGAAGAAACCAGAGACACTTTCATCTTTATTTTGTTTGCATGCCGCTAATTTATCCCAATTAACTCTCAATGCAGGCATCATTGTTTTCATTAATGTAATAATCCTACCAGGGAGTTCTGAAATCAAAGCGTCAGGCTTTGCACCACCCACTTGGTCTCTATCTGTGGCAGTTATAACATCCCAATTAGCACCTAATTCCTGTGCGTGATTCTCCTTGTGAATCTTAGCCTATATTGTCTGTGGGACTACATTTCCCATCAACATGTCGATATCAGCTAAATTCATGATGCAAGCGTCAACTGTCTGTAATAATTCTTTATAATAACCCGCAGGGTTTTTACGAGGATCCGGTAGAGACTGTTTAAGGGCCAAAACTTCAGATCTCTTCCAGGGGACATGTACCCATATACGTTGAAAATAAGCGGGAATAGCTGGATTATTACCTACTGCTGCAACCTCTTCCTTCCATACTGGAGGAACCTCTCTCATGGGATAATTTTTCAGTGTCAGTTTAACCGACAGATCAGAATCAAGGGAAGTCTGAGAGGATAATACGTTTCTGAAGGAAATAAGTGTTCTTACAGCATTTTCAACTTTAGGACCCACTACAAGTCCTTTATCAAAGTCAGCCTGAACGTCTAACAGACCCTGAGGAACCAAATTTAAATTCTCATCCTCCCATTCTTTAATGAGAGTATCACACATTATATCGAAACATATCTTTGTGTGGGTGCATTCCATTGTGAGAAGGTAGGCATGATATCAAGTACACTGTATTGGGGACCCTTTTTGATCCATCTATGTGCAAGATATTCCAATCTCTCTCGTTCTTCCAAATCTGGGAACTGACTACAAGATTGTCTTCGAGCAAAAGCCGGAGACACATTTAAAGCTTCAAAGAAAGGAGATAGAATACCAGTGACAGTGTCCGTGAGTCGCTTACGCATAGACGGAGAATTGGACATGAGAATTGGGGACAAGGTATTAGGCGAACTGACAGGAGGAGGACCGATAATTGCAGGAGGTGCAGAAGGCAAAGGAGATCGAAGATCAGGAGATGAGAGTAAAGAAGTCGAAGTTAACGGTAAAACTGGCAGAGGCTGTAATACTGGAGGAGGCAAATGCAGAAGAGCCGGGAACAGGCGGGAGAACCGCTGGCGGCTGAACAGGCTGTAACAATTGGGGTGCATTGGCACCTTGTGCATAGGGCGGAGGCAATCTCAATAAGTGAGACATTAGGGGATCTTCTTCTAAATCTCTCTTGTTTTCAGAAGGGGAAACTGACAACACCGGATAGCATTTATCTATTGCCATACGATGCTGTCTCTCTGAAATTTCAGTCGCATTATCAATTTCATCATCCTTAAATTGTTGGGCAGCCTGTATAATTGTCATACCCTGTGCTTTTCTATCTCGTTTTGCTTGCTTAATTTCTTTCTGTTTGGCTTCCTTACGCCAAAGGCGGAAAGAGTCAAACATTGCCGGCCGGGCTTTTCTTTTGAATAGAACTGCTTCTAAATTATCTAGCACATCAGGCTCAAAGCTACCATTTTCTGGCCATTTTAGAACACCATCTTTCTTTGTGTATCGGGTCCACGCCTCGTTAAAGGCAATGGGGTCAATACCATGTTTTGAGTAGAGCTCATATGCGGGAGTTCCAACCGAAGGAATCGGACAAGAGTCCTCAAGCCGGGAATCCCTATTACCACCAACGCAACAAAGTTTTCCAAACTTAGTCAGACCAGGCATCTCGTGAGATCACCGGACTGTTCACAAACTTCAAGGGGGTAAAACTCAGTTTACGCAGCACAAATGCACTTACCCCTCGGCTTCGGCTATTGCAATAGTCGAATCTAAGAAACCAGAAGATCAAAGTAACTAAGAAAACAAAATTGTGGGAGCGACCCACCAAATACTTAACTAAGGAAGTCTTCTCACGGCAACAGAGGCCCGTCTATCGTCTCGCCTTACCATACATCACCAAAGAAAGGGCCAAGGCAGGGCGGCGGTCAGGGCAGCGGTCGTCAGTAGCCGTCAGGAAGGAGTAACCACGCTGCAAAAGACTTTCGGACCACTTTCGACATACAGGGGTCCCTTGACGTTGCTCGCGAATCCTCCTGAATTTTCTTGCGGGGTTCCTCACGACCTTCAGGCAGAACCGGTACCACTGAAGCCGCCCAACGTTGGGCGCCAGTTGAAGAACCAGAACCTTTTGGGCCTGGCGGCGCAGGGTACGCCTTAATCTCCTGGGTTCTCCTGCTCAGCTGCACAGAGACACGGGACACTCTGTTAGGCGTTAGAAGATCAGATTTATTAGCTGCAGCTAGTACAGTTATCCCAGAAGTACACAAGGTAGGTTCTTAGGAGACTGCCACTTCACTCCGTGATGCACAAACTTTTATACCATATAGGTAACATATACATTAACCAAATACACACCCAGAATATACAAGAAAGAGCCAATAAGAAACATTGAAAAACAGGACAGATTTGAAAACAAAGTGTCAGATGACTCGAAGAAACCTCTCCTCCAACTATGTTTGTCACCCCTTCCTCAAACTAATTCATTAACGGATTTGTAACTAACTTGCAGGTGGCGAGATACGTTTGTGTGTGTTGGAGGACAGTTGTGAAACAAGAGAATGCTAGCAGAGGACAGTGAAGGTCAGACGATAAGATTAAGTCAGAAAAGAATAGTGTGAACCAACAGATAGTTGAGACGGGGATTAGAAAAACCAGACAGGGATTAGTGTACTCGGCCAGTCCTAACACCAGCTTTGCAAATAGAGGCAGAAGGGTTGTTCTGACACGAAGCTGCAGAAAAAGCAGAATAGACTTTGTTCACTGTGCTACCTGAGTGATGGCAACATAAAATGGCGGCAGAGCACAAAATGGCGGGTCGATTCGATCACGATCGGAAATCGAAGTTCCTCACCCTGCCCAGAATCTCCCCTAACATTAACAAAATAAACTACTGACTCACCCCCTCTTACCTATCATCCACCGAATGACAGTGCTCAGGAACATCTTAACAGCATTCCTTTGCTAAAAGTCCTCATAAAATGTATAAAGGTAGGCCTGCCTCAATCCTCTCTCACTTTAGTGTCTACCTCCAGGAATGCAGTCAATACACTTCCCTGTCTTGAGAAACAAACAGTATCAACCCTCCAGCATGTGCCATGCTAAACCAGGAGATATTAAGGCACTCTTCAGGATGGCCTCTTGGGAACTACTAGTCAAAGTTGTATATTTATGATGCGCAAGTTTCAGCATGCTAGTGTGTCATATGTTACAATTTGAAAGTCAACTCTAACTGGCTAGTTTAAATTCAGGTTTCTTTGTGTTCACCTTCCCTGCATGGAGACTGTGGCCTGAACCCTGGAACTGCGGCTAAGCCCATGGTGAGTGTTGCACATGTACACAAAAAAGATGAGCTACTTGTCCATCCTCTCATGCAGGGTCCTGAGCTTCTGTAGAATGCTGATTTCGTGTGTAAAATAGTGATTAGACTGGTGTATGCTTGGGGAAGTCTACTTCAATGAAACTGTGTAAATACAGTGTTAAAATCGTGCTAATAATTGCGCTGTATTAACATTAGACATGTGTTATTATTTGTTACAAAATGTCCACCACGTTTTCTGTATTGTCCCATTTCCATGTCCATGATTGTATGTACTTAAATACTGAGCACAAACGTTATGTGTGATGAAGGCCAGGAGGCCTAAAACATGTTGCATTTTTGTGGTATCTATTACCTATTAATTACGCTTGGAACTGAGTCCTCAGTGTGTGTGTAATTGTTTTTGGAATCTTTGGAACTCGTACAAGACCAGTAAGAGTCAGCAGTTATAGTTAGCTGAGCTAACTATAACTTGAGCCCCTGCGATGCACTGCTAATGACTTCACATATTACATCACTTATGACATGGTCATTAACATCACTGATGACATCACTGATGACATCTCAAATGACATCAAAGATGACATCATCCAATGCCTGTGAGTGTTAAGTATATATTCCAAGGTATATTGGCGAATCAGTGGGTGTATGAGTGCGTGTATAGATGATTCAGTGGGTGCGTGACTGACTGTATAAGTGAGTGATTAGGTGTGTCAGTGAATGTATGGGTGAGTGACTGGTTATGTGAATCTTTGCATCAGTCTGTCAGTTAGTGTCTAATTGGCTGTATGGGTGTGTAAGTGGGTACGTAAGTGGCTGTATGGGTGATTGATTGGTTCTCTGACTACTAGTATGGGTGTCTGAGTGTCTGTATGGGTGGGTGTGTGACTGCCTGTATGGATGAGTGAGTTGGTGAGTCAGTGTTTTTATGAGTTAGTGAGTGCATGTGTGAGGGGCTGTATGGGTGAGTGAGTGTGTGTATGGCTGTGTGGGTGAGTGAGGGGATGTGCCAGTGGTATATGGGTGAGAAACTGGGTATGTGAAAGGTAGTATAGGTGAGTGATGGGATATATGAGTGACCGGGTGAATGAGTGAATGTGAGAGTGGCTATATGGGTGAATGTGTGTTTGTGTCAGTGACTGTATAGGTGAGTGAGTAAGTGTTAGTATCTGTATGAGTAAGTAAGGATATGTGTGTGTAACTGTATGAGTTAGTAAGTGGCTATGTGATTGGCTGTATGGGTTATGAGCAGTTGTGTGAGTTGCTCTATAGGTGACCGACTCGGTGTGTGAATGACTGTATGGGTGTATGAGTGGATATGTCAGTGGCTGTATTAGTGAGTGAGTGGGTGTATGAGTGGCTGTATGATTCGTGAGTGGATGTGTGTGTAGATTTATGAATCAGTGAGTGGGTGTGTACGTACTGGTATGGGACTTTCAATGGGTTTGTGAATGATTGTGTGGGAGCGGGCGAAAGGATCTATGGGGGTGTGAGTGGGTGCATTAGTGATTTTGTGGGTGATGTCATCAGTGATATCATTTGAGATGTCATCAGTGATGTCACTGACCATGTCATCAGTGATGTAATATGTGAGGTCATAAGTAGTGCATTGTGGGGGTGCGAGTTCTAGTTAGCTATAACTGCTGAATTTGACTGGTTTTGTACGGGTGAAACCTAAGCCTAACTATGACATCCCTTAAACCTATGTTTTTTTCAGTGAATTTCAATGTTGTTTTAAATTCAAGATGTCATCCAGTGGCTGAACTGTGCGATGAATAACAAGGAAACCTGGTGTAACAATATGTATACAGGCTTTTGTAGAATTTCCAGCAAAGCCAAACTTTACTCTCATCACACAAGGCCTGCACCTTAGAACGTTCAGGTTGGATCAAGGACGCCGCTTCACCTGTTGGAGAGGATCCTAGAGCTGTCAGAGCCAGAAGAAGCACAAGACAATTTAATATAACTGTTATATTCTCTTCTCTACCCTTAGTTTTATTCTTTGATTATTATTAGTTTAACCCGCAAGTCTATAGGACCTTTCCTTGTATTCTTTCTCCCTCTCTCACCCCTCCTCCCTTTCCCTCTTTGGTATTGCCCTACTGTTGGCCGTGATGCTGCCTTAGAATGTTGGGGTCCGAGGGTTGTGAGGAGAATGCAGAGCTCTGGACTGTAACTGTCTGTTGTGGAACTGTGGAGGTTATAATAAAGAGTTCACTTACCGGTATCTTCTACTTCGTAACAATAACATTACATGGTCCACTACAGCAAGCCTTGCCAACATGTTAATTAGATTCCAGTGCATTCTATAAACTAACTGTAGTAACACAGTACACATATGGAAGTTAAAGAAGCTCCTTTATTATGCGACCAAGTGCGCCGCGTCTTCTACCAACTGCTTTCTCCAGCTGTCATTTCTTACAATCTAACTTCAACATTTCATGTTTTACTCATGTCATTACTTCCATTACATCACCTCTACACATCTCCCCCTTTTAAACACAAATACGCTTATAGACATTACATTGAAAAAGTACAATCATTGCATTGATGCATTTTAAATAATGAAATTCACCATGTAGTATATGGGTAAAAAAAAAGGTATGTAATCTAGCTTAATTGATTATTCACAAAGACAGCCACTTAACTTCATGGGGCGCTTAATTAATCTCTTTGGTCTTCTGGTCAATTCATCAGTGGAAGGCACAGGAATGCAATTTAAATCAATTCCACTATCTTCTTGCCCCAGGTTTTCTTCACCACCCCTTGATCGATCTTCCACTTGTTTACCCTTCTGTGTTATTTTGTTGTTCTCAACATTCTCTTGGTGCTCTGTAGTTAAAATATCTTCTTCCAGATTGTGTGTCCTACCATTTTGTATCTCTAGCATTTCTACTCTGCATTGTTCAGATCACACAGCTATTGTCTTTCAATGCCAACCCTTACCCCCAACTAATCTGACCACATTATTTAACACATGCCTTTAGGTTCAAAATAAGAACTAACTCCCTTGGGAACTATGCCTGGTTTCTTAATTCTAACCCATTGTCCAACCTTTACCTTGCTGAGTTTAACGCCATGTTTCCTGTTGTTATATTTTTTGTATTCTTCTTGTTTGTTTATAATTTTTTCTCTGACCTTTGCCAATGACCAGGTCATACTCCTACGAGTGAATAACCTTCCTGTATTAAACTTTGATCTAGGTTTCCTTCCTCTCATTAATTAAAATGGGGACAACTCTGTGCATGCCACTTTTGTTGCTCTATAGGACCAAAAGGGTTTTATACACTTGAGTTACCCAACAAGAATTGTTTTTTTATTGCTAACGGAATGCCCCCCTTGAGAACTCTATCAAAGCATTCTACAATTCCATTACCACTTGCATTGCAAAGAGGTATTGTCCTGTGGCAAACCCACATTTCTTTTTAATATTCCTTAGCTTTCTCTGAGACATATTGTACTCCATTGTCACTTGGTAAAATGCTGGGTATCCTTTAATTCTGGAAAACATCGTCTATGAACCCTAGTATTGTAGCCATATTTATTTTGTTAACAATGTTGAAGTAAGGCCACCTGGAAAATACATCCATCAATACTGCAATATATTTTTGAGTGTTCCCATTTGGCCCCATACTGTCAACTGCCACTTTCTCCCAAGGAGCTTTTAGGCACTCAAATGTATTGCTCATGTAGAAGCCATGCTGTCATGTCAACAACCAGCCATGTAAATTCCCGCTATGAAGGCTTAACAAGACTGAATTGAAAATGTTTATTCCACATAAAAAAGGCATTGCTCTTTGCCTAATGTAAATTTACAAGCTTAATCCAGAAATGTCTTCAAGGATTTATCAGCTGAGATGCATAAATGGCAATCTCTGACTTCTCTTGCTACCTCGTTATCAATACCTGGCCACGAATATAAACTTTTAATTGCCAATTTAGTTTTTATTGTACTTAGGTGCCCCTCATGGCACACAGAAATATATTTTTCCTCAAAGCAGAAGGAGGAATTATCTTTTCCCCTCTAACTAAGAATCCTTTCACAATTGCCAGTTCACTGCGTACCTCCCAGAAATCTCTGAGTTTTCCCATATCACTTTTTATGGGCCATCCCTCCTTCACAAAGTCAATAATTTTGGGGAATTCTTGATCTTTTTCACTCTCTGCTTGCTATTCCTCCAGATATATTGAGTGTTCCCCTGTTTCAACCACCTACACAATTTTTTCGCTTTCCAACAAATCCCCCTGATTTTCCAGTAATGTAATGAGCACCCTGGATAAAAAATCTGTTATCACATTTTTCTTTTGGGCAAATACTCAAATATGTGCATGAAGTCGAACTAGCGCATGGATAAACGGGCTAGCCTAGATGATACTTTTGACCCATGGTCAATTTTCCCTAACAGTTTATGGTCACATCAATTAATCACCTCTTTTCCCCATACAAACAAGAGAAAATGTTCCAAATCCCATACGCAGGCTAGTGCTTCTCTATCAATGCATAGTACTCTTCTGAAGGTGATAATGCTCATGAAGCAAACACAATAATGACTTCAACTCCTATACTATTTGCTTGAGACAAAACTTCCACCAGCCTTTGCTGCTTGCACCTGCAGTCACTATGCTAGTACACAGGGGGTGAAACCTTGTAGAGCAGCTGCAGAAAAAACTGCCTCCTTGATTTTATCAAATTCTTGCTCACATTCATTTGACCACAGAAACGTTATATTTGTTTTTTGCAACTTCCTTACAAATTTTGAAAAGAATTCCACTAACCCCAGAAATTGGACACAGAGCCTCTTTAATACCTTTCTTAGGTTTGACTCCACATCCACCAATCTCATGACCTAAGTAAGTTACATGTTTATTAGCAAATTTACATTTGGCATATTCAACTGTAAGACCCCGAATTGTCATGGTCCTCTATTTCACGTCCCATAACGGGTATGTTATCTTGAAAAATAAAATCCTTTTCATTTTCCTAAACAGATTTAAACTTAAGGCATTGGAATATTGCCGCTGCTGACACTAAGCTGAATGGTATTCTTTTAAACTGGAAGCACCCTACTTGAGTAGCGAACGCTGAGTATTTCTTGCTCTCTTTATGAAGAGGTATCTGGTGGTAGGGGGCAGATAGATCCAGGGTGGAAATTACTTCCATACTCTTTGTCATAGACTGCATTTCACTGATCCACAATAAACCGAACTGATCTATAAGAATGTTATCATTTAGATCACGTAAATCAATGCACAGTGTTACTTTACCATTGGCTTTGCACACAACTACTAATGGGGCTAACCACTCCACTGCTTCTACTGGGGCCATGATTCCAGCATCAACTAATCGTGCTAACTCTTCATTGACTTCATCCCTGACTGCCATTGGTACATTCCGTGCTTTGTAGGCTTTAAGAACAGATTTGTCTTTGAGAACGATTGTGTGCTCAAAATGTTTCAACCTTCCAATTTTTCCATTGAACACATTGGAAAATTTCTTCAACATTGCCTTTCCCATTACTTCTCCTTCATCCACAATTAAAACCTGTTCTTTACTACTAGGGTCTAATATTATATGTAAATTCCTTTAATCTAACTACTCAAGGACTGATGGACCCTTCCTTACTACATATAATTTTCCACAAGCTTTCCTATTCTTGAATCTGAAAATCAATCTCCTGTATCCAATCATGTCAATAGTCTCACCCCTGTAACGTTCTGGTGCAATATCGGAATCCTCCAGAAAAGATCCAAATTTCTTTTCTAAATTATTCTTCCATACTTTTTCATTCACAATAGTGTAGGGTGAACCTGAATCTGGTGCTATATGTGTACCTAGATCCCCCAACTTCATGAAACATATATGGTTGTTTTCTACTGTTTTCATCTGAGATATTTAGTATAACTTTTTCTCTAGCATTCAAGATGCTCTCACTTTCCTCTTCACTAGATGTACCAGTACCCTCCATACTAGTACCCAACACATTTTGCTTTATGATATTTCTCTTTTTAGCGGGCATGCGCTTCTCTGTGAGGCTTTTAGTGAGGGCTTTAAACTCGAAACACACGCTCGTGCATGTGCTTTTTATTTGATCTCCCGCCATTGGCCTTTGCGTGCGTCTTTCTAAGAAAGACAGCACGCAATTGGCCCAAGGCGGGTGCATGTCCTGCCTTCTCTGTCCCCTGGCCTAGGGTGCTCGGGAGCGAGCAGCAGCGCTGCCGGGTACCAGCTGCATACCTCACATTCCTGGAAGTGCACACGCACCGTGCTTGTTTGGTGGGCTGTCTCTTTGATCCATCTTCGAGGAGGTGATATCTTTTACTCCAACGCAGGCACAATTGCAGTCGACGGCGTCCAAGCCTTGATCCGCTCCCCTGTGTCCGCCTCGGCCACGCTTGTGTTTTTTCACTCCCTCCACCTTTCCTGGCTTCGCCTTGTTTTATACTGTGAGCTGTGGTGACTTGAGAAGATGTGATGAAACACAGGGGGGAAATCTCTAGCTTGTGACCCGCCCGTCACCGGTGATCAGACCGCCTCGCCTCTTGGAAATGCAGAGGGGGGGGCTTGCAGGCACAATTGCATCTGGTGGTGTTCAAGCCTTGATCCGCTCATGGCTTGTTTTTGTCATCCTGTCCCGCATTTTATTGCTCCAAGCGCTGTACCACTTCCCCTTTATTTTCTTTGTTTATGATCCCTCCTCCGGAGCACTGGTGTTTTAATTTGTTTTGAGCGCCGTTTTTGTTCTTATCCCACCATGTGCCCCGTCTCTGCATGCCCTGTGTTTCTCCACGATCACTCCCCCCTTTATTTTTCTTGGTTTACAAGCCCTCCTCAGGAGCACTACTGTTTTATTTCGCTCCATACGCCGTTTTCTTTCTTATCCCATGCCGCACCCCGTGGCTGCTTGCTCTATGCTTCTCCACGATCACTTCTTCTTTAAAAATTGCACTCAAACAGAACGTTGTCTAAATATCATTTGACTGGGATTCAACCGTTGTTTCTTTCTTGTTGCCCTTAATGATCTTGTGGCCTGAGACAACCTGACCCATTTACAACCGCATTTATTTCAGTGTACATAGGAGATTAAGGGGAAGCTTTCCACGACAGCTGATGTAAACCCAAAAAAGATATTGCAAACAGCGTTTTAAAAGGTATTGTTTAGGTGTAATCTCAAACTGTGTACAGATATTTGTAAACTTTAAGGGACGAGGGTGGTCGGGGACACGAGGGGATGGCATAACAAAAATGAGTGCATCTTTCTTCATCCATGTTTCCTTTCTACACATCTGCCGCCCATTCTGGATTCTGCCTGTTTGTGTTGCGTGCATGTTCTGTTTCCGTGGGTTTTGCATCCCTCTTAGGCTGTTGGTCGCAGCATGTCAGGTGCGGTTTTGTATGTTGTGCATCTGTGTGTGCTTGTGTAGAGCAGTTTTAAAACTTTTTTGGCCCACCTATGGGGAGGGTGGTTGGGTTTGCAGTGGTATTGCTGTGGTTGGTTCTTTTCCCACCACCCTTCCCCGCTGGCTTCATCCTCTCTCCCATGGGCGCTTTATTCCTGTTTCTTCTTGTTTACACTTCTAACTAAGAACATTTTGAAGGTTGCTGTAAGAAAGTTCATGAAGTATATCCAAAGATTATATGTAGATTTATTATAAGCAGCACAGCAACCCAAGATGACTGATCAGCATCCTCCAGACAGTGCAACTGCCCGCAGAGCCTCACAGTCTACTCAGGTTCCATATGGAACACAACGTTATTCATAAGATGCCACAATGCCAAAAGCCTAACATACTGAATAAAACAAGCATTGAAACACGTAAATGCAATTGTAACATATCTCCCTTTGTTTTTTAAGAACAACTATGTACAGTCATACATACAGAATGACACAACCCAGAGAACACATTACTAACTAACTGAATACAAGCATTATTCATCGTCAAATCTTCTTGGAGCTAGTCTTATGCGATCAGAAACCTTAACTCTGGACGCTACAGTATCATTATCATGCACTGAAGGAGAATACACAATTTGACTGGGTATATTGCGACATTTCGCAACACGTTTCACATTCCATAATCTTCCATCTTGAGTTATGACACTATTATCAAAAACCCGTACAATCTTCATGGGTTTACCAAAACTTTCTGAACACTTCATGGTTAAACCAGGCTTCTTAACCCTGACCCAATCACCCCTGTTGAAATTATGAGCTTTAGTTTTCCACTTGCTGTCGTATCAAATCTTCGTTTTCATTTGTTTGGAACAAACTCTTTCTTTAACCCCAGTAATCATGGAGTCAGAAAAAGACTTGTAGTTGCATTTCTCTTTAAACCACCATGGACATATCTTGGAAGCAGGATCTCTCCCTTTTAAAAGACGGAAAGGACTGACTTCCATAGTGGAATGAGGTGTAATTCGGTACAACCATAATTTTTCCCTCACAAAATTCTTCCAATCTCCACTACTTTTATGTCCATCTGCAACATACCCTTTTAAAACCCTATTAAAACGTTCCACCAGACCATTCTCGTGTGGTTCATAAACTGAAACCGTATGGTGTTTGATGTTATGACATTTTAAAAAACTCTCCATCTCATTAGAGGTGAGTTGTACCCCATTGTCAGTAACCAGTTCAGCAGGACATCCTTCTCTAGAAAAGATCTCTCTGAAAAATTCCATGACTAAATTGGTCGAAGCACCTGAAGAAAATTTTACTTCTGGCCATTTGGAGTGGTAATCCACCAACACAAAAGCATTCTGAGAATCACGTGGTAAACACAAGAAAGGACCAGAGATGTCAAATGCAACTTTTTTCCAAGGCTCAGTGGGCCATTCAGTATTCTTTAAAGGAGGGGTGTTAAGCTTTAGCATCCTCTCACTTCCCATGCACACTTCGCACTCTCTGACTATGCGATCCACCATGCGATCCAAGCCCAGCCACCAAAAATAATTCCTGACTAACCGTTTCATTGCTGATATTCCTGGATGTGACTTGTGTGTCAACTCTAGAATAACCTTTTGAATTCCAACAGGAGGCACACACTTACCCTCTTTAAACATCAATTCGCCTTCTAGCACTAGAACATCCGCCACTCTATGCATTGGCATGAACTCTTCTGGTAATACCTTTTTGTCTGGCCAACCCTTTAAAGTGTATTCTTTAACAGTTTGCCATATGAGATCCTCCTTCTCACAACACTTCCAAGTACTTTCAGAAATTTCCTCAAATGTTCCAGTAACAATATCCTGAATGGTAGTAATTACTTCTGAATCTTCACACACATTATTATCACAATCTTGACATGGAAGTCTGGACATGAAATCTGCCATGACATTTTTTTTTCCAGGAACAAACACTGGTTTAAAACAATACTCTTGTAACCTTGAAGTAAGCCTTGCTATGCGGGCGGTGGAGTTCCAGCCACAACCTGGAGAAAGTATGTTCACTAATGGCTTATGATCAGTCCTTAAGACAAACTTGCTACCCCAAATGTAGTTCCTATAGTGTTCAATCGCCCAAACGCATGCTAGAAGTTCTTTTTCTATCACAGCATATCTGCGTTCAGTGTCATTGAGGGTCCGGGATGCAAAACAAACATTCCATTCATCCTTCCCACACCTTTGGGATAAAACACCTCCAATCCCATACAAGCTTGCGTCCACAGTAATAATGCATTCCTTGTTCCTGCAATAAGGTTTGAGAGTGGGAGCCTTAAGGATTTCAGCTTTGATAAGTTCAAAAGCTTTTTGCTGTTCTACACCCCATTCAAAAACCGCCTTCATTCTTAATAATTTCCTCAAAGGTTCCATTTTGGTGGCAAAATTTTCAACAAACTTGCTATAGTATTCACACATACCAGTGAACGATAACAACTGTTCCTTGTTCGATGGAGAAGGAGCCATTACAATTCCTTCTACATTTGACCTCTTAGGCACCACTCCATCCTTGGATAGAGTGTGGCCTAAATACTCAACAGAATCTTTAAACATTTTGCACTTATTAGCTTTAAGGGTTAATCCACAGCGTCTTAACCTTTCACATACCTCAGTTAAATGCCTGAAATGTTCTTCCTCATCTCTTGAAAAAATTAGAATGTCATCCTGAAAACATTTAACAAATTTATCAACATCCCTAAAAATGTTGAACATAACTTTTTGGACCGATGCCGCTGAGGCTAACCCAAACGGCATTCTAGTGAACTGATATAAACCCTGGGGTGTGATGAATTCTGTAAGCGGTTTGGAGTCATCAGTGAGACAGATTTGATGGTAGGCAGACCTGAGGTCCAACATGGAAAACACTTTTGCACCTTCCAACATTGAGACAACTTCATTTATGTTAGGGAGGGGATGGCAATCAATAATGATGCCAGTATTAAGTGCCCTTAGATCAACACAGACCCTCAATTTTTTGTCCGGTTTTCTTACTAAAACAATGGGAGAAACCCATTCAGCTGAATCAATAGGTTCAATAATTTTTTCTAAGACTAAATCATCTAACATGTTCTTAATCTCCTCCCTGACATTGATTGGTACGCTTCTTAGTTTTTGTTTAATAGGATAAACATCTCTTTTAAGTTTTATCCTGTGGGTATAATCTTTTAATTTACCCAACGTGTCTGAAAATACATCACAAAAATTACCCTTTATGACACTTTCTTTTGCCTGTGAGGACACAAATGAAATGTTGTTCACATGTACTTCTTCATCTAGTAAAACAGGTTCACTGGAACGAGGATTAAGAATGATGCCTAATTTCCACTGGTCCCACCATCCCAACACATTGATCCCTTTGACCGCAATGTATAATTTAACATCTATTTTCCGTGTTTTAAACTGTAGAATCACCTCAAAATACCCCATGATATCAATTTTTGAACCATCATAACTATGTGCAACTATGTCAGATGGTAATAATTTGGAAGGCATTAATACATAACTAAGTTTTTCTCGATAATAGTCATTTGAAATAATAGTCCATGGTGAGCCAGAATAAGCCATCAGATCTAATAATACACCAGAGATTTCCACAACACACATGGGAGGTTTTTTACAGTTGTTGGATGTTGGATTGTTTATGTTAGAGATTTCTTCATACATTGAAACTACAAAACCTTTGTTATGTTCAGTGCAACCACAAGTACCACATTTATGAAGATTGTCATTAACTTCGGTCATTGAGGATACCTTGCCTTGTGTAAGGACATTGTTCCTCCTTACATCCCTGCATGCAGAAGCAAAATGACCAATTCTGCCACATTTCTTACACTCTTTGTTGATCGCTGGGCAGCCGCCATAATTAGCTAAATGTAGCTTGCTACCACACCTGTAGCAAGATCCAACACTATCATTTCTTTCAAATTTTTTTTGGAATGAATGTGTACCACTACGCCATGGATTAAGTCCTGAAGGGTTCTGCTCGCTTTGTTTTGCTCTAAAAATGGGTTGATCACTATGTTGTGTCTCTGGACGTTTGACTACACATATATCATCCGATACTTCAGTTTTATTAATGGTGGTGTTTTTTATGGTTAACATCCATTTTTCAGATTGTTCTAATGCTTTAGCTGTCGAAATTGCTTCTGCTAATTTAGGATCACCAATTTCCCATAGACGTTCCTGAGTTTTTTTGTTCTTTACATGCACGATGATTTGGTCTCTAATCATCTCATCACATATTGCGCCATAATTGCAGTGAATACTTAAGGCTCTCAATGCCGTTAAGAAATCATCAAAAGATTCATTTTCATGTTGTACCCTGGTATAAAATTTGTATCTGTTTAATGTGATATTAGTAACAGGTTTAAATCTGTGTTCCATTCGTTGTAACGCTTCTTTGTACACATTGAAACCATCTCCTTGTCCTTCCAATGGGGGTACCTGAGGTAGAGCTCTGAACACCATTTGACCTTCCGAGCCCAAACAATGTAAAAAAATACTTTTTTTCCTTTCTGCTCCCATACGTTCCCCATCAATCGCCTTCATATAATTAAAAAATTCTTCTTTCCATCGTGTCCAAGGAATAGGGGGATCACCTTTGTTTTGAAGAAATTTGTCAGGTGGGTCAAATTGCGTGTTGTTGTTTTGAAAAGGTAAAATACAAAGAGTCAAACAGAGATAAGAAGGCCAAAAACAAATATTTATGAAGCAGGTAATTCCAAAATTGTTTACGTATAAATATGTAGTCCTACACCATCTGCATTTAATATACTCTCTTTGTTCAAATTCAAGTGTGTGTGAATGGTTGAAATAATGATAATCCAACTAGTTGTGATATCCAAGGAAGAATACTTTTCTTTTCTTTTATATTTCCATGTTTATTTACTTAAATCTTGCAGAAATATATATATGCTTTTTTTTCCCTTGAAAGTACTGTTCACAGCCTCAAAATATATTATTTTCCCTGTTGAAAGTGCTGTTCTCAGCCTAAAAATAGCTTTTATATCATGCTGGTGACTTCCTTCGTTGCACTGGGTTGTCGTGGCAACGCATTGAAAGCCTGAAACCCAATGCGCTAGTGATGCTTCTGTTGCCAACAATAGAGATGAGATAAGGGTAGACAGTCTCAGAGACAATCGCGCCTGGAGCAATAAAGGACATGCGCGAGTGACGCGCGTTCCGAGATATCCTCACAGAGAATCAATGCGTCATAGCTGAAGCCTTCATATGGAATACTCGGTGCTGAAGAGAATAGGCGCGCGTGAATGCCTGCAGTGACGGTGATGGCAAGGCATTTATATTTGAAAGAGACGCTCCTTTTCCACGCGCTGACTTTGTTATGAATAGAAACCATTAAATAGTTTAAAATTTTATAACTCACGTTACCGGAGGAGTTGAAAAATCCGGTTTTGAGGAATTTGAAGGTCTTGAGGTAGCGTCCTAATCGGCAGGGTTCGTTTCATGAAGTAGGAATTTATCGAACACACAACACCTGTGCTGCATCAGTATGGTTGGTAAGGTGTTCTTCTTCCTCATAACTCGTCGCCATTGTAAGAAAGTTCATGAAGCATATCCAAAGATTATATGTAGATTTATTATAAGCAGCACAGCAACCCAAGATGACTGATCAGCATCCTCCAGACAGTGCAACTGCCCGCAGAGCCTCACAGTCTACTCAGGTTCCATATGGAACACCACGTTATTCATAAGATGCCACAATGCCAAAAGCCTAACATATTGAATAAAACAAGCATTGAAACACGTAAATGCAATTGTAACAGTTGCCTATTTAATAGCGGTCCCAAGTAAAAAGAAAAACAGCACTCGTCCGTTGTGGCATGCAAAATTATTTTAATTATTGTAATATATTGGCTATCCTTTGCCCGCAGCCTGCATGGTAATTGGTTGATTCCCTGCCGCAACACCCCTTTTGCCGTCTATGTAATTAGGCACTCTCATTGGTGAGACCGATTGGCTATGCCAATGCTTGTTTATCTTGCAGACATGCACATAGTGGCCAATTTTCCCACATTTACTCCATTTTTGTTTTAGTGCAGGATAGTTTTTACTATTTGCTAAGTGGGACGTACTGTCACATCTGTAACATTTTTGTTTTTTTATTAACTACCTGAGTTTTGCCCCCTCGTCTACGCAGCACGCAAGTGCTACATTGGCGACCTTTTGGAATCGCTCCAGACTTTTCTTAAAACTCGTGCATATTTTGCACTGTTTCCTATTAGTCCTCGTGCATGACTGGCATTTACCTTGCAGGAGCGAGCAGCAGCACAATCTGTTAGCAATTATCGCGCCTGCTGCTGCTCGCTCCCGCAAGGTAAACGCCAGACATGCCCTCAGCATCTACAGGTGCAGGCGCGCAGGGGACATATGTTTTTAATTAGCGTGGCCTTAGCGCGATCGCTTTCACGGCCACGCAGCCGCATTGCTTTCACAGCCGCGCGGCCGCACTTGTCTTATGAGCTAGCGAATGTGCTTTTCTTCTGGATGGCGTATGATATAATAACAAACAAGAACGTAGACCTTGATGCATTGAAGGAATGCTACAGTACTGCCGGTGGTTGCTCCTGACCTGGGAAGAAGAGCACACAATCGTGTGGCAGTCCGTCAATGCACACTTTAATATCCAACCTGCCGCTTCCTTTATTCCTTTAGGGTGAACAGACCACCAGCCTGTACAGGCTGTTGTGTTCATGGATTTGTATTTCTCTTGTGTAGCGGCACATACAACTGACTTTATGACCAAGGCACTTTAGAAACGTTTGCACTTTCCAAAATTCTCTGTGAGCGTGCTTCCCCTGTGTAGCCGTCTGTCCTTGGACACTGCCCAAAAATGTACAAGAAGTTGTTAAGTAGTACTCCACGCTCCTGCTCTACTTCCATGGTACTGTGCTGTGGCAAGCTACAGGGCTTGCCATATGGAGCTATTCACACATCCCGGGTAGGCAAAGATTAATCAATGCACTCTGAGGTTAGGAGGCACCCTACTTCTGAGAAAGTAACTCACTCGAGGCTGGGTTGGGGCGGTCATCTATACTGTTTAGCTGCTTACATGGGCTGAGTTGTCAGAGAGCTGTGCTCTGATGGCTGCACTGTCCCCTGCAGCATCATGATGCCCCTTGAGTTGTGACTTCAGCTTCTCCGTCTCGGAAAACTGTGATCCTGTGAAAACATCTTTTTTAATAGGGTTGTTCAGTTATATAAGGTAAAAAAATGCTTAACACTTTTTTATTATAACTTTTTAATATGAGGCACACCCGCCCTCCACTCTACAACATAGCTTAAAGACATTGGCAAAGCCAATAGCTCTGGCTAAAACACTTATCAGATCCCAAGGCGAGACCTATTGGCTATGCCAATGCTTGTTAATAACTTGTTCCCAGTTTTGTCAATGGTAACTTTGGCTACTACTTCACACTCAGGTTCAATAGTTTTCTCTATTGCTTTAGCACACCTTCCTGACATTTCTTCCTTATATACTATAGACAATACATCTTTTAACTCTGCATCACCATTAATCCACAACCTTTCCAGTATTGTTGAATCATGCACATGCATTACTACTTGATCTCATATCAATTCTTCAAGTAGATCTCCAGACCTGCAAGCTAATGATACATTTCTCAGTTGTGTGACATATTCCTCCATAGTTTCTTCCTTTTTTTGTTTCCTGTAAAATCCTTTGTATCTGGTGACCCCTATAAAACCTAGGGAGAAAAATACTTGCCCAATTGTATTATGGCTTCAGCAAACACATTACCATCCCCTGCAATCATTTCCCTATGAAGTTGTACAAAAATTCTTAACCCTTCAGGACACAATGAATATAGTAATAAACTGTTTTTCTTTCCGATGGAAATTTGTCCTTGTCACTATGTAGTTTAAAAAATACTTCCTCCATTGTAGCCATAGTATAGGATGTTCACCTGGACAGCACACAAATTCTTTCGGAGGGTTTACTGTAATATTAGTCATGTTAGACGTGGGGTGTGACTTTGACTTCCTTCACTACTTCTCTTGAGGTACCAATGTAAGGATAATACAGCACTCAGTCTGAAACATACACTCCACTAGTACAGAGTTAATACAATACCAGCTTCTTCAATTCCTTTCAATAATGCAGTTTTGCATGATGTGCGACCATATCCACTTGTCACTGGTGACTTTTACTTAAATATTGTTAAAATTAATAACATTAAAAGTATTGACATTAATAGCTTGAAAATTTTAGTTATAAGGTGTGCGAAGGTGTGCGAATCTTCAGATATTTAGGTATGCTTTGAGGTGAGCTAATTACTGAGTGTTCTCTGCACAGCATTCCTTAAAATTAATAGTTCTGCTTTAAGATGTGCGAATCATCAAGTGTTTTCCACACCGAATGCTCAAGGTGAGCGGATTACCACTCAGTACACTGCTACTGACTGTGCCCTTGGTGTACTGTTACTCACTGTGTCCCTGTTGCTCTCACTACTTCAAATATGGCAGTCCATGCCTTTAAAAGCACAGCATGTGCACCCGCTACTTCCAATATGCCGGTCGATGCCTTTCAAAGCAAAGCGTATGTGTGCACCGCTGTTCCCTGCCTCAGCATGAGACAGTACAGCTGCATGCAAAGACTTATTTGACAATGCCATTAAACGGATGGACAGGACAGGTTATATGTCAAAAAAGTAAATTAAGTACTTGCGCGCCATAAATTTCTAAGCAGAGGGCAATTAATTACCCAATGAATCAATAGATGTTTTCATAAACAATTTAAAAGTTTTAGCTGCCAAACGCAACTATTCCTCTTTCCATGACCAAATGGTTTGTGATCAGATGGTGCATAAAGTGGCTGATGCTAAGTTACAAGAGAAATTGTTGTCTGCAAGTGATTTGACTCTCACTAAAGCCATTGACATTGCACATCGTTTTGAAGATATGAAACTAAGCATGAAAGAGTTATCTGAGAAAAATGCAGCGAAGTTCACTTGGTCAAAAAAAGCGGTTCTGATGAAAATGTGAGCAGTAAACTTGAAAGTAAAATATCTCTTCCCTATCTTAGTATGGAAAAAAAGAATATGTGTGTTTCAAATGCGGTATGCCAGGCCATTTGCCCAATGACAAAAAGTGTCCCGCTGTTGGTCAGGTGTGTAGATATTTTAAAATTAAGGGACATTATGCAAGGATGTGCAAGAACAGAAATAAGTTTAGAAAGAAGGGCATGGAAGTCATAAATCAAAATGTCGATCACATTAAGGAAGTTGGTTGTGACATTTAAGATGAAGAATTTTTATTAAGTGTGTGCGAGATCAACTGAAATGTCAAGGATGTCCCATTTTGTATGATAAAGATAGGTGATAAAGAGATAAAGGTTATGGCAGATTCAGGTGCAAGTCATACTTTAATTGGAGATGAGTGGTTAAAAGAGTTCCCAGGAGTACAGTTATCTACGCCTGACATTAAACTTGTGGGGTACAGGAGACAACCCATTGAAGTTTTAGGCTATTTCACACCCAATCTGAGTTTTAAAGGCAAGTCCATCGCAGCAAAGGTGTATGTGGCCAAGGAAGGGTCCTGTCTAATGAGTTGGCCTCAGCAAAGGGATTTAATGATCACACTAGATCCCAATCATCCTGATCAGGTGCTGGCTTATTTGGATTTAGTTCTACATGTTGGTAACAATGTTGTAACTGAGTGGGAGAAGGTGTTTCTCAATGTATTTTCTTCACAATTGGGATTATTAAAACCCTTTGTGCATAAGATCATTAAAAAAAAAAATGCTATTCCCAAAGTAGACAAAGTCAAGAAAATCCCTTTACTTTTAAGAGAAGCGGTGAAAAAGGAATTGGAGAGGTTGTGTCAACAAGATGTTATAGAGGAGATTGAATCCTCTGAATGGTTATCACCCGTGGTCGTCGCACACAAACCCAGTGGAAAGGTCTGGCTGTGTGTGGATTTGAGAGACCTAAATGATAACATGTGGGTGGATAGGCATCCCCAACCTAATATTGGAAAGATATTTGCCAAACTCAAAGGGACTAGGGTATTTTCAACATTAAATTTATCGTAGGCTTATCATCGAATAGCCTTACATGAAGACAGCAAACAATACACTTCATTCATTACTTCTGAAGGTGCTTTCAGGTACAAAAGGATACCATTTGGTTTAATTTCTGTATCATTCGTTTTCCAAAAATTCATGCACAGGTTATTTAAAGACATGAACAATGTATTGTATTTTCAGAACGATATTCTAGTTTTTGGGAGCAGTGTGCAAGAGCACACCAAAATATTACACAAAGTTTTATGCAATCTTACAGGACAATGGTTTGACTTTAACAAAAGAGAAATGTAAATTTGGTGTAGATTATGTGGATTATTTAGGTCATTCCAACAGTAAAAATTGTATTCCTCCCAAACAAAATGTAGTCAAGGCTATTGAAGAGGCCCCTGAGCCTCAAAACAAGGGCCAATTAAGATCTTTTTTAGGACTGGCGGAATATTACGCTAAATTAATTCCTGTATTTTCTGACAAAACTGCCCACATGAGGAATTTAATGAGAAAAAAACAATTGTTTTTGTGGGATGATTATTGTGCTAATGAATTCAAACATTTGAAGAAGAGTATATCTTCTGCCCCCGCACTAGCCACTTTTGACACTACTTGTGATTCTGTCATTATGTCAGATGCCAGAAATGTTGGTATTGGTGCGGTCCAAATGCAAAATCAGAAGGGACGTTTAGTCACTATTGCTTTTGCATCCAGACCATTAAGAGGTGCTGAGAACAAATATTCAACATTAGAAAAAGAAACACTTGTGTATTGGTGGGGCATTGAATATTTTCGAAAGTATGTTTATGGTACAGGTTTCATCTTCCGCTTGTGGATTTATTTACAACAAAAGGTTGTGGCAAAGCAACTGACAGGGTTGCCAGGTGGCAATACAAACTGCAAGACTTTCCTTTCAAAGTTGAATATATTCCTGAGGTAAAAAATGTTTTGGCAGACTGTTTATCAAGGTTACCTGTAAATGATGATAGTGTTGAAGTCGATGATAGTGATTTAGAAAAGGTGGTGTCCATCTGTGAAGTGTCTAAGGGATGTATGAGAGAGGATCAATGGAGGATAGCTTGTGATAATGACGAAAATCTTTAAAAGGTTTTGTGTTCTGTCAAGTCATCTTCGCCTAGGAAAACTGATTTAACCCAAGGCCTTTTACCTTTCTTACAGGGGGCACAGGAATTGTCTATTCAAGCTGACATTTTAAGGAGAGGTCTGCAATTGGTCGTGCCTGAGGATCTCAGACAAACTGTTTTAGACATGACTCATGAAGGTCATCCTGGGATGACCAGTATGAAGAGGAGGATTAAAAGTGAATTTTGGTGGCCTGCTGTGGATTGATGTAGTGAAAGGGGGTCAGATGTTCTGTTGAGTGCAGCGTTAGTGAAAAATCTCGGAAAACTGTGGTGTACGAATGCTTACCAGTTTCTAGGCCATCTCGAGTTTGGGGGACAGTATCTCTAGACATAGCCGCACCTATGTGAATAGGTTGCAACCCCATGTATGCTATAATTCTGATTGACCAACTATCCCAGTGGCCTGAAGTTAAGCTTGTACCACAAATTACATCAAGAATTGTTATTCAATTCTTAAATGAAGTATTTGAAAGGGAAGGTTTTCCGGAGTTAGTGCTTATGGACAATGTTGTGCAGTTGACTTCCAATGAGATGAGTGTGTTTCCTGGGAGTCATGTAATAGCACACAAGCACTCCTCAGTCTATTATCCTCAGAGCAATGGAATTGTGGAAAGGTGGATTACGGTTTTAAAAGAAGGCATACAGCTTGCCATTAGCAACGTAAAAAGTTGTCATCAGGCTATTAAAGAGTTACTTTGGAGTTACAGAAACACACCTAGGAGCGACAGTGACATTTCTCCTTTTGAAACAATGAGAGGAAGGAAAAGCCTATGTAATTTGAGTCAGGGATGGGTGAAGGGGCTAGTTTCTAGGGAAAAAGACAAAAAAGTTTTCGACGATAAATCTGATACTAGGGTTTTACAAGATGACAACCTGTTGCGGCCTTTGAGTGTGAATGATTGGATATGTGTGAAGATGGGGAGAATGGTGAGATCTGGTGAGTCTAGGTTCTCGGCTCCTATGAAAGTTGTCAGGGTCGGTAAGCAGGTGGTAGAACTAACAGATGGCAATGTCTGGGGTTTGTCCAAAGTTGTTAAAGTTCCACAGTGCTTATGGCCAGATAATGACAGCCGTGGTCCCAGATTTGCGAGAGACAGCATGAATTGGCAAACAGAGTTCTGTCATCAACCTCGGAGTGTCAAAGGGCACAGTGATTTGAGACAGAGATGGAGGCCGGCATGGTGCAAAGATCATCATATGGGTCTATAATTTGACTTTCCCAGTATTAATGGGCCCATCATGTGTGGGAACCTATGTATATTAAAATTGTTACTTATGTTCTTGTTTTGTTCTTAACATATCTATGTAATTCTTCTTTGTTAACGGAGGGGGCTGTGTGGTGTCCTGACATTCTTGGGTGGAATCTGGAACACGGAATGCGGGGACCAGATTCCACACAAGGACGGTTGGCCCAGACTTGATGATGATGTTTCTCGGCACATCTCTTCCACTGAATAAACCTACCTAATAGTTCCTCCTGTTTCCTGTCATTTGTTTGAGGGAACACTACACACACACAACAACAAATGGTTACTTTTCCTCATAAAAATCCTCAAGATACTTTGAAAGACAGGTTACCCTGGCCAGTTGTACAAAGGAATCTGACCACCACTTGAAGGAGCAGACTCTTGTGGCACTTGAGTGTCAATTACCTCCTGTATGCCTAGCACCAAGATCACCACCATCACCACTAACAGAGATATTCCCACATTTACTACTCTTCTGTTGTATTTATTATATTTCCCTTATCTGTCCTTTCTTCTCTTTCCTCTGTTTTCCCTGTTAACTTTGTGGATATTTTCCCTTGTGTTGTTTCCCTGTCCTCACGCCTGCCCCTTTACTTGAAATAAATAAATAAATAAATCATTTCACATTTGTAAAGCATGAACTTTCAACTACTGTTGCTATGTTATGCTTCCGAGACTCAGGCATTCCTGGCGGTTACTCTGTGCTGCTGAGAAGCATTGATTCACCCGGCTGTAGGGCCCTATTGAAGAGCTTCCTTAATCAATTCCTAATGCAAAGAAGGAATCATTCAACCTATTGAGTCAATCAATCAATCAATCAAACAAACTTTATTCGGTTTTCACAAATGAAACCATTAAAGTCTTCTACAATACCACACATGATAAAATGAGTAAAATATTTTTACGAAGTCACATTAAGGACATGGCTGCCCTAAGAATTCTTGTGTAATGAATACCATAAATTATAAAGTGCGATTATCCTAGATAATAAAATACAATCGATAAAGTGATTCTAGAGGCCTCCTTTATACTATATGTATCGCCAGAGTGGCTAGAATAAAAACAGCATGCCCTTACGGCAACAATCATTTAATCAAGGCAAGCTCTAAGCTTCACTGCTGATTTAAAAAAATTGAGAACAATTAAAATGGAATCTTCATACAACAATTATAAATGAATAAAAGCTGGGCGCACCTGCTTAACCTCTTCGATGCGGCGCCGATTCCCGCTCCGCGCTGACCGTTTCTTGCGCGGGCGTGGTCATGACGGAACGGTTCCGTCATGAGCACAGCTCAACCGACGCTCATGACGGAACCGTTCCGTCATGAGCACCGAAAAGGTTAAGTTTCAACCTCCTTAAGACCCGGATAATAAAAGTTTTCCGGGGAGTTACAAAATAATTAAAGAATATAAAAAATGTTGCATATCTTGTGGAGACTCACTGTCGCAGCCACAGGATTCTAAAGTCTGGCCTCTACTACTCCCCCTTGGTGAGGCCAACAGTTGGTGAAACAGGTCCAATCGGAACCTGGTCAATAAAAAATGTTCAGAAAAGCTAAATGCTCCCAGGAGATATGGCTCGATCATCAGTGTTGTTTTCAAAATTAAAAATTTACGAACACTGGGCTCCTCAATTCCAGTTCGTCCCTCTCCATTTTTCTTAATCTACAAAAGGACTCTCTGCCTCACCCGAGATCGCTCTTAGTCACCAATTCTGGATTTGTGAAAAGTTCCACTCTTCCCAAAGTTTCAAAACTGCTTTTGATGTATCTAAGCCAGGGAATATGATGAGCATGATCAAGAGTCATACACTCCTTCAGGATTAAACGACTCAAAGTTGTTCCCTCATTTGACCTAATCTTTAGCCAAAATGTTAAAGGTCATAAAGCCAATAAATCATAGAGATAGGGCACGCCCAATTCTTCATGAGTCACCATATTCGATGTTCCTCGGGGCACACCTAGCAAATGCTTCAGGAATGAGTTCTCAACTACCTGTTACTCATTCATGGAGTCATGATACAGTAATTTGCTACCATAAGCAGCCTTCACAATGCACTTGGCCTGGTATATCTTCAAAAGTGCAGCGATCGGTCTCCTGCTTAATTTAGAAGCAAAGTTTAAAACAGCCGTATTTGCGCACGCTAGATCTCCCCTTTTTCTCTGTTTTAATGGGCCCCATTTCATTTGATCATCCATTAGAAACCCCAGATACGAAAAACATCAGTTTGAGGAACTTGAACGGATTCGACCATAAATTGAAAAGGCTTTTTTACGGGCAAGGTCCTACCTGCATCACGTAAGATTTTGAGTAGTTTATTGACAGGTCGAAGTTTGACATAAAGGAAGAGAAGGAGTCAAGAAATGTTTGTAAACCCCTTGCGGTCCTAGATAAAAGTACCGCGTCATCTGCATATAATAAAATGGGCAGGCCACGTCTGCCTACCTGTGGATAATCTACCATTGTCTTCGTTCAAACTTTGTCCAAATCATTAATATACAGATTTAACAAGAAGGGGGCTAGAATACACCCTTGACATACTACTCTCCTTACTGCAACATTACGGGAAACCCTTAGATCTTGGGAGAATCTAACCTGCGCCGTGGTGGAGGTCTTCCAGAAAGCAGACGATATTGCCATCAACCCCCATTGACAACATGGCCTGCCAAAGTTTAGCCCTATTCACGCGATCAAACACGGATTACATGTCCATGAAGGCTAGGTAAATAGTTCCTGGGTGGGCCACTGTATATTTATTCAGAATCATAGATAAGTTAAGGCACTGCGCCACGGTGGACCGTCCGGGCCGAAACCCATACTGAACATCCGATAGGATAATATGTTCCTCTGACCAACTAGACAGCCTTTCCAGGAGTACCTACCCCCTTTACTACCGAGTCCAACAATGAGATTGATCTATAGCAGTGGGTGCTATCTCGGTCACCCTTTTTGAAAATAGGCACTATTGTGGAAATAGCCCATGACTCAGGGCAACCTGTCTTTACGGCAGCATTCATCACTGCCGTAAAGACCGGTGTCCAGAAGGTCAGGTCTGATTTATAAAGATCCGACGGGATACCATCCGGACCTGGGGCTTTGTTGCTTGACAGCCCAATGATGCCATCTTTAACCTCATTTTTGTTGAAAATCAGGTTGGAGGTGTCTACCTCATGGCAAGGGGTACAGTGTAGATCAGGGGGACACTGGAACATAGCTTCAAAATGAAGCACCCACTCTTCTTCGAGAATGTGGGCGCCCACCGTGCTTCCTTCCTCCTTAACCTATTGAGTCATTTCAATCAGTGTCTCCTAATATCTTAGTTTTTAAAAATCCAGAAGATTTAAGGTTCTGCATTGATTTAAGATCTTGTAACAAGCAGATGTTAATAGATTCCCAAAATTAAAGACATTTTTGCAAAAATGAGATAGGTTACATTTTTTACCACCTCAGATCTCAAAGCAACATATCACCAAATTGAATTAATTAAAAATTGCAAACATCTAACCACTTTTGTAACACCTTGTGGGGCATTTTATTACTTATGTATGTCATTTGGATTTGTTCCTGCTGCTTCCGTATTCCAGAGATTAATGGATTCCCTATTTGGAAGTATGGAAGGAGTAGCAGCTTTTCAGGTGACATCATCATTTTTGTTGCCCACAATTCAAATGCACATTTGGATATAAGTACTGGGTCTCTGATCCCACCAAATCAGACACTTTTGGACCTACAACTGGACTCTGTCAGAAGAACTGCTGTGCTGCATTAAGGACTGACACTCTGCTGGACTGCTGACCTGGAAGGCCTGCTTTCCTCTTGTGCTGTCCTGCTGCATGTTGCTCACTGACTCTGCTGAGGAGAGCTGGACTCTGCTTTTGCACCAAAGTGATCTCCTATGGCTTGTTTGCTTGCCTTCTGTTGCTTGAGATTTGGGGATATCAAATTCTCTAACCCTGCTCCTGTGCCTGGTTCACTGGAAGTGGACCCAGATACTTGCACCAAAGAAATTGATGCATCTTCAGTCTGCGTGTAGCAGAACCAGCGCATCAACCCTGTCACAGGAGTTGAATGAGCACATCACACTTGCAGCCTCCGCATCACATCCAGAACCACCTCTTCGGAACCAATGCATTGCCGTCATTGCGTGGAGATGGTTGATGCATTGCCCCTCCAGCATGGATTAATCTGGCTCATCGTCTTCGGAACCCCTGCACTGCAACTGGTGCTTTGCTCAACAGACCTGACACATCGCCATTACTGTGTATAGAAAATCGCTGCATCACCTACTGCGGGATCAACATCGACGCATCACTCGACGGCACCCCGCATTTCGCTGTTGTTACCAGGATAAGGTACTCTGTTCACCAGGGTCTGCATGGATCCTGTAGCCGGCCTGCAGTACATTGTGGTCAGCCCGAACTATTGGCTGTGCCCCGGTACAGCGCAACCAGATCACCCCCATTGGCGATTATTTCTTATAAGTGCTATAACTCTATTTAATTTTTAAAAATTCATAACTCGGCTTCTACTCATTGGATTTTTGTCCTTTTGGTCTTGATTTAGTTATACAATTACTGTCTCTTTTTCTAAACCTGTGTGGGGTCTTTTTGTGGTGTTTCATTGTGTTACTGTGTGAGTGTGTGTTGCACAAATGCTTTACACATTGTCTCGATAGATAAGCCTAACTGCTCTATGCCAAGCTGCCAGAGGGCGAGCACAGGTTATCTTTTAGTGTGTGCTTACTCTGACTAGAGTAGTGGTCCCTACTTGGATAGGGTGCATATCTCTGCCAACTAGAGACCCCATTTCTAGCAACATGCTCCCAGAAATACCCCAACATATATATTTTTGGTTCAACAAAAGCCCATAGATTTATATCTACCGGAAGTAAACCTTTAGCCTGCCACTTTTTGTAAAAGAGCTCGTCAGAGGTTATTGGTGATCCCCCAATCAACTGACTTCCATGGGAACATGTTCAATAGCAATTACATAAACTTGGTCACCCCTTTTTTTTCCTCGTGAGAACTTATTGTTAATCAACTCACAAAGAAGTACATCTAGTATATTGACAAACAAGACAGGTGTATCTAAAAATGGAAATGTGACAGGACTCAGGGAAGAGATCCTTTCAGGGCAAGAACCCTCACTCATCCGAGGGTGACTTGCTTCATTATTGGGTTCCCTCCTCACACCTGGACTGCAAGGTCCATGGTTTGGGCTACAACTCTCCGAGCAGACAGGAGCTAAAGTGTTGTAAGATGATCAATAGTATTTGAGGTAAGGGAAGGACAGAGTGCAAAATAATTTTTCAAAAGTGAATAAAACTACCTCCAGGGTACCTAATAAACTTTATTCCGTGGTCCACTGGGGATATGGTTTCGGCGATGCCCTCATATCTCCAAGACACAAAACATTTACTGAACATACTAACAGACATTCTTTTTGACCCGGGACAGGACGTCCTGGTATCCTATGACGTAGAGTCACTATATACCAATATTCCACAAGATAACACCCTAAGGACCATAAAAGAATTACTTGATCTCAGAACAAGGGAAGACATGACATCCACCTCCTTTGTTATGGATTGCACTACACTTGCAATGAAGGACAATGTTTTCCAATATCAAGATCAGCTATACTGTCAGACCACCGGTACATCCATGGGGAGTACCTTCGCCCCCAGTATGGCGAATCTCTACATGCAGGATATGGAGTCAACACACATCTTTCCTCCACACAAACCTTAGACTGAAAATCTGAAGGTTTGGGAATAGATACATAGAAGACATTTTGGTCGTCTGGAAAGGCAATCTGGAGACCTTACGTACCTTCTCTGAATGGCTTAACTCTAGAAATCCTCATCCATGTTTCACGTGTGAGTTTAGTAAGGTATCTCTCCCATTTCTAGACCTCCTTCTATATCCAAAGGACGGAATGCTTTACTCTGAACTCTATAAAAAAAACAATGGCCAGGACCCCCCTTCTCTGTTATAATAGTTTTCATCCACGGGCTCCTAGAGATAACCTACCTGTTGGACAATTTATGAGGCTCTGGAGGAACAGCACAGAGGTTGCAAAATTTTAAGATCATGCTGCCAAACTAGGCACCCATCCGTTACAAAAAGCCTACCCTCATGACCTCATTAGGAGAGCCGCCAAAAGGGCTAGAAATAATAACAGAGAAGCTCTACTGAAATAACATCCAAAATAAAAAACAGACAGGCGTGTCTTTGTAAGCACCTATAGTCATTTGACTAATACTGTGAAAAAAATATTGAATAAGAATTGGCCGATTTTGAACATAGGAGAAATCAATTTATCCAAGCCTCTGTTTGCCTTGAAGCAGAGTAAGAACATTAAAGATATGGCTGTTCATACTATACCTCGGCTGGGACCAGGCCAGACTCGCCAAACTACATTATGGACTACTCCACCTGTTAAAGGCCATATCCCAAGTGGCACATGCTCAGTCTGCCGTTACACTTTCACTACATCTGAAATAGACCTGGGCTTACGCACACCATGGAAATTCCTTAAACATTCTAACTGCAGCACAGAGGGAGTGATCTACCTACTTAGATGCCCCTGCAGACTCAACTACATAAGCATGACCACACGAAAAGTCAGGACTAGAATCATAGAACATCGAAGTTCGGTAAGATGCAAAAAGTCGAACACAAAACTCACCAAACATTTTCTAGAACATCCACACACTGAGAATAACATATCATGGGTGGTCCTTGATAAACCAAATTACCTACCAACAATGGGCCCCTTAGAATCAGTTCTTTTCTTGAAGGAACAACGTTGGGTCTTTAGACTCAGAAGTGATAGAGATGGGCTAAATGATGACAAAGCCAATAGTTCAGCCTAGAACACTGATGTCTCATTAAGGTAGACTTTTTGGGTGCCCTTCGAGGTCTTGTGCAACCACCAGAAATACATCACGATGACGAGATGTACTGTTTTTGTATACCATACCCCTCATACTGAGAACATTTGGTCAGGATGAAATTTGTATAAAGCGATGTTAATCCTAATGGTTTGACATGTCCCAGTCATATCTTTTGAATACATAACCAGAATCTGCCTTGATTACCTCCTCTAGTTGACAGACGTAGCTGAATAGCAATGATACATTCTATAGAACTACCTGTCCCATAGCCCCCTAAAACGTTAGCAACATACACGTAGATTACAGACACTCGTTTTGCCCAGAGAACTACATTTCCCATGAGCTACAGCACCGAGTGACAGGAGCACGTCCATGCTGTATGCTGTTTTCTTTTCCAAATACGAAACATTCGGCGGCCGACTTCACCTTCACCGGGGCATCCCTTGAGTATAGCACCAACACACTGAGGAGTAAGCCTCTCTCCCTGAGCCACTCCGGATGGCACGATAATAACAGGAGGCGCAGGAGTCAACAATGGTTATTTCAGTGATGTCCCGGTTTCGATAACCCGATGGACGCAGTTGTATCTGACTGAGCCTGCGATGTGTTGTGGAGGTTGCCGGATCGGAGCACTTCCACATTAGGAGCCTGTTGTAATCCAAATGATGTTCCGGACTTCTAGCGTAGATTAGTTAAGTTCTTTTATTAAGTTGTTACATGTATAAATGAGGAAAACCCCACCAGGAGCAACTGTCCTGCTGCTCAGCCCCATACCCAACTGACACTCACAGACATCCAACATTCCATCCATCCAACATTCCACGCCACACTCATTCTGGCTGAGCAGCAGATAAACGTAAGTTACAACCTATCTCCCTTCTTTACGGGGAATAAATGCATTGTGAAATAGATTAGATGAAACAATTAAAATAATGACAATATGGCAAGTAACATATAGTCAAGAAATTGAATACAATGAACTAATAATAAAAAATGCAATAAAATCTAAACATCTCACATCACAACCTGTCACACCATACCACATCTCATCAAACTTGCATAAAAGAAACATCCTATCACAGCATACTACATCCCACCAAACTCACATAAAAGAAACATCCTATCACACCATACCACATCTCATCAAACTGACATAAAAGAAACATCCTATCACAGTGATAGAGCGCCATGTGATTCTTAGATTTGTAGGTGTGCACCATATTCACTATTAGTCGGCACCCGCATATAACCAATGTATATTTAGAAGCGTTATAGAAATGTATTTGTTATAATCATGTAACATAGAAGTGTTCGAATGTAATAACGTTTTGTGAAGTTTAACGTTGCAAGCTATCGTGAATGTATTCATTATAACGTAGCTGATTAGGTTTCACAATCAATGTAATGCGAATTAAATGTGTGGCATGCTAGAATTAAAATGGTAGGTTGCTTATTCACATGATGGTAATGTCGAATTAATGCCTAGAATGTGAGTTCATAGAGTGTTTAAATTTGTAAGGCTCAATCGCAAGTAAAAGAGAAGGCCCGTTTATTTCTTATTTTAGCTATGTTGTAGGCCTGCAGGGTTTGCTTGGAGAAGGTTTGAGTTGCAGCGAAGTGTAAAACTTCAGGATGAGAAGAGTTTTTTTTCTTTTTCGTTCCCATGTTTCTGTTGCAGGTGCAAGGACATTTAGCTCGTTAGTGAGAATAAGTCTTTGTTTTAGGAGTTGAGATACGGTGTGGAGCCAACAGGGGAGTGCATTGGAATGTGCAACTGTAACTTTTGGGATGGAAGGTGCCTGGGACCCAAGGACGAGCTAACGGACGATGGAAGATGGACAGCTTTGGATGGAAATTTACCGGAGGAAGACCTGGCTGAAGAGGGGTGTCAAAGGGCGTGTTCTGAATTATTGGGGTTTTGTATTAGGGACAGTGCCCGTGGGTGGAGCAGATGAGGCTTAGATGGGAAGCTAGAAGGAGCATCGAAGATCGAGCTCTCTCCAAGTGAAGACTTCTTCGGGAGTTTCACTTCTGACACCTTTTTCTAATGATTCTCTTGCATGGGAGGGAATGCTAAGTAAGGATGCCACTTTAGAATAGAGTAGGGACAGAAAACTTTGACTGATGATTCCCGGTATTGACACCAGTATTTCAATATTCTACTTAATGCTTTTAGAATCTGTAATTCTTTTTATTTTTAGTCGAATGCGAATTCTTCGTAGGCTAGCTTTTGTGTTAGTACCCATTTATCTTTTGTGCTTTGTACCGAGGTGCCTTTATGTTCAGATGTTTTTGCTCATAATAAAATCTCGGAAATATTAGATTTTGAGTCCTTAGTCTTTTTAATGATGTCAACTTGTGGTAGTTATCTGTTGATAATTGTGTATATTCCCTCTACGCTATTTGGCAAGTAAAAAGATCCTGGCGACCTGAAAGGGTTCTTGTAGATAATTGGGTAGACAAGAATCCGGCCCTATCAGTTGGTAGCAGAGACGGATGGTTATTTCCGATAGCGAGGGAAGATCTAGATTAGGATAATTGATCCTTGAGGCCCATAGACGCTAAGTGATGGTGAATCATCAGATGGTGAGCAGCGGATGGCGGCGGCTGATGGACATCGACGGAGAGTAGCAGTGCGGCAGAAAGGAGCGGTTCGAGGAGTGAGTATGAACAGGGTGAGATGTTGTAGATTGCGGTGTTGATTTGTTGTGTGATGTCTTGTGGAGTTGGAGTGAGTGTTGAGTGATTTTGAGATCAGGCTGTGAGCGCGCGCAGCCCGGGAAAGTCTTAGGCTCGACGAGTAGCTTAAGCGATTGGGTGTAGAAGACACCTGCGGTAGATTTTGTTGACCACCCTAAGGAGATCGTGAGGCGCCATCGATCACCTGGACCGAGATAGGGGGAGCGAATAAGTGAGTGCATGACAAGCCGACGCTGAACGTGGGTTGTTGTATGTGGATTTGAGTATTTGTAACCTATCAGAGGCGATCTGTCTGGCCGGACGGGGACAGACAGTTGCCAACCGAGGTCGACAACTTCGAGAGACTGTGGACGTACAGTCAGAGAAGTAACTTGTTTGGAACAAACGGTTATTTCAGCGTGTGAATGGGACGAATGTAAGAGTGAGACGTGAGTTGAGAAGGAGGGGAGCTGCTGCGAGTGGAGGAAGAAGTGACATCAGAGGGTGTCGCGCTGCGATAGGTCGGTTGGTGTGAGCCGCGTTGTCATTGGTGGATTAATACCAGGAAGTAAACGAAAATATTGTCTGCATTCAAAATTTGGTCATAATGAAGTGCTTTAAAGTGTTCCGAGAGTTGTGTAGAGGTGACAAACATGTGGTTACTCGTGGGGGAGAAGAAGCCCCTCCCGAGGATACGCCGGCACATTATATGGCAAGAAATGTGGGGTTGCATACTATAATTTGGCTTGAAAATTGGCATAAAGTTACCCAAGGAGAAGGAGAATTAGCTTTCCCGAGATATGGTTCATTCAAGTTGGACGTGTTGTACCAGTTGAAGTCCGTTATGGCGGCTTTACGACCTCTGCCGAGGCCAACACAATTTGAGGCATTACATGCGTGGATTAGAGCAGCGCATGATAGGAAAAGAGATAGAAGCCAGGAAAGGGTGAGAAATTCAATTAAGGCGTTCCAGGATGCCAGATGGGATGCAGAAGAGAAAAGATGGAGAGTACAGGCAAAAGAAGGGCACAGATTGTATCCTTTATTGGTAAAGACTGATGGTTAAAAAGTGAAGGCAGCAGACGATGAGGATGACAGCGATACTGATGATAGCCTACTAGAGAGGTTATTGTCTGAGAGACCACCTCCATACAACCCAGATGCCCCGGAAGGGAGGTCAGCCCTGATGGAAGGGACTGGGGGAGTACCAACTCAGTCAGTGGTGAGAGTAGAAGGGAAGATTTCGACAGGAACTGAGGATACTAGGAATCAGTCTGTAGCTAGCGCGGAGGTTGGGAGAGGTGCAAGGTTGCCTAATGCTCTGAGGGTACCGGTCACTATTGGACCCATCGTTTCTGTTTACGACCCAGATCAAGAGAAGGTTGGAAGCTCAGTACAGTCAGCTGGTGGTGTGAAGAGTGTGGCCGAGGGAAGTGGGTCAGTGAGTGGGATGGAGCAGACTCCGAAGCCTATAGAATGGAGTACGCCATTGCCAGCCACAGCAGACTCCTCCAGGGGACAGGGAGAGCCGAGACCAGTGAGACCAAGGTCTTTGGCCGAGTCAAAATCAGATTTGCGAATGTGGACACCACCAGTGAGAAACCAGAGCCAGAGTGTGATAACAGCAGAGAGCAAACGAGGCACAATAGTGAATCGTTCTGTTCCTATGAGTATGTCAGAAGAGAGTAGGTCATCGGAACGGGAATGTAGGTATGACGAAAGGGATGGCGTGGTTTGTCGAGAAGTACTGAAGGGAGCCCTGAAAGGGAGAATGTTAGATGTCGTAAGATTGAAGGCAGAGGTGGACGAGATAATAAGTGGGAATTTACCTCTTGAGAGAATCTTAATGTACGAACAAGATGAATTGCTTTTTGTAGCGAAGGATGTGACTCGCAAAGCACGAACTGCTCATGAGAAATTGTCAGATTTGGCCAAGCGGTATGAGGTAGATTTGTCTAAAACAAAATCATTGCAAGGAAGCCATAGGTTGCAGTACAGTGATCAGGAACTAGAAGAGAAAAGAATCATGGGATTGAGAACCCATATTAAGGATCTCATCATAGCTGTGGGATTCGGGCCAGTATATAAAGTTAGCATAACATATCTAGGGTTGTGTCTCCCTCTATGTACATAGAACTGCTTCATAAGATGGCTTATTCTTTATAGTATCCTGCATGATAGAAAGGGCCGAAAAGCCACAGTTCAGCCATATTGGATCGCGACTAACTATGCCTAGGTCACGTGGCTCTCTGTGAACACCAGCTGTATGATTTAGCTCGTACCAGCCTAAAGACAGGGTGAATTGCATTTACGGCCGAGGCCCAAGGTCACATCTGCAGTAGGGAGTACTAAGCTAAATTCCTCCGTGCCCGAGACGAAAGTGAGTCACCCGGCCGACCTTCTTTGAACAAGATAGTAACCTTATATGGGCAGATGGTATGAGCTCATTTAGGAGCTCTAGGACTAACTGGTACTTTTCCACTTGCAATGCTTTGTATGCTGAACCTGTAATGTATATAAGTGTTGTTCTGTCAAGGAGCCAGCAGTCTTCTTCGGCACACCTGATGGGTGAGGTTCGACGAGGCTCCTCTATGTAGAGTTCCGTTGTGGCCAATAAATGCTTGAACCTTCTACGTTGCCAACTGCTTATTATTGACTTGAGATTGCGGGCCACTGGTAAGTGTGGCCCTTGGGATTACTATTGGATTACTTCAGTTGGCGACCACGAAGGGACCCCGTGATAGGGTCTTCTCCCTCCCCGTAAACGGGTGAGAGGATCGGGGGCGTCTTGGCCGGGTGGGCGGAGGGGAATCTACGTCCGCTCCGCGCTTCCGATCGGGGTGCCCTCTGCTGCTAGTGACCCTTCACCGGGGTCCTACGGGCTTGACCCAGGAGCTGACCGTATTGGTGGTAAGAAGTTGGCAGCGGAGAACGAACATTCGTACCTGGGTGCACCCGGTGAGTAATTTGTTTGTTTGAAACATGCGCTGTTGAGCAGTGCATTTGTTTGAAGCACGCGCTGTTGAGCGGTGCATTTGGAACAGTTAACTGTATTTGATTTGAGGGGTCGTGAGTACCCTAGGAGAATTACGGAGGTCTTGCAGGGTGGTCCGGTAGGGACTGACCGAAGAGACTCCGCGGATCCTTTGTGACGTTTTTGAGATACCGATCAGAAGCCTAGTTGTCACTTGTGAGTGATGCACGGCCGGATTGCACTCGGAAGAACCTGCGGCTATAACTGGGTAGCCATGAGACATGTCTGAGGTACGGCTAGGTCTACATCAGAACAGTCTCAGTGGTGAACCAGGGAGGTCATGGGATGGTCCGTAGTCCAGTCCGTGGTTACCCCTGTCTGATCATCTCCTGCCAGTCTGTTGAACGACGGCCTGTTGTGATTTTGTTGATCCTTTTGAATAATTCTCCACGAACGGGAGTCGACAGGCTCCGTTCGTTTGTTTGGATGCATCGAATTTGGATAGGTTGAGACTGCAGAGAGTAATGTCGACATACATGTTATCTGTGGCATAGAGTCTGTCATATGTTATTTGTGTCTGTCTACTAACCAACATGTCGTGTTTCAGCAAATTGAATTGTTTTGGTTGTTGTTGTCGGACCATCGACTCTCGGTTGGCCGAGAGTCAGCCTGCCCCACCTGAGGGTAGCCCTAGCCATTTCATGTATGTGAAGCATGGAATTGCCCCCATATTGTTCAACACCCTGTGGCATAAGTATACTAAAGGTAATGAAGAGTTGCAGTGGCCGAAGACTGGTTCATTTGACGAAAAGAAAGTCGCCTTCCTGCAGGAGCAACTATTCTCCAGGCGCAGCAGGCAATCTATGTTTGATGCCCTAAACGCCTGGCAGAAAGAGGCCAAGCAGAGGCGGATGAGGGGGGAGAAGCTGGCGAGGGCCAAGGCGGGACAGACCGTGACTCAGAAAGCTGTCGCCTATGACAGAGCAAGGGTAGAGAAAGAAATCGATTGTATGAATCGGGAGTTTAGATTGAAAGTTGATAAAAGTTATGTGGCCCGACCCAATGCAGAGGATGAAATAGAAGACCTGCTGGACATGCGACCACCGCCCCCGTATGTCCCGCAACGGTTGTACCCGGAGGTAACAGCTGCTACTGTAGCGGCTGGAGCGAAGACCTTTGACCTCATGCCAGCGCCAGTTGCCTCTAAAGCAACTTCAGTTGCATCGGCGCCTCAGCCCCCCTCCCTAGGGCCTGTCTTTGATCATTCCCAGCTGTCCTCCTCTGTCTCGGAAATTATGGCCTTATTGCCCCATTTGCGGTCGGCCTCGACAGCTGAAGCTCCACAGCTGTCACCGGGGGCCATGTATTCCCCTTCCGCCCTGACCTCCTCCTCCGCGAGTGCAACTCCTTTCACAGCTGTTTCAACTCCAGTACATCCGACCGGTTCATTAGATGGCAGGAAGTTGTTCACTCGATCAGCCTTAGGAGCCGAGGAGAAGGAGGTCATTGCCGTCCAGGCATCCCAGTGGATGCGGCAACCTATCTATACCCTGACTGACATATGGAACACCATGCGAGATTATGAACCTGTGATGCAGCAGCACGTGCTGGCCCATATGGCCCAACGCCTTATTTCATTATGGGAACAAGCCTATAAAGGGGAAAAGGCCCCGACCATACTATATGATATCCACACTCAGGCCCATAGATCTCAGCTAAGTCCGGAAGCGGTGTACAGGAATGTGAACACTTTGGTCAGTTATAGATTGCGCCTGCAAGCGGCTAGTCCTGCAGGGGTACAGCAGTTCCCAATGCGTGAGGTACACCCTATTTATCACCCGGAGGTAACCGAGATAATAGACGCACAAGGGGCAGTTACCCGACCAAGAGTAGACGCCCGTTTCCAGGAACAATGGGTATATACCCCCTGGAAACGTAGTGAGGTGCTTTCATTGAAAACCCAGTTGCCTGACCCCAGAAAGAATCCTACCGCATACTATAAAGAACTTACAGAAGCCGCCTCCTCGGCGGTGATGACACTGGCTGACATCGAGCTATTCTTTGCTCTATTGGTACCGGTGGACATATGGCGGCAGGTGCATGACCAGGATCATGTGGCCGAGTTTGGGGGAACATGGGAACAATTAAGAGACTGGGATAGGGATCGTAAGCCAGGAGATAAACCTAGAGCTGAGATATTGACTTTGCCGGAGAAAATAATAACCTATATGCATTCCCTGATCCCTCCTAGGAAGGTGGATTGGGACAAATTGACTGCGTGCAAGCAGAAGAAGGACGAGAATGTGTCCGACTTCTTCACTAGGTTCGAAGGAGTTTTTATTGATTTTAGCGGGCAAGATCTGTCTAAGGAGGGTGGCATACGCCTGTTCGTTAATAGGTTTGTAACTAACCTGTTGCCTGAGATATCAGCCCGACTTCAGGCCGCGGAGAGTACCTGGACTACATCAACCCCCTCGACTATTCTAAGTATGGCTCAATACTATGAACATCGGGAGAACGAGAGTAAGGAAAAGACGGAAAAGAGATCGAAGGACTTGAAAACTAGGGTCTTGTTACAGCAAGTTGAGAGGGGACGCGGTAGGGGTCGAGGAGCGCAGAGCTTCGCCCCGCGAGGGGCGGGGCTCAGACAGGGTGTAGGACGAACAGATTTAGGAATAAATCAGTGTGCATTCTGTAAGCAGGAAGGTCACTGGTGAGCTCAGTGCCTGTTGTTGCAGGCACAGACCGGCGCTCCGAGGGGTCAAGGGAGAGGCCGTGCCAGTGGTCGTCGAGGTGGATATACGAGACAGGTAGGAGTTGGGCAAGGTGAGGATAGTCAGAATTGTTTCGACCATGGTCAAGGAAAGCAGTATTATAATGAGGGGCGTGTAAGTAACGACTCGGCAGGCTATTCTGAGGCATAGGGGAGCCGAGGACAGAGTGGGGGACGCGTGTCAATTCCGATCGATCAAAATGGACCTTATGTACATGCTCGTCTAATGGATGCATCGGGTAAGTTTTTAGTTGACACGGGGGCTATGAATAGTTCTGTTTCACACGCCCTTGTCCCTGGGGCTGCTCTGTCTGGCCAGAATAACGTGTCTGTAGGTTTCTCCGGAACTCCAGTGGTAAGCCCCATCTCCCAACCTCTTTCTCTTAACTTGGGGCCGATTTCAATTGACTCACCTTTCCTTCTGACTTCACAATGCGGTGAGAATCTTTTGGGAATGGATTTACTGAAGAGGCTGTATGCCCGCATCTATTGCTCTCCGGATGGTGTTTACCTGACTATTAGGAAACCTTTCCCTCCCTCCGCACAATGTTTCTCTAAAACTGACCCTCTCCCCCCTGAACTTGCAAAGATTCCACAGAGTCTCTGGGCTACTGGAGATACTGATGTCGGGTTGTTGAGCATACCACCCATTTCGATCACCCTGAAACAAAATGCTCGATTACCCAGGGTCCCGCAGTATAAGATTGCCCCCGCAGGGGAGCGGGCGTTACTGTCCATTGTTCACGACTTGATCCGCACAGGGGTGGTGGAAGAGACGGCTTCTAACACGTGTAACAGCCCTATTCTCCCTATTCTTAAACGGGCCCCGATAGATCAGAGTCCTGATTATGCTGATACTTATCGTTTTGTGATTGATCTGCGTGAAATCAATAGGATTGTCGTACCCCAATACCCCGTAGTGCCTGACATCACTACCATCTTGACAATGATTCCCCCGACGGCTAGATTTTTCTCTGTCATTGATTTGAAAAAGGCCTTTTTTAGTATTCCTATACATCAAGATAGCCGTTATCTTTTCGGCTTCTCCTTAGGAGGTCGCAGCTTCAGATTTTGTCGCGCTCCCCAGGGCTATACAGAAAGTCCTAGTATTTACAGCTGAGCGCTTAAAACGTTGTTGGATGCATTGACCTTGCCGCCCGGTAAAGTTTTAGTGCAGTATGCGGACGATCTTCTCGTGGCCTCTGATACTGAGCATGGTTGCCGAATGGCGACGACTGCGTTGTTACAGCACTTAGCGGACCATGGTAATAAGGTTTCGTTGTCCAAATTTCAATATTGTCGACCGGAGGTGACCTATCTCGGTCATCTCCTGTCGAAGGAGGGACGACGGCTAACCCCTGATCGTATTCTAACCATATCTAACATGCCTGTTCCTTGCACGCAACGTGATGTCCGTGCTTTGCTTGGCATAACTTCTTACTGTCGCCAATGGATCCCTAACTATTCCTTACTGACTAAACCTTTCCTGCATCTAACGACTAAAGATGTGCATGAACCTTTACCCTGGACAGCTGAATGTCAGAATTCTTTTGTTTCTCTGAAATCTGCTCTTTGCTCTGCCCCTGTGCTTGGCACCCCTAGTTACCGGAAGCCTTTTGTGCTCTACGTGCATGAGGTGGACGGTTGCTCGCTTTCAGTGTTAACGCAAGGATTTGGTGGTAAGCAAAGACCTTGTGCGTACTTCTCGGCGGTATTGGACAATGTCGCCAGAGCACTTCCCAGTTGTCTGAGAGCCACGGCGGCGGTCGCAGTGGCGATCCGACAATCGGAAGGGCTCGTCCTGAATACGGACCTGACAGTGATGGTGCCTCACGCTGTGGACGTATTGTTGAACAGGACGCAGACCCAGCACTTAACTAGTGCGCGTCTTACGGGGTACGAATTGACCCTGTTTGCACCACACATCACCATCAAAAGATGTGTCACCTTGAACCCTGCTACATTACTACCCCTCCCTCCGGAGGATCACAGTCAAGATACACATGACTGCATATTTCGGACAGAAGAAGAAACGAAGGGGCGGATAGATTTGACAGATATTCCCTTATCTGACCCTCAAGGGGAATTGTATGTCGATGGCTCATGTTTTCGATTACCCAATGGCACTACGACCGCTGCTTATGCGATCACCATGTTGCAAACAATAGTTGAGACGGCCAAGGTACCTTATCGATCAGCCCAGGCTGCTGAGTTAGTCGCACTACTGAGGGCTTGTGAGTTGGGTGAAGGGTTGAGGATAAATGTCTACACCGATAGCCAGTATGCTTTCGGCGTAGCACATAGCTTTGGGAGATTGTGGGCGGAGAGAGGTTTCCTTACATCCCATGGTCAGAAGATACAGAATGGTCAGTTGGTTTTGAGGTTGTTAGCCGCCCTGACCCTGCCCCAAGCCATAGCTGTTGTCAAATGCAGCGCTCATAAAGCAGTAGTTGATGATGTAGGTAGGGGAAACTCCTTTGTGGACAGAATCGCTAAAGAGACTGCCCAATCCCATACCACTTCTATGTTCGTGATGAGTTCACATAAAGGGATGATAGAAGCAGAGGTGTTCAGTAACACTATAGACAGCGTAAGAGAATTGCAATTAGAAGCAACCCCTGAAGAACTAAAACACTGGCAAGAGCAGATAGGAAAACTGGATGACAACGGATGCTGGATTGATCTATCAGAAAGATGTAGGTGGCTGCTGCCGAATGCATTTGTGAATGCGGTCGTGTCCATGGCACACGGTCCTGCACATGTGGGGATTCAAGATATTTGCGCAATACTGGATCCTGTGTGGTATAATACCAACATCCACAGGACTGCGAAGCACCTAGTTCAGAATTGTATGATTTGTCTACAGCATAACCCAGGGGGTAGCATCCCTGTTTTGACTGGTAGCTTTGCGCCACCCACTCTACTTTTTGAGGTACTACAAATGGACTTCATTCAGTTTGAACGGGTTAACAATCTTAAGTATGTTTTGGTGGTGGTTTGTACATTTAGCAAGTGGGTGGAGGCGTACCCTACCAAGGAAAACACTGCCCTAGCCACTGTGAAGGCCCTAGTCAAAGAGTTCTTTCCTCGCTATGGGGTGCCCCGGGTGATTTGGAGTGACAACGGGAAACGTGGAAAAATATAATGGGATCTTGAAATTGAAATTGGCTAAGCTACAGGACACCACAGGTCTAAAATGGCCTGATCTCTTACCTTTGGCTTTACTATCTGTAAGGACCACTCCCCACTCCCGTAGTGGAATATCGCCATATGAAGTGATATTTGGTAGGCCCGCTAATGTATGGGGTGTGCCGCGACCAAAATCCCTTAGAGACATCGAGTACCCTATGTTGGCAGACTACCTTTATGCACTAACTAAAGATCTTCGTTCCATTCACCAACAGATAACAGCAGTGCTGCAGCCTCTGCTGGAGGGTCCCGGACACGGCGTGGAGCCTGGACAGTGGGTCCTGGTTCGGAACTATCAATGGAAATCGAGTCTAGACCCACGCTGGACCAAGCCTTTCCAGGTGCTTCTGGCCACAAGGACGGCTGTGAAGGTTGACGGAAAGCGGCATTGGATCCATGTGTCTCATCTGAAAAAGGTCCCGCTTCCCTTGCCGGATGACCAACGGGACCAAAGTGAGGTGTTGAGACTCGAAAGCGACAAATCGACCGAAGAGTTACCTTCCCCGGAAGCCCAAGGAGAAACGGATGGGCGAGCGGAGGGTGTTGTAAGTTCGGCGACATCTGTAAAAGGTAATCAGGCATCTGGGGTTATAACCGGTGACAGGGAAAGTCACACACTCAATCCTTTACCTGACCCCACTGTGCCTGTTCTTTTCATTAATCCTGAAACACCGGGTCATGTTCGCTATAACCTGCGGCCCCGGCTGAAAGCAAAGATCCCAGGCTCAGGCTAGAGAATGAAAGTAAGAGAGCTGAGTAGCCTCTGGGAATAAGTAAAAACACTGGACTGAACCCGTTGAGAGCCTGGAACTCTGTGATATTGCTCTGTTCAGAAAGAAGATAGAGACATTGGTTGATTGGTGGGGGCCCAGGTGGAGTTTTCCTTTCTACAAGAGTTGTGCCAAGTATAACTCCAACGCAAGAGGTTTTTGTGTTCATTTTTCCTTTTTGTGATTACATGGAACAATAGGAGCCTGCCTGTGAGGCTCTATAACGGACACAGGAAAGAAGCACCCTCCGGCAGGTTGGACTGCTTATAGATTTTCTGTTTCCCCGAGCTTAGGTTTGGACTTTTAGTGAGAATGTACCCTTTTGCTCGTTTTGTCCCTGAAGAGGAGCGCCCCATAGTACACCGCCCTTTGCATCCACATTTGCCAATGTTTTCCACTTGGAGCTTGCGTGCCAAGATTGTTTTTATTGTCATAATAATTGTTTCGTTAATGTTATGCTTAGGAGTGTTCATTTATCTAGAGTTCCGCTGTCCTGTGCATATCCTGGTAGCTACCACCCCCGTCCCCGAGGAGCACCATTTTCAGACTTTTGCCCCGCATAAAGAAAGACACCGCCAGACCTATGTAAATAATGCTTTCATTGAAATGTTGCATCAAACCCACAGTTCGACGAATACCACGAACTGCTGGGTATGTGGGCTCCTCCCCTCAGTAATGCACAAACATGACCTGTTCATTTCAATGCCGTTGTCATATATAGTCAGTTGTGAAGCATGGTTTAGATTATTGTCGATGATGTATGAACATTATGCAGTTGATGGACACCGATTTTCAGAAAAAGATTATGATCTGATTCTGGCCTATATAGAAAGACATCAGGGATTCACCCCAAATGCCGAGGGTACGGACGGTACCCTGGATCCTACCGCTTGTATGAATGTGTATACGGAACATGAAAATGACACCTGGTTAAGGGATGAAGTATCGGATTTTGTGTCCTTCAACTTTACCGAGTATTTTAGATATTTCCAGGAGCGAAATGTGTCAAATGAAAGAATCATCCCGGTCCCCGTGTTGAATAGTTCATCCTCCTTTTGCATACATGGTACTGGCCATTTATTGGTTGGTTATAGTAAATGTAACTATACCTATAGATTACAAACCCTTAGTAGCCCACCTATACTCACTCCCCCGAATGTATATTTTGTGTGTGGAGAAAATGCTTACACTTGGCTTCCCAGAGGATGGTCGGGTAAATGCTACTTATCCTTCTTACACCCTCCTGTTTATATAGCGCCTTCTGATTATCACAGATCACACTCGCTGAATCGACGGAGTTTAGACTCAGTAAAAACTAATGGAGATGCCACTGACCAGACTGATACCCCTGCCCAACATTTTGTCGATATAATAAAGGGAGTTCTGCCTATGTGGGGACCCATTCTGACCAGTAAAGAAATTAGAAGACTGTCCAGGGTAGTAGAGGGAGTAGTGAATACCACTGCTGGGATACTGACAAATATCACGGTCGAGCTTCAAGCGACCAGACTCGTGACGCTTCAGAACCGTCTTGTTCTGGACGTTATCCTAGCTGATCGCGGAGGAGCATGTAGAGTGATTGGCAGCTCCTGCTGTGTATATATACCTGACTCCGCCCCCTCATTCCATCTGGCCATACAGAAGTTACATCGATTGGCATCTGAGATTCATATGGAGACCGGAACCTGGTCCATTTCAGACTGGTTCTGGGATCTCCTTACCACTTGGGGTTGGAAAATCCTCATGGTTCTTCTAGGAATAGGAGGTTTCCTTTTCACTTGTTGTATCTGCATTCAATGTGGGCCCGCTTGTTGCTCCTATTGTGCCACCCAAGTTCGCCTTGCCTTACCCACTCCTAAAGCAAACCCTGGTAAGGTAAATGCTCAATTAGTTCAGAAAGAGATACACAACATAATGCAAATAGACGAGGGAATTTTCGAAGAATAGTTCCATGGATAGCTACATTATGCTAAAAAGGGCCGTTCTGTGGGATTCGGGCCAGTATATAAAGTTAGCATAACGTATCTAGGGTTGTGTCTCCCTCTATGTACATAGAACTGCTTCATAAGATGGCTTATTCTTTATAGTATCCTGCATGATAGAAAGGGCCAAAAAGCCACAGTTCAGCCATATTGGATCACGACTAACTATGCCTAGGTCACGTAGCTCTCTGTGAACACCAGCTGTATGATTTAGCTCGTACCAGCCTAAAGACAGGGTGAATTGTATTTACGGCCGAGGCCCAAGGTCACATCTGCAGTAGGGAGTACTAAGCTAAATTCCTCTGTGCCCGAGACGAAAGGGAGTCACCCGGCCGACCTTCTTTGAACAAGATAGTAACCTTATATGGGCAGATGGTATGAGCTCATTTAGCAACTCTAGGACTAACTGGTACTTTTCCACTTGCAATGCTTTGTATGCTGAACCTGTAATGTATATAAGTGTTGTTCTGTCAAGGAGCCAGCAGTCTTCTTCGGCACACCTGATGGGTGAGGTTCGACGAGGCTCCTCTATGTAGAGTTCCGTTGTGGCCAATAAACGCTTGAACCTTCTACGTTGCCAACTGCTTATTATTGACTTGAGATTGCGGGCCACTGGTAAGTGTGGCCCTTGGGATTACTATTGGATTACTTCATAGCAATGCATGCATGGGTTATGCTTGACAAGTGGGAGGAACGATGGTCCAAGAAGAAAAGCTCTAAGAGAACAATCGGAGAGACACCACCCCCGGGTGGAGGGGTGACGGAGATAGGGAATTACCTTTACGGGAGGTGCAGAATGGAGGATACGTCCATGTACCGTGGAGTAGGGGTGATTTGGCTGCCTTCACAAATGACTTTCCCCGACTTAGGGAGAAACCTGTGGAGTGGTATAAGCAAGCTGATCGCTTTGTCAAAATTTCGAAAGTACTGTGGATAGATTTGAACACCTTGTTTGACATTGTGGTTCCGGGTGATTTGTGGTCGGCATGTAAAATTGCTGTTGAGTGGCCGACTTCGGAGCCTGACAGGGACCCGGTTTCGAATGGTCCGTCGCCTATAGTGATGAAAAAGTTTGAGCAGGTGATTACATGGTTGAAGTCGAAGATCTCACCCCAGGACATCGACTGGGTGAAGATAGATAGGACAGTGCAAGAGCCTAAGGAGACGGTGCATGAGTTTTATGTGAGACTTTTGCAGGCTTTCAAGCACTACAGTGGTCTAGATGTGTTGGATACAAAAGACATGGGACAGTTTGTCTCTAAGTTTGTGTTGGGACTGAGGCCAGAGGTTAGCCTCATGATACAGCAGCATCTGATTTGTTGGCAGAACAAGCCTGTGGATGAGATTTTACGGTATGCTAGATACTGTAGTGATGAGATAGAATCCAAGCACAGGAAGTTGAAGGATACATTGATGCTTGTGCAGATGCAAACAGCTCAGGGACAGCCTAATGGGGGAACATTGGGAAGGAGACAGGGAAATAATCAAGGAGGAGGGCAGAATGCCCAAGGTCAGGGAAGGCCAAAGTCAATAGACCGTGAGACAGGAATGGACGTGGCGACATTGAAAAAGACTACCGCATGTCATCTGTGTCACCAGATTGGACACTGGAGATGCGAGTGTCCTCAGAACCCGTTGAACCAGATACAGCAGGAAGGAGAGTTAGACCAGGTTCCAGTGGCGGACATGGTCCCCACAGTGACTCGACCTAAAATGGTCAAATGGGGACGGGTGTTCCGCAGATGCAGATTCCCCAACCACCCAAGATACAGAATATGCAACAGGGAGCTCAGACATATTTGCAGATGCCTATGTTTGAGGGGAGTGAGGAAAACGACCTAGACCAATTAGCACGACCCTGCTCGAGAGGGGAAGAGGACTGCGCTCTTGGAGCTGTCCTAGAGGTAGATCAGAAGGGACCCTTTGTGAAAGCAGATATTGACGGTCACCCTACGACCATTTTGGTTGATACGGGTGCTACACGATCGACTGTAAGGTCTGCAGCGGTCCCAGACCTACCCCTTTCGGGACAATCTATCCAAGTTGTTGGCGTGGCGAATAAGAGACTGACTAATCCATTGACAGAGCCAATACCAGTCAAGATAGGGAATTTTAGCGATAGACACCAGTTTGTGGTGTATGATTCTAGTCCAGTTTGCCTGTTGGGTAGAGACCTATTGTGCAAGCTCAACTGCACTATCTACTGTACCCCGAAGGAAGTGGAAGTACAGACGAGGGATGATGATGCAACCTTTAAGGTTGCAAATCAGCGTGTGTGTGTGGAAATGTATCCAGCATTGACGGTGGAGGAACTTCCACTTGACCTGAGGGATTCCGTGTCAATTGATGTATGGGACCTCAGTGGAGAGGAGATTGGATTAGTTAAGGGAGTAGACCCAGTGAAAATCCTGATCAAGCCCAATGTAGAGTACCCTAGGACACCTCAGTACAATTTGTCACCAGAAACAATGGCAGGGATTAAGCCTGTAATTGAGTCTATGATCAAGCAGGGAATTCTGAAGGAAATCATGGGTAGCCCATGTAATTCGCCCATTATGGGACTACAGAAACCGAGTGGGAAGTTCTGGATCGTACAAGAGCTGCGAAAAGTTAATGAGATAGTTGTTCCATGTTGTCCAGTGGGACCGAATCCGTCTGTGATCCTGTTTCAGATCCCATGTGAAGCTGAATGGTTCACAGTGATCGACTTATGTCAAGCCTTCTTCTCGATTCCTCTACATGAGGAGAGCCAATTTCTTTTTGCCTTTCATCTTTAATCAGATCTTGAAGAAGAATCTCGAAGGTCTTGTGCTGCTACTGAACTCTGTTCTCGTGCAGTACATTGACGACCTGCTTGTTGCGTCAAAAACTGAAGACGCCTGCAGGATAGATACAGTGGCTCTGTTGAATTACCTGGCGGAGAATGGGCACAAAGTGTCTCCAAATAAGCTGCAGTACTGTTTGAGCGAAGTGCAGTATTTGGGTCACAGAATTGAGAAAGGCAAGAGAAAGGTGTCACCAGATCGCATGCATTCTGAAAATGCCTGTTCCTACTACCCAGAGGGCAGTTCGAATGTTTTTGGGAATGGTTGGTTATTGTCGCCAATGGATCCCAAACTTTTCCTTTGAAGCGAAGCCTTTACAGCGGCTGACGCGTAAGGATGTGAGTGATCCGGTACCATGGGACGAAGACTGTTTAAGGTCATTTTTGAGGCTGAGAGAAGCCTTGTGTGGCGCTCCAGCGTTGGGAATGCCAAACTACAACAAGGCATTTGTCTTATTCTGCTGTGAGAGAGAGGGTTGTGCATTGGCAGTTTTAACCCAGGTTCATTGAAATGTCCGTAGACCAGTGGCCTATTTTTCAGCTACTTTAGATCCAGTAGCTTCTGCGTTGCCCGGATGTCTCAAATCCGTTGCCAGGTGTCAGTATCGAAAGATCTGAGAGCATTGTAATGGGTCACCCGCTTACTGTTTATGTACCACATTCTGTCGAACTGTTGATGACCAGGACTAAAACACAGCACCTCACGAATAATAGGTTGACGCGTTACGAACAAGTCATCCTTGCTGCAGAGAATGTGACGCTGAAGAGGTGTTCTGTTTTAAATCCTGCTACACTGTTGCCTATTCCAAATGTAGATGATGAAGATTGTGAGGACCATGATTATCTCAATGTAACTGAATTGTGCACCAAACCGAGACCTGACATTGTCGATGAGCCGCTTCCAGTCTCAGATGAGACTTTCTTTGTGGACGGCTCCTGCTTAAGAGACAGTGCTGGGCGACTGAAAGCAGCGTTTGCTGTATGTACCATCACTGGAGTGGTTGAAGCCGCTTGTTTAGAAGGAGTATACTCCGCACAGGTGGCTGAACTTATCGCGTTGACCCGTGCCTGTTTGGCTGCTGACAAAATCCGTATAACGATTTATACTGATAGTCAGTATGGGTTTGGTGTCGTTCACGACTTCGGACAGCTATGGTCACAGAGAGGGTTTATGACATCTTCTGGTTGCCCATTAGAAATGGGGATTATTTGAGGCAGTTGTTAGAAGCGTTGCAATGTCCAGAGGAAATCGCAGTTGTTAAGTGTTCGGCACACACCAAGGGAAATGATTTTGTGTCATTGGGTAATAACTATGCAGATGAAGTTGCTCGATTTTGTGCAGAGCAGGGATGCAGATTCACTGAAAGGCATATTGAGGAGAGCCAAGAAAGAACCGATTTCAACGTGATGCTAGCCATGGCTGATACATAGGAAGAACTGAAACGGTTGCAAGATGAGGTTTCTGACCAAGAACGGGATAGTTGGATGCGAGCTGGATGTGAGAAGGGAGACGTGGATGTGTGGGTTTCGAGTGACGGAAGAGCTGTTATGCCGGAATGTCTGCTGAATCCAATGGCAAGACTGATACATGGTGCTGTGCATCTTGGCAGAGATGCGATGGTGCGAGTGTTTCGTCAAACCTGGTACAATCCAAAGTTTCGTGCAGTAGCTGAAGCTGTGTGTCAGAGATGTGTTACGTGTCAACAAATGAATGTAGGGAAAAGGACAGCGGTGACTCTGAGTCATATTGGGAGGTCAGGGGGGCCTTCCAACAGGATGCAGTTGGATTTCATTGAGATGCCTAGATGCAATGGGACGAGGTACATATTAGTTGTAGTTTGTGTTTTTTCTAGATGGGTGGAGGCTTACCCAACTCGCAGATGTGATACACTCACTGTAGCCAAATTACTACTGAGAGAGCTTATCCCGAGGTTCGGTTTCCCGATCTCTTTTGAATCGGACAGAGGAACGCATTTCCATAGTGAGGTTATGAAATTGCTTTGTGCGGCCTTGAATGTGGACCAAAGGTTGCATTGCAGTTATTGACCAGAGGCTTCTGGAATAGTGGAACAAGTTAATGGGACTTTGAAAGCCCGAATGGCTAAAGTGTGTTCCTCAACCTCTTTGAAATGGCCAGACGCATTACCATTGGTTCTCATGAGTCTCCGTAGTGTGCCTGATAGGAGGACTGGATTGTCGCCTCATGAGATCCTCATGGGGAGAGCAATGCGCTTGCCAGCGATACCTGCCACTGCTTTGATTAACATCACTGATGATTTGATTCTCGACTACGGTAAAGGCCTGGCTGATGTGGTCCGTTCTGTGTCTCAGCAGGTGTAAGCAGCAGCTGTCCAGCCGCAAGTGACCTGTGCCACGACTTGTGCCCAGGGGATTGGGTACTTGTGCGATAAACACGTGAGGAAGAGTTGCCTGGATGCTCGTTGGCGTGGGCCATACCAGATAATCCTGGTAACGAATACAGAAGTGAAGTGTGGGGGACTGCCGAACTGGGTGCATGCCTCCCATACCCGTAGAGTTCCAGCACCCTTGGAAGATACAGCCCCTCTCGTGAATGAAAATCCAGCTGAGGTGGCAGAGCCATCTGGGAGGGCAAGTCAAGCTGTAAGGGTTGCTGATGCAGTTGGTTGTGCACTAGACCGAGCTGAAAGGGGAAGTGCAAGTCGAAGCCCCGAATCTGACTCAGACGAAGAAGGTGTTGCTGTGGGTGGAGTAGAGTCAAATTCTGCCGAAGAATATAATAGTGCACAGGGTATTCGAAGGGAGAGTAGAGGTGTCACAGAAGCTGAAAGAGTTGGACCCGTGGGTCAGAGACGGGTAAACTTGCGAGTGGCACCAGGAAGAGATCTTGCCCCAGTTTCTGAAACGTCCGAATCGGAGGAGGCTAACGAAGAGCAAGCTCAAGGTGGCCTGAGAAAGTCGAGGAGAGCAAGAGTGCCGTGTAGAAGGTACGCCTCGCCAGAGTGGACATACGTTGTGACTGATGCCAGGCATACCGAGCACGGGGAGGCTGAAATCCTTGACGCTGGTCAGCAGTTCTCCGAACCTGAGGGTAGAAGTGTTGCTGAAAATTCCAGGACTGGAGATCGACGGGATATTGACCCTCAATATTCCGAATCCACCGCTTCTGAGTAAAATTTGTGAACTGATTTTGGAAACCTTAGCCTTTCCTACTTTTGTGGTTATACCAGTACCTCAGGAGTTGATGACACTTCGAATTGAAATTCTAAAGGGGGTCCTGGAGCTTTTGGGACCGTATATTGTTATGGACTGATGGTGAACTTTGTTGTATAATAAGTCTGAAAGAAGATAACCTAGACCCGAGTGGAAGAAGAACAAATTTAGGGACTTTCCTGTTAGATAAAGCGAGAGAAGGCTAGGGAAGTCTTTTTCTGGACTGTGTAAATAAGGAACTGAAAATTGCTAGGGGTTTTCCAGCTTCAGGGTGTGGTGATTGAACTGGTCTGACAAGAGACACTCGAATGAGAAAGAGACTTTATCTGTTGTCATCGAAGTGGATTCTGAGAACTTTTCGAAAATGGCAGAAGCTGGAAATACTCACCGTAGTGCTAAATTAGTGATAGGTACACTTTTAGGGGTAGTGATAGCTGTTATAGTTGCGGTAGTTGTAGCCTCATATGTAGTGTCACATGAGCAGGAGGGGGAGGTACAGGGGACACCTACAGCTACCACTTCCAGCCAAAAAGGGGTTACTGTAGGAGCTCAAAAAGCTTTGACACTTGAGGAAAGTCGTAGATTTCATGTAGACTTATCTAGGGGAGATTTCAAGCTTAACGCTTATGCGAAGCTGTTGTATGAGTATGTTGATGCGATGGATGCAAAAGATTGCTATGTGTGTATGCAGTTGCCTTCTTCTGTAGATGAGGGTATTAGATACCATCATCTTCCACTAACATATGGGATTTCTTACAGCTTATTGCTTAGCCTGTTGTATGAAAGGAAACAGTTCGAGTATTTCTTTTCTAATTATGATGCAGTACTTCCTGAAATTCCGGCTTTTAAGCATCTGAATAAGTATGATTATTATAAGTCAGAAGATAGACTTCGGACTTATTTCGTACCGACTACGAGTTTAGACACAGCTTATGCTCATAGACATAATTTGACTTGCTTGTTGTCCGAAACTGAAAAGAAGTTTATTGGCCAGATTGAGGATAGATACAGAAAATTAACCCAGACACGAAATACAGGAGAGAGTCCAGTAGATTGGACGGAGGAGGAGAGATTACATAGATCCAAGGGAAGTTATGGACTTATAGCATTAGATCAAGTGCAGAAGGGAAATTTGTGTGTGGGACGTCCTCAAACCTATTATGATAAGGTTTCAGTGGGACATAGTACGTATGATCATACCTTTACCATGGAAGATTCCGCTAAGAACTTTTTGGCCCGGTGCAAGTGATTCCAACGGTGTATTTTGTATGCGGAAAGAATGCATATGTGAGACTGCCTGCGAATTGGTATGGTACATGCTATTTGGCTATCATTTTTCCAAAGATTTACCACACAGAGGATTTAAACTTCTTGGAGACAGGACACCATTCAATGGTACGAAGGGCTGTAAGTGCAGGTGCAGTGATTGGTGATATCTTTTGAGCAATGATACCAGGTTTGGGCGTGATCTTGAACGATGTGAAGATCAGAAAGTTGGCGACTGTGGTTGATGAATTGTCAATGAACACTGCGAGATCATTGTTGTTGGTTGATGGGGAGATGTTATCGATAAGGACGATGGTTTTGCAAAACCGTCTTGCTTTAGACGTGTTACTGGCAAAAGAGGGCGGAGTCTGTAAATTGTTGAAAGTTCAGGAATGTTGTACGCATATTCCAGACAATAGCAAGGATCTGGAGGGATACATAGATAACATCACGACCATTCATCAAGAGATTACGGAGTTGACTGAAGAGAATGTGTGGGAGAAGATCGGTAAAGGATTTGGTCGTATTGGAGGTTGGTTTGCAGACTTGGGGAAGGGATTCCTCGGATTTGTGCTGAAGCCACTAGTTATTGCTGTGGTTTGTGTGATCTGCTTATGGGGACTCGTAAGGGCCTATAAGTGGTACAGGGGAAACAAGGTTGAGAGAGCTCTCAGGGCGAATGAGAGATGCATGGCGAGACTGCAGGACAGTCAATATCAGAACCTTAAGAGGATGGAGGGGTTCCGACAGAGTGGAATGGCTACTACCACTGTTTAGGTCGGTTCTTTCTCGAAAGGGAATGAGGTTTAGATGGTGTGATGACAATTTGTCTTCAAGGGGGGAACTGATAGAGCGCCATGTGATTCTTAGATTTGTAGGGGTGCACCATATTCACTGTTAGTCGGCACCCGCATATAACCAATGTATATTTCGAAGCGTTATAGAAATGTATTTGTTATAATCATGTAACATAGAAGTGTTAGAATGTAATAACGTTTTGTGAAGTTTAACGTTGCAAGCTATCGTGAATGTATTCATTATAACGTAGCTGATTAGGTTTCACAATCAATGTAATGCGAATTAAATGTGTGGCATGCTAGAATTAAAATGGTAGGTTGCTTATTCACATGATAGTAATGTCGAATTAATTCCTAGAATGTGAGTTCGTAGAGTGTTTATATTTGTAAGGCTCAATCGCAAGTAAAAGAGAAAGCCTGTTTATTTCTTATTTTAGCTATGTTGTAGGCCTGCAGGGTTTGCTTGGTTAAGGTTTGAGTTGCAGCGAAGTGTAAAACTTCAGGATGAGAAGAGTTTTTTTTCTTTTTCGTTCCCATGTTTCTGTTGCAGGTGCAAGGACATTTAGCTCGTTAGTGAGAATAAGTCTTTGTTTTAGGAGTTGAGATACGGTGTGGAGCCAACAGGGGAGTGCATTGGAATGTGCAACTGTAACTTTTGGGATGGAAGGTGCCTGGGACCCAAGGACGAGCTAACGGACGATGGAAGAAGGACAGCTTTGGATGGAAATTTACCGAAGGAAGACCTGGCTGAAGAGGGGTGTCAAAGGGCGTGTTCTGAATTATTGGGGTTTTGGATTAGGGACAGTGCCCCGTGGGTGGAGCAGATGAGGCTTAGATGGGAAGCTAGAAGGAGCATTGAAGATCTAGCTCTCTCCAAGTGAAGACTTCTTCTGGAGTTTCACTTCTGACACCTTTTTCTAATGATTCTCTTGCATGGGAGGGAATGCTAAGTAAGGATGCCACTTTAGAATAGAATAGGGACAGAAAACTTTGACTGATGATTCCCGGTATTGACATCAGTATTTCAATATTCTATCTAATGCTTTTAGAATCTGTAATTCTTTTTATTTTTAGTCGAATGCGAATTCTTCGTAGGCTAGCTTTTGTGTTAGTACCCATTTATTAGGTCTCGCCTGGCGAACGCAGCGCGAAGCGCTGTCGCCAGCGAGATCTATTGTTGTTGACTTGCCTCGGAAGTGGGACAGGAGATGGGCACGCGCAGGCTTTTAGCGGATTTGAGTTGGTGTACGCGCTTACAGCCACGCGGCGTGCACATCTCCTGTCCCCCTTCCCTCGCAAGCCAGCATGCAGTTTCACTTTCGTCCTCACCAGCCTCCTGTAATTTTTTATTTAAATGCGCTCGCGCGCTCCAAGCGCGGCGCGGCGCGCTTTAAATGTACAACATGCAATTTATCTGAAAGCTTCCATGTCAATTGCAAGCATAACAAAGCCGTGGCTGGTAACACGCTATCCTTTAAACTGCAATTGATTTAATTACAAGTGAGAGAATGACGCACGAAGGGGAAAAAAACGCGTGCAAATACTGAAACGCAGCATACTCACTTTATAGTGCACCATACCACCCCCTGAGCTGCCAGACGCCACCTCGGCTACTACCGCTTTCGCCACCGCGCTCGTATGTTCAGTGTTTGTTGCCACTCATCGCCTCAGCTACCACTTTGCCAGCGTTCGCGCATGCGTAAGCCACTGCCTCACTCACACGTGCGGCTCTAAAGAGAAGGCGGAGGAGTAAATTGACAAACTAGACCACATACTACTAAATAGCCAAACAGGTGTGACGGCCATATTGGATGTAGCTTTACTTGTTTAAGTTTCCAGCTGGAATATTTTCTGCGCACAAGCCATGAATTCCTCGGCTCCGCGGCGTTTGAAGCTTTATGCTGAATTAGTAACGGTTTTTATAGCTTTTTCAAGAACAAAAATGTGTAGTGTGTTGTGTCGGCATTTATCTCTGTGAATTGTCATGTGTACAATTACACAAGATTCATACGGGATGCGAGGTCCAGGTTGTGTGTTTGCTCTGGCAGGTATCGGGGATTTATAAATAGAGGGTGGTGAAATTACACAACACGCTGCCTTTTTGCAAACTGAAGAGGCCTTCGAATACTTTAAAATATGCGCCCACTGAGTCAGCCTTTCTCCTCTAAATGTGAAAGTCTCGGGGTTCACTGCAGCCAGTCGAAACTCCACCATTTTTAAATAAATCACACATGGAGATTGGAAACAGTTTTTTTTTTCAGCTCAACACACACAGATGCACGGACACGCACACAATGGTGCAAACACGCACGCACAGACACATACAGAGAAACACGCACGCATGTAGACACACACACATGCACACAATAGCATGCACACTCACATAAACGCAGGCACGTGCGAGCACACACACACACACACACACGAACATACATGTTTTGCAAAAACACTCCCACAGAAAATGATAAACACCCACAGGCACCCATTCACACGGAAACAGTAACAAACACACACACGCACGCACCCACAGATTCACACAAACACTTCAACAAACATATGTCCCTTCAACATTTTCTAACAAAGACTGACTGAGACACACTGACCTTCCCAGAAGAAATGCACGTGAAAACGGATAGGCACGCACAAGGACACAACACACAGAGACACACTGCCAGGCACATAGGCTCACACGCACACATGCCCAGCTGCCTCACCCCCGACTCCAGGAACAACTTATCCCTGGCTGTCCTGTTTCCGACCCATCCTCTTGTTACTAGGAAGTGCATTTCTATCTACAACACATCCTGAAAGGTCCCTGTGACATGATGCAGCTGGCGTCACTGTTAGCATGTGTGGGTGTGTGTCAATGTCCTACCACTCATGCCTCCAGGGTCACCAGGTCATATGTATGTTACCCACCTGTGAGCCACTGCTCTTATGTAATTAATGCCCAGCTCTGCTGGTACAAGGCTTCTAGACAATATACACAACCAAACACAAGGCACACACCACACCCCGGCCAGCTCTAGGCCAAACCGTGACAGCTCTAAACCTCTCATTTCAAAGTGCTGCAGAACAGCACCACATATCTCTTTGTAGCGCCAAATGAACGTCCTCCGTTTAGTGAGCTGTTTGATCTGACGTGATTTATATATTTATATGTGTTTGTATTATTACACAGCTGCCCTCTCACCTTGCACCACACTTACAGTGCACGCTAACCTGTCACAGAGAAGAACGTGAAAGACCCTATTAATGAAAGACTGGAAGATAATAGGATGAGCTGGGGGTGAGGGGTTCTGCAGTTACCTGCTCCCAAAGGAGAGCATAAAAGCCCCCCCACTAACACTACAAACCAGGACGCCGCTGGCGTAACGGACCTTGACGGGGGCCTCCCTGCAAGGCACCTGGGGTGCTCCGGGCTCAACCAGGAGCCCTGCAGCCAGAGTGCTGTGCTGAGGGGGCCCCCCTGGAGCTTGGGGCCCCCCGCACCGCGGGGGCTGCGGGGGCCTGTGTTACGCCCCTGCAGGACGCCCCACCACACCCAATCTCGCAGAGTCTGGGTAGAAAGGGTCGCAGCCACTCGTTTAAAGGGGACATCACTTTAGCCCCCCTCGTCCTCAGAGCCATGTTTCTTCTGAGCTTTGAGTCCTTGAAAGTAGGAGAGACTGCAGTCTTCACTTGGATAACAAGTAGTTGCAATGCAATAGGTCTCGCATTTACGCGAGTTTGAGCTATTGACGTTGCAAATAACAATGCCTTTCATTTTTGTTTTCGTTTTTAAAACATAAATAAAACCCATTGTCATTTACAATGCCAAAAGCTTAAACTTGCGTAAATGCGAGACCTATTGCATTGCAAATGCTTGTCATTTTTGCCTTGTACTAAGGTGCCTTTATGTTCAGATGTTTTTGCTCATAATAAAATCTCGGAAATATTAGATTTTGAGTCCTTAGTCTTTTTAATGATGTCAACCTGTGGTAGTTATCTGTTGATAATTGTGTTTATTCCCTCTACGCTATTTGGCAAGTAAAAAGATCCTGGCGACCTGAAAGGGTTCTTGTAGATAATTGGGTAGACAAGAATCCGGCCCTATCAACAGCATACTAGATCTCACCAAACTTACATAAAAGAAACATCCTATCACACCATACTACATCTCATCACCCTATCACACCATACTACATCTCATCTCGCACACAGTGAATAATTAAAAAAAACATTCTCTCACACCATACTACATCACAACTCGCAGGGAAACTATACTAGAGATTTCACACCACATTAAATTCAGACCAAAGTATCACGTCACTTCCTGAATTAAACCACCATCCTACATCATACACCAAAACCCATATGCCACAGATCACACCAGTTGGCCAGACCGGTACGACGAGCAACATACAGGGAACAAACCTTAAGACAATATATATGTATCAGGAAACAACGCGCGCACCGCAGGTCAGTAAACGAACACCCTCATAACACTTCTACACACACTTCCAATAAAACTACTACTCTCACTTACCACAAAACTCAAACACTAAGATAATGGGTGTCTCAAACACTAAGATAATGGGTGTCTCATTCACGCACCATTATACAACAAATTGTACCTTGTAATGAGTGACTAAACAGAACATAGCCATCTCATACACAACTCAAACCAATGAGTGGCCTAACACCTCAACGCCAACTCATACACAACAATCTTCCACTTCTGGGAAGCTTGTCCCCGTTTAGAGCTAACTGTTGTGGTTCAATTTCTGGGACCTTTGCCCCCAACATGGGCTCCTTGTCCCGGTTTTTTGTGCTCTCAGTCATGGTTCAAGTTCTGGGACCTTTGTCCCCTCCAAACTTCAACTTAATGACCAACTTCTGGGATCACTATCCCTGTTCCAGGCTCACTCTCGACTCTAACTTCTAGAATCACTGTCCCGGTTCTGGGCTCTCTGCCACTTATCACTCATCTTTTTTTTTTTTTTACACTCTGTGTCTTGGTTTTGTTTCTGGGACATTTGTCCCCATTATGGACTCACTGACCCACCGCTTCCAGTTCTGGGACCTTGTCCCTATTTGATGCTGTCTGACTCACTCTTGAACTTGATGTCCCACTTCTAAGGTCAATATTAACTCTAGTTTCTGTTCTGGACTGTTTTTTTTTCTTAATCTCTCACTTTTTTTAGTCATTCTGAATTAAAGTACACACTGTCGATATTCTCACAGCAATTTACAAGGTTATCTTTAGCTCTTAATAAATGGTATATCACACATCAGCAAAGGCAGGAAGGCTTGCTCTTTTCCTTTGACTTGTGTTTTTTTTTTTTTTTATAGTCATTCTGAGTTCAAGGACACGCTGTCGATATTCTCACAGCAATTTACACAGTAATCTTCAGCTCTTAATAAAAAAAAACGATATATCACACATCAGCAAGGCAGGAAGGCTTGCTCTTTTCCTCTCACTTGTGTTTTTTTTTTTTTATAGTCATTCTGAGTTCAAGGACACGCTGGCGATATTCTCACAGCAATTTACACAGTAATCTTCAGCTCTTAATAAAAAAAACGATATATCACACATCAGCAAGGCAGGAAGGCTAACTGTTAAAAATATAGCCACATATTCTTTGACCCACTGCCGATCTCTGCGCAGCAAAGTTCCTGGTAATCTGAAACGCTCAATTGACATTGCTGTCAATACCTGTGAACTGTGTGTGCCTGGGTTATTCACATACAATGGAGGCACGCAAATCAACGTAGAACCGGGTGGTTCTCGGCACGAACATGCACCCATAATCGCCACACAGGAGTACTGACGCGGATGGAGTGAGGAGTCGTCACAAAAGAGATGGTGACATGGTGACGCTGAAGATCTCCATGAGGCGGTAAGTTGGCATGTGTGTTGTCCATCTCGTGCAGGATTTTTTAGTTTAAACTGTAACAGTTAATCCGTTACTAAGGACAGAACCGCACATACACGGCACACCCTGACAAAGCAGTGAAAACCATTGAATAAAGTTGTAATTCAGTTGACATCAGCACATCTCTACTCCTGAAAACATTCGCTGCCAAATTATATAAGCGTTGTTCGATGATTTGTCAACATCAGAGCCTTCTGTTAATCATTGCCCTCACTCGACACTTCCAAAGAATCGATGTAATTCATCCCTGCCAAACAGCATCAGACAACAACGGGGCCCAATCCTTGCCCCTGATCAACATATTTATGGTGAAAGTCGACAGACTGCTTAACAGCTTCTCACCGGGGGCCCGGTCTTTGCCCCCGAGTAAAATATTTCTATAATAAACACCGGGGCTCGATCTTTGCCCTCACTTGACATTTCATCACTGCTAAACACCAACAGAAAACTACAGGGCCCGATCTTTGCCCTCGATAAGATGTTTCAATTAAAACAATTAATGGTATTTTGCCCTTGATAAGTACAGCTGGATCTGGCACGCTTGGGTTTTAGGGCGACCGATGGCAGGGTCACTGGTGGGGTTTGGGTGCCAGACAGCATTACACACATACTTTTAATTTCCGTAAAAAGTCTTTTACCTTGTGGTTTCCTTGGCTTCTATTTTCTGTACCTGTCAGGTTTCAGTTTTCCAGCAAGCTTGGACATCTCTTTTCTGTTTCAGTCAAGATTCACTTTTTTTTTTTTTAAAGTTCCTTTAGGTGGCACACGTGGATTCTTCTTCTAAATCGTCGCCAAAATGTTGTAATCCAAATGATGTTCCGGACTTCTAGCGTAGATTAGTTAAGTTCTTTTATTAAGTTGTTACATGTATAAATGAGGAAAACCCCACCAGGAGCAACTGTCCTGCTGCTCAGCCCCATACCCAACTGACACTCACAGACATCCAACATTCCATCCATCCAACATTCCACGCCACACTCATTCTGGCTGAGCAGCAGATAAACGTAAGTTACAACAGAGCCCCGACTTGACTAGTGACTCCTTTTAATCTGCAACAAGTATTTACTTGGGAACTTGATCCTACAGACCTCATAGTTATTACACATAACAGAGTAGATACAATGCACATTCCCCTACTGAACACGACCAGCAGTGCCAGCAAGATCATACTATAGGTCTTGTTTTATAGCACAGAAATAGCGAACTAGACATTTTTACTTGTGAAAACACAATCATGGAACTTGCACTTATATGGTCCTATGTGTTGCCATTTGTATTTATATTTTTGCCTTATAGTTCGGTGCTCTGGATGTATCCATTGGCACAAAGGTGTACCACAACATTCATTTGATTAGGTAAGACAAAGTATGCCATTAATTAACAACTATCTTGCTATGACACACAAAATGCCTGCGTCTTTACAATGTATGCAGCATGCACTCATATATGCTCAAGTAACCCACAATAATAGTTGCGTGTGAAATGTGACATCACTTATATTTTTGCCCCTGTTTGTCATTTGTTGCAGAATGACGGTGGTCCCCGAATACACATAAAATTTGATTTAATTGTTTATATAATTTTTCACACTACACAAAGTGACTGCAAAGACATAACTGTTTGGTCCTGATGAATGCCTAGAATCCCTGTTTGGGGACCACATAAGGCAGAAACATGTCGAGCTAAGACCTTTGGAAAGGGTTATATATACATTTTCCATAACCTCGGTCCTCTTTTTAACCCTATCCCCAGTGGACCATGGAATAAAGTTTATTAGGTACCCTGGAGGTAGTTTTAATCACTTTTGAAAAATTCTTTTGCACTCTGTCCCAAACTTACCTCAAATACTATCACTCATCTTAAAACACCTCAGCTCCTCTCTGCTCGGAGAGTTGTAGTCCACACCATAGACCTTGCAGTCTGGGTGTGAGGAGGCAACCCAATGATGAAGCATGTTAGCCTCGGGTGAGTGAGGGTTCTTGTCCTGAAAGGATCTCTTCCCTGAGTCCTGTCACATTTCCATTTTTAGATACACCTGTCGTTTGTTTGTCAATGTACCAGACATACTTCTTTGTGAGTTGTTTAGAATAAGGGACTAGTACGCTTCTGGTTAGGCCCATCCCTGTAGATCCCCTGTGTGAACACAACTTATTGTTAATACCATACTACATTTCTCCATTCCTTCCATAATATTCTTCTTGTGTACTTGATTGACGTGTACAATTCTCTGTGAGGTACAGCACCATTCAGCAAAGAGCCTAATCTTTTTACACTTATTACATGTCTTGTTTATGGCTGCACAATTGCTCCCACTGGCTAACTGATATTAGAAACCACAACGATAAGAATGGCTCTAATTTTTGGTAGTTTCTTGTACTTTCTTGTATCTCCTCAGTTGTGGTCTGCGCTTATGGATACAAACCCCACAGAGGAAAATGCCACAGTAGACTCCTTTTTATTCAACTCTCTAGACGCCATTGCTAACCGTTTTATGCCTTTAGCAATGCTAATGTTTTTTTGCCACACAAAAAAATGTTGTGAATTTTCTTATCATAACAAGTCACTACATACTGATCAGTTAAACATTGCTTAATTGAACTGTTGCACTGTAAAAGCTGATTATCTTTAATATGACATAAAAAACGATGATTACAACGAAACTCTAATCTGCACTTTGCATACCTCTAGAAAAACAACACTGAAACTGAGAAAAGTTGAAGTACCAGTACAGTAAAAGTGTGCTTGGGCCAATAGAAATATTAAGATTAAAGAAATAAGGGATTTAACATGTTTATTAACTAATTACTTTTTATTATTAACAAAGTTGTTATGAAAATTAATGATGAAACTTAGCATCTTTATTGCCTTCATTGTAATGCACCACAGCAAAAAAGAAAATGGTGTAAAAGATTTATTCAATGTGCTATATGACTGAAACTTTCAGTATACGTGTCTAACATTATTAAGATCTTATATTTCTAAAAACGATTTTATTTTAATGATTTTTAGGAATCGTTTGCATGTAGGTACTTTTTAAAACTTTGGTAGTAGGCCATAGTTCCAGTTGAACATTTTTGTGTAGTAATCACTGACAACATTACAAATATTCTCATATATGATATGTTCGATTTATTTCATTATGCTTGAAATTATTTGTGAGTTTATTTTACTAAATAGAAAAGCTAACTTTAAAAAAAGGCATTGAATCGTTTTTTTCCCCTTAGGCTGCATTATTTCATAGTCTAATGTAATGGACATGCGTTACGTTTCCTCAAATGTTGCTTTATCTGTTCTGTTTATTCAACATTCTTTAACCAATAAGACACTTTTTCAGTGCCTCTTTGTGTGTGAATTGGTGAGAACTCCGCCTTTCTACCTAATCCAAGAAGAGAAACAAAGTAAATACGTTCTTTGTTTACTAACCTGTGAGGACGGAATAGACAGTTGTTATCAGCAACATGGGAAAATAGGTTGGAGTATCAATTTGTACCTAGGGAACTGAAGAATGATCACATGATAGTCAGACCATCGTATGGTGACAACTGGTGTCACAAATGGACGATTTGGAGTATAAAAAGTGACTTTCCTAGGATGGGGATGGCTTCTTCTTGGCAGATTGTCAGGAATCCTTCTTGACTGCCTGCGGGACTATCTTTCTCATGCCTTTGTCTTTTTCCCATTTACTGATGAACTTGCTTACTGGACAATTTGGAGTTGTATTAGGAGAGACAAGACCTGAACTTTCCTGATTATTGCTCCTCTCCCCTTGCCCATTAACTTTTCCTTAGAAGACTTCAACTTGATCCCTTTGCCCATACTAAGAGAGCTCTTTTGAACCATCCGCTTGCCATTGTTGATGGAAGGTATTCTAACCTTAAACCCTCCTCTTTATGGACTCTTTCATTTAGCAATAAATTTACTTTGACTAAATGTGTGGTTTTATACTACGTGCAGTAAGACTCATTACAGAGCTAGTTAAAATGTTACTTATATGCATTGATTTTGGATCTTTAATACAATAACACAATCATCTAAATTTGCCTGCGTCTTTTATTGTGTCCTAATGTTCTTTCCACAGAAACAATGCTTACAGTATATTGATTTCTAAATGTGTGATACAGAAAGTCATAGATTATTTTCAAAACATCAGGTTATTTTGCTCTTGTTCTGTGTAGCCATAGCAGAGCTCCTAGTTTCTATACTCTTTAGAAGGTTGGGTTTTCCAATTGCAATACTCTATTTCTATACCATGGTTCGGACAGTTGTGTACTTGAACCTGATTTCTAGTTTGTGAGTTGGCTATCAATTAACGGTCCTCATTAGATAGCCAACAGTTGGACATCCTGATTCCTCACCCCCTCACTACAACGAAGGAAGGTCCATCAGAGCACCAGTGCTTCCATGGATGAAGTATAGAATCTGAGTGAAGAGACAAAGTTAGTATAGCACCTGCATCGAACCAGTGCTAGAAAATCAAAAAGTGCTCCCGCTGCAACAGACCCATCAAAAGCACATGTAGAAGCCAAATTTCATAGTTCTGCCATGCAATTATCAAATGTTTAAGAGACATCTATTTACTTGTGAAGAATGTGTGCCTTCCAACTGGAATAATCAGATCCTCCAAAAAATGAAGCTTCAGCCTGGCCAGCGCCTCTGTATAGTCGTCCCATCAACCAAAAAATGAGTTATCAAGAATTTTTGTCAAAGGTGATCAAAAACTCTCTGGCCTTCACAGCCAAAGAAATATACAGAATAGCTTTTTTTATGCTCAGCATCAAAAGAATTACCTTCAATGTCAACAATATGAGTTTTCTATTTTGTGATAGAGTTACCTGGAGACTGTAGAAACAGGTTAGGCATACTCGGATGCTGCATGCTGCATGCTGCATTGTGCAGGAATACATAAGGTCACAAAATATATTATGAATGCATCCAATTCACTCTTTAACTGAATCCCAGATGAGTTTGTAAAATGCAGTTAAACCCACAATATATCAAGAAAGAAAAGAAAACCAAAAAAAAATAATGATGCAAATGGAACTTGTGCTTTGGGTAAAATACAGAAAGATGTTGCTAAATTTAAGGGGCATATTCTCAAGGATCTATCACCGAGTTATCGGCACTTTATCGCAGCCAAAGTTGTGATAAATTTATCACACCATTTACAAACTGGTGCTAGCAGCCGATACCACCAGTTTACCTCCGATAGCATCCGCAAAATACATCGCCACAGATGACCCCGGCAACTATCGCTAATGAGATGCCGAGTAGGCGTTCCCGAGCAAAATCCCGTGACAAAACCACACCTCAACATTCTCAACGACCAGCCAGATCGGCAATAATATCCCAAAACAGGCGATAAGGCACTTTATCAGCAAGAAATTAACACCTGCTCTGACCTGGTGCAAAGGCGGACGACAACCTGCACCAGAAAAGGGAGCCCAGCCCACAGCCAAACCTGAAGAACAACAGATGCCATGGAGCTACCCATAATCAGTTCGGAGTCCCAAGAGGGCCACAACACCCACCACCACCAACCCCAGGACCGCCACCCCCCCCCACCCCAGACGACCACCCCACCCCCCCTGGATCACCAGAGAGGCAGCGCAGACAAAGACAGCGAACCTTCAGGAAACGCACCAGCCTCACAAACTTAGCACCATAGAATTTCATTGCCCACTACAGACTCATAAGGTCAATCATCCTCCGCATCCTGAACACCATTGCCCACGGGCTGACAGTACCAACACAGCAGACAACCAACATCCCTCCGCAGACACAGCTGCTGGCTGTGCTGCACCTGTTGGCCTCTGGGACATTCAAACCAACAGCCGCCAGAGTCGGAGGAGTCTCACAGCCAGCCCTATCCAAGTTCCTTAAACCTGTCCTGGATGCCATCATCATCTTGGTACCCCAGTACCTATACATCCCCACACTGTGCAGGAACAGCTGGAGACCAATCAAGGCTTCTATGCCATAGCTGGATTCCCGCACGTGTTGACTGCACACATGTCGTACTTGTGCCCCCTGCTGACACTGCACACAATTACCGCAACAGAAATCACACGCATTCCATCAATGTGCAGGCAATAGTGGACCACTGGAGACTCTTCACCAATGTCGTCGCCAACTACCCAGGCAGTGTGCATGATTCATACATTTTCCGACAGTCCATCATCAACCGGCGCTTCCAGGATGGCACCTATGAGAATGCAGTGCTCGTTGGTAAGTACCAACGGATCACACCAAACACCTGAACTCAAAATTCATACAACTCACAACTGTGGGAACGCACATGTTACAGACTCACACACAACATACCAAACAACATGCCCACCTACCAGACACGACAGCACAACTTACTGTGGTGACCTGGGTAAGCCATGTACACGAGCCAGCAACGGCATGGCACCTCAGCGACACAATAGCAGAATGTGGGGAGAGGTAGGAACCATGCATGTGCGAAGGAGGCAAGTGACCCATGAATGAGAATGTACACAATGCCAAGTGTGGCGTGCATGCGCTGGCCAGACTGCAGTATGCAGACCACAGACATGCCTATGTCAACACATACTGCTGGTGTTTGGAGTGTAGTGGACAGTGGACGCAACCATGTCACCCCAGGCAGTGGGGAAGAGCACGGAAAGAAGCTCATTATGTCCCCCCTGTAAGCGCGAGCGCAGTGGGCTGGCCGGGCGTACGCCATGGGTGTGAATGAAAAGCCCGTAGCTCTGGGCGTGGTTCTCTTCCGGAATGGGCAACGTGTCTGTCAGGGTGGCGCCTCCCAGCACGCCATGAGGCCGTTGTTGTGATCGGCGGTGCCTGACACCATGTGTGCCTGCCGCACCCCAGGCCGCAAGTCCCCAGAGCGGTCTTGGCCGCCCCTGTGCAACCTGGCCACACCACTCACCTGCCGACACCGGCATGTGTCAAAGAAGGCCCACCACGTGCCTGTGCAAGCTCCAAGCCCGAGGCCCGCGACCTTGGCAGCCTCCTCAGACCATCGCTGTCCTCCCAGAGACAGGCCTGCAGTACTCCTTTTTCGTTAACGTACTCCACCGGCCTTCACAGCGGTCAAGTAGGTGACAAATTTGGAACTGAGTCTTGATTATACAATGGCCGAGTACACATATTAATGCCGAGTTTAAATCACTATACTCCCTTCAATGTAGTGACACCAACTATGTGCATAGCATTCCAACCACACGTGTCTGGGGGCCCTTGCTGTCTACTGCCTACGGCATACACTGCGGTCGAGTAGGTCACACATTTGGAACTGAGTCTTGATTTCTTCATGGCAGAGTTCATGTCATTGTACGCAAGGAGACGAGTAAGAGGAAAATATGGTTCAGTCCTGAGGAAAAAAGGATACCCGTATGGAGGTGATCGAACACTACCAACAACTGCTCTGGTGCCACTAACTCTGTGCATCGCAAGCCAACGACACGTGGCTATGGGCCCATGCTGACCGCCGCCTCCGGCCTACACTGCGGTCCTGTAGGTCACACATTTGGAAATGAGTATTGATTTGTTCATTGCAGAGTTTACATCAGTGTACAGGCATCATCGCAGACTGCAACCCCTCCCAGCTCTGGTGCCACTGACTCTGTGTCCCGAAAGTCATGGACACTCTCTGGTTGGACTTTGTTAGCATCTGAGTATATGGCCTGAGTGTTGTCTTCATCATCATGTAGCGGTTACTGACTCGGCATCGAGAATGAGTCTGTAGTATTCATCTCCTCCATATTTCCTGTTTCTGCTTGGTACTGCCCTCTGCATCATGCCCTGGAATTACAGCTTCCACTGTCCCCCGAAACACTCCGCGACATTCACCTTGGACATCGACGAGGACCCGCTCAGCCCTCGTGGCCCTACCTCGGTGCAGAGTTAGTGGACCCGGACTGCATCCGGGTCCACTAACTCTGTGCAGCTCAAGTCATGGACCCTTGCTGTTTGTACTTTGAAATTCTGATTGTCTGATCACTGTTGTAGTTGTTGCCAGCACCAACCAACCCCTGAGGGGTGGCTTACACTACCCAACACCCATCCAGCACAGGCGTCACTGGACGTGTGACCCTGGTAATAAAAGGTGCCGAACGCACGTACCCGTAGCCAGTTCCACAAATTATCTCAGTGTGTCCGTGTGGTCATTTTGTATGCATGCGTGCCCTGGGCCATGCCACATTACATTGTGCTGTATACAGCGGGCACCACCTTGTCACCTCAGACAGTGGGGTAGACCTGGGACATGTAGCTGTGTCAGACCCCCCTGTGAGCGTAAGGGAGTGGACAGGCATACGGCAGTATGCCGTAGGGGTGTGGTCATTTAACACGTGGCTCTGGGCGTGGTTAAGTTTAGGCCTTGCCAAGGAAGTAACTAATGCGTGTGTCTCTGGTGAAGTGTCGGCGCCACCCGTCACGCAATATACAATGTTGCTATGTAGCATGCCCCGGAGAGCGGGCTCGGGGTAAATGAGGGTGCGCAAGCCCGCTCGGGTCAGGGTGCAGACATGCCAACTGTTGTGTGTGTCGCTATTTCCTCAGCATAAGCCAAAGGTTTAGCCTCAACCGCATGGCAAGTTCAGCCAGGCATGAACTCTACATCTGTGTCCGCCCTGTCCTTACCATAGGCCTACACACATGTGGCCACCAACCTTCTGTGCAGAGCATCAGTGTCATTGTCAGGCTTGTGGACATGCGCAGACAGGCATGACAATGGTGTGCCGCAGGGGTGCAAGTGATGCAACCGCACTGCGCACACAAGTGAATAGGCTCGGGGGAGGGAGGAGCAGCAGTGAGGCTATGCAATACACATTGTTGCCGCTCTTTTGCAAAAAGTAGTACAAATCATTCAGGAATCACAAAGTCACACATTTCACACACCAATGAACCAGTGAGCCTGCCAACACGTCATGCAGAACCAACTATTGACTCATGTCTCTCTGCACTGTCACTGGTGACCTAGGATATGCACTCTGCGCTTGGATGATGACACCCCTCCGAACCCTGAACACACAGGCCCAGAGGCAGTACAATGCGGCCCACAAACGCACCAGGGGCATCGTGGAACGCACATTTGGCGTGTTGAAGACACGTTTCAGGTGCCTGGACGTGATAGGTGGAAAGCTCCTGTACAACCCAGACATCATGTGCAAGATGATCGTTGCATGTTGTGTGTTGCACAACATATGTATCCACAGCAATGCACCATGGATACAAGTTTCAGATGCACCGGAAGATGATAATGAAGATGAGGCAGGTGGACCACACCCAACTGCAGCCGCAGCAGGAATAGACCGTAGGGACACCATCATTGCAAATTTCTTCAGATGAGCACATCACATTGTGACAGTCCTTGGCACTCATGGGACAGTACAAAATTACCACAGTCATGTGCAAATAAGTGCATTCCAAAAACACATTCCCTTAGTGCATGTCACTCATCTGTACAGGCACATCACTCAGACAGGTGTGAGTGCGACATGTATTGCTTGCGATTTTGTGAATTGTTCATGGATGGTGGGTGTGTCACCTCTGTGCGGAGAGGCTGTTTGGGGTGTCACGTTTTCGAACTGCCAGTTCTGTGTGTCACAGTTAGTAGGGTATCCCACTCTTCGGCATTTCACATGTGTCCATGATCATTCCATTTTGGCTGCCATTTGTGACCTAAATGTGACAGCAGGGCTCCTTTTGGGGTCAGATATGTACCACCATGATGCAGGGATGCCTACTGTGACTCCAGTACCACAACTTGGGCAACATGTGCGTAAGCGGGAGTCACTGAACCTACATTCGTCCACGCTTTCATAATTGATTGATCATGGTCATGACACTTCTGTGTGCAGGAGGGGTTGCTTGTCCCTCTGCAATGTGAAAGGGGAGATGCAGTTTCACAGTGTGCTCAATGCATGTGTCAGCATTTGCGCAGTTTACATGCGGATTGCATGTCAATGTACATTGTGACTGTGAGGAGATGCCTATTTGATGCGGGACAATGGTCATTTGTTCTACGTCGCGGATGTGGGGTTGCGCTCGTACATTGTCATCTCACCGTTTTTTTACTCTGCTTCTATGGTGCATTTTCCCGCATGACCCGTGGGATTTGCAGGCTTATCTCTGGTTATTGCAGATTTTTTTATCGCGATTGGCCTCATCGCCTTTATTTTCGAGTTCATGTTTTTGCAGCGTCGCATTGATTTTAACGCGTTCATTTGACACGTTATTGTGCAACTATCGCATGGTGCCACCAGATTGAAAATGCTACATTAACACAGCGTTGTTTTCCCATGATAGACTGCGATATGCAAAGTTGCGTTAAGCTAAATTTGCGATGGTTATCACACCTTCTTGAGAATATCCCCCTAAGTATTTTAATAGTAGCATTGATCTACACAATATTATCCACTTTTGCATGAATTTGCACTGTACTACCTTCCTCCACTTACAGAACAATGTGCTACGTGCTCCTGTGCAAAATGCCCAGTGCTCAGACCACACTTTATGTTTCCTGTGGCCGTTAAGCTTGCGGCTGTGGTGCAACTGCTTGCATGTCACAAGTTCCTCCTTTCTTCAGCCCGTGTCCTTAGATAGTTCCACAGTACAGAATACCAGCCATCACAGCGTTGCAGCTTGACTGCCTGGGCATGGTGTAGGGTAGAGGCCAACACGCTCAGGTGTTTGAGGTATTATCTTACTTACCCTAGGGTGTTTTTAGGTTGAAGCCTACCAGACAGCTAAAGACATTTTGGGGACATTCAGAAAGCTGACCAAGGAATGCATTCCACCCGTTGCTTACCATTGGCTTTGTAACTCACATTTTCTGGCTTACTATTTGCTGGCTTTATGTGCTTTAGGTTGTCCAGCTTAAGTACATCCCTCTCGTTACCGAAACCTTCTTTACTGTATTCTTCCACAAACTCGCTTTCAGTAAACAGGCCTTTAAACCTTTATCTTTTCTTGTCACATTTGCTGTGCAATCAAAAACAGTGGTCACATGTCAAGCTCCATCTTCAGAGAGAGCTCGGTGTTTACTCTTCTTTCTCTGCTCTGACTTTACAGTGAAAGAATGTATGTGGCTTTCCTGCTGAGTACCCATGTAAGAGGGGAGGGTGTGGGATATCTTTACTCCAAAAAGAAAATTAACTGCTGATGTTTCAGAATATACCAGAATTTGTACAAATGAAGAAAATAAATGTGTAATTCTGAAGTATGGTGAAAACGGTGTAAATGCAATGGTCATTTCAATTGGAAATGTGTTGTCTGAAATGGCAGCGCTCTACTACACCATGCAAACTCTACACTAGGCCACTCCACGCTATGCCCTTCCACTTTAAGCCACGCCACTCCACTCTATGACAATCAACTCCACTCTACAACTTTCCACGCTCCTCCACTCCAAGAGACTCTATAACACGCCACACCACTCGACTACATGGCACTCCAATTTATGCCACACACTCCAGAACATACCATTCCCTTCCACACCACTTACCCGACTCCACTCTACCCCACTAATACATATCACACTCCACTCTAATGTATCCACATCTACCCCACCCCAACCCACTCCACTTCTCTACAATCTACCCAATCGACTCCGTTCCAATATAAGCACTCAACCCCACTCAATCTGCCCCACTCAACTCCACTCCAATCTACTCCACTATACTCCAACCGATCCCACTCAATCTACCCCACCCATATGTACCCACCCCACCTCCCTCCAATCCACCCCAATTCATTCTACCCACTCTAACACAATCTACCTCACTCCACTCCAATCTACCCCAACCCACTCCAAAACGATCCAATCTATCCCACTCCTCTCCAATCTACTCCACCATACTCCACTCTATCCCTGTCTACCCCACTCCAATCTAGCCCACTCCACTCCAATCTATTCCAACCCACTCAACCTAATCCCATTCAACCCCACCCAAGTCTACCTGACTCCACCCTAAATTGGCATACTCCACTCAAATCTACCAACTCTGCTCTAAACTACCCAGTCTACCCACTACACTTTAATCCACTTCAATCTACCCCACTCCAATCCACCCCACTCCAAAGTACCTCAATCCAACGCACTCCACTCAAATCTACCCCACCCTACTCCACTCACCAATTTACCCCACTCCATTCCAAACTCCACTGCAATATAGCCAACTCCTCTCCACTCTAATCTACCCCACTCCACTCCAATCTACCCCACTACAATATGCCACAATCTACCCCACTCCAACTCCAATTCACCCAATCTACCCTGTTCCACTCCAATCTACCCCAGTCCACTCCAATCTACCCCAGTCCAATTACCACAATACATTCCAATTTACCCCACTCCACACTCCACTACAATTTTTACAACTTCTAAGCACTCTAATCTACCCCACTCCTCTCCCATCTAGCTTACTCCAACACAATCTACCCCACTCCATATGCCACAAGCTACCACACTCCAATCTACCACAATGTACCCCACTCCACTCTACCCACTCCACTCCAATCTACTCCACTCCATTCTGCTCCACTTCTCTCCACTCTACCCAAATCTACCCCATCCCACTTCACTCCAATCTACCCCACTCCAGTCTACCACAGTCCACTCAAATCTACCCAACGCCACTCCAATCTAACCCACTCTACCCCAATCCACCTCACTCTAATCTACCCCTCCCTAATCTACCCTACTCCAATCTACCCCTCACTAATCTACCCCACTCCAATTTACCCCTATGTACTCCTCTCCAAACTACTCCATTCCACTCCAGTCTACCCCCATCTACCCCACCCAATCTATCCTACTCTAATCCATGCTACACATTCAAATCAACCCCACTCCATTCCAATCTACTTGACTCTAATCCACCCAATCACGCCACTCAACTCCACCCTAATGTACCCCACTCCAATCTACCCTACTACATTCCACTCTTCCCCAATCTATCTCAATCCACTCCAATCTCGGCTCCACTCTATTCTATCCAACTCCGCTCCACCCAATCTACTCCACTCCACTCTATCCAAATCTATGACACTCCATTCCACTTCATCCAATCTACCCCACTCCACTCCAATCTACCGCATGCCACTCAAATTTACCCAACTCCAGTCCAATCCAACCAACTCCACTGCACTCCACTCTACGCCACTCCACCCCAAACTACCTTACTTCAATCTACCCCATCCAATCCACCCCACTCAAATCTACCCCATTCTACCTCACTACAGTCTACCCCACTCTTACCCAATCTACCCCACTCAAATCTATCCCACCCCATCCCAATCTACTCCACATCATTCTATCCAACTTCACTCCAATCTACCCCACTTCCATATACCCCACTCCACTCCAATCTATTTTACCATAATCTATCCCACTCCACTGCCACTCCACTCTACCCCACTTCAGCCTAATCTAAACCACTCAAATCATATCTACCCCACTCCACACTAATCTGCCCCACTCCACACCAATCTACCCAACTCCAATATGCCACAAGCTATCACACTCCAATCTAACACAATCTACCCCACTCCAGCTGCAATTTACCCAATCTACCCCGTTCCACTCCAATCTATCCCAGTCCACTCCAATGTTCCAAAATATATTCCAGTCCACTCCAATGTACCAAAATCTATCCCACTCCACTTTATCCAACTCTAGTTTTGCACACTCCACTCCAATCTATCCCAGTCCACTCCAGCCTACCTTACCCCACTCAAATCCAATCAAATCTACCCCATTCCAATCTCCCCCAATCCACCCCACTGCAATGCACCCCAATCCAATGGACTCCACTCCAATCTACCCCAATCCAGTCTACCCCACTCCACTCCAATCTACCCCAGTCCAATTAACCACAATACATTCCAATTTACCCCATTCCACTCCAATCTCCATGACAATCTTTCCAATTTCTAAACACTCTACTCCACCCCACTCTTCTCCCATCTAGCCTACTGCACCACAATCTACCCCACTCCGATATGCCACAAGCTACCACACTCCAATCTACCCACTCCAATCAACTCCAATCCACTCTGCTCCACTTTTCTCCACTCTACCCAAATCTACCCCATCCCACTTCACTCCAATCTACCCCACTCCGGTCTGCCACAATCCACTCATATATACCCAACTCCACTCCAATCTAACCCACTCTACCTCAATCCACCCCACTCTATTCTGCCCCACCCCAATCGACCCTACTCCAATCTACCCCTCCCTAATCTACCCCACTCCAATCTACCCCTATGTACTCCACTGCAATCTACTCCATTCCACTCCAATCTACCCCAGTCTACCCCAATCTACCCCACCCAATCTATCCCACTCTAATCCATGCCACTCATTCAAATCAACCCTCTCCATTCCAATCTAATCCACTCTAATCCACCCAACCTACGCCACTCCACTCCACCCTAATGTACCCCACTCCAATCTACCCTACTACATTCCACTCTTCCCTAATCTATCTCACTCCACTCCAATCTCTGCTCCACTCTATTCTATCCAACTCTGCTCCACCCAATCTACTCCCCTTCACTCTATCCAAATCTACGACACTCCATTCCACTTCATCCATTCTATCCCACTCCACTCCAATCTACTGCTTGCCACTCAAATGTACCCAACTTCAGTCCAATCCAACCCACTCCACTGCGCTCCACTCTACCCGACTCCACCCGACTCCACCCCAAACTACCTTACTCCAATCTACCCCATCCAATCCACCCCACTCAATTCTACCCCATTGTGAGAAGTTGGCCTGGTATATGATGTTCACTAGTTAAAGTGACCACCTTGTACCATGCCAAGCAACCCTTATGGTGTGGTTGTAATTCAACCTTTTCGGACTAGCTGCCCTAGTGGTAGCGTAGGCTAAGCAGTCTTTGAGGCTAAACTCGTGAAGCGTGTTAAGCCAGCTGTTTTACCAAATGCAACCCCCTTTTATACCAATGAAAGGACACCACACAGATATATATTCAAAATATATATGTATTTATTTCTCAAAGTAACCCCTAGTCTCTTTATGAGCACAGGAGCACAAATCGTCAAACAAGATTACAGTAGAATACACAGAAGTTGCACTTTATATGGATAGGCCCTGGTGGCCGCTCGAACCATATACTAAAATAGTGGTATAAGTACCACGAACAGAAAAGGGAAAAGGCCTAGGGCCTCTAGAATCGCTGGGCCTACAAGGAGCTAACTTCAGTTAGTGACCAGGAGGTCCACGGGTGGCGTGTGCAGAGCAAATAGTCACACGCGTGCTCCCATAGGTTTCAATGGGTGCGTAAAAAGTACAAAGTTACTTCAAAGAGGATCTTCCGGATGGACTAGGAACTCAAGATTTGGAACACAGGCACTAGAGATGTAATACTACACTTGGGCACAGGAGTGCCAGCTTTACCTCACCCACAGGAAGCGGGTGCATAGGCCTCGAAGTGTCGGGTTTCTTCTATCTGTTCCGTGGAGCCTGAAGACAAAGGTGCTGCAGGCGGTCGGTCCGGGAGAGATGCGGTGGATCCAAGAGTGGATCGGAGATGTTGAAGACCTGTAAGCAGAGGGGCCAGTGTTCACAGTCACTAGCCAGTGACCAGCGTGGCACCAGGTGGGTACCAGGCAATGTCGGGTGCAAACAGGAAGAAAGGTGTAGCTTGTCTCTGCAGCCACGTGGTCCCTGGAGGTCGACGACGTCCAGGAGTTGGTTCACGAGCTGCCCACGCAGGCTCTCGCTGTCGGCGGTGTCGGCAACTTGATCGAAGCAAACAAGCCTTGGCAAAAGCAATTGTTGTAGGAGATGAAATAAGCTGATGGTTCTGACCAGCAAGGTCAGAGGGACTGCTCCTTTGGAGGGGAGCAAGGGCCAGTCTGGAGCAACCAGACCAGCAGTGTATTTTGTAAAGTTCGTTGCCAAGATGGCTACTAGCCAGCAGGCCAGCAACCGGTTAGGCGCGTCGAGTGGCAAAATGCAGAAGGGCCCCACGCAGATCGTGGAGATGCTGGAGGGCTCACCTTTGGTGCAGATGCTGCTCGAGGGTTGGGCTTCTCAGATCCCAAAGCACAACTTGGAGGGAGCTTCGGTTGTTGCACTTGTCAGCTTGTCGTGGTCGTTTCAAGATGGCTGGCTCCACGTGTCTCGGTGCCTCCACGAGTCTCCTCTTTTCAGGGACTGTGGATCGGGCGGTGAGAGGTCTGGAGGTCCAGGTCTTGTCGGTCTCTGGGCTCAGGCTCCGGCGGGAGGCGGCGGCAAAGCAGACGTTGATTCACTGGATGGTGCTTGCGTTAGCAAGGTGGTCACTCCCTGACCACAGGGGAGATTTCCTTCAGTCTTCTGTGCAGCAGAATGTCGAAGTTCCCGTCTTCTTCTTAGTTTCAAGTTGATTCCAGGATGTCTGAAGTCTTAGGACACAGCTCCTACCTTTAAGCGGATTCTAGGGGCCGGACTACCTGCTAGGTCCCTCCCTATGGGTGGGACCAGGAAGGGGGGTGGTTACACCCCCAATCCTTTGTCCAGCTCGCCCCAGGCCCGGGACTGGTGTGCCCCAGGACCGGTTTGAACTGGCATATGCACCGAGGCTCCTTGTGAGCCACAGGCATGTCTGGTTTCTTTCAAGCTCTACCTGACCAATACACAAAATCCTGTCTGGGGTGGTGCATGCACCTCCCCTGGCAGGAAACCCTTTGTCCACACCTCCCAAGCTGGAAGGACTCCCAGCAGCAGGAGGGCAGACTTGTGTCTGTGGTGGCAGCATCCATTTTGTGGAGCTGAGGCTATGTCTGATTTTACCCGGGTTTCAGGTACTGTACATGTCGTGTCCCTCTAGAAGGGTGGAATGCTAACCCCGTCGCCAGAATTGGCGAGGGGTTAGTATTCCAATTCGTATGACACCTTACTCGACATGTTTTGATAAAGCCAAACCAAAGATAGCATTTAACCGCGAGGTTCATAATGCACTTAAGAGTATATGGTATGACGATATCTGGAAACAGTAGAAGGAAGTTGTTCCGACCACTGCAGACAGGCTCAGCTCATGCTAGAGCACCATCTCACATGGAACCAAGCACTCTGCCTTCAGGATTGTTAAGGCCTGCCATAGGAGTGACTTATAGGTTACCAGGTGTCCCTTTTAAGGTTAGGTATAGGTATACTACACCTAAGTAAGAGGTGATTACACCAACTTACCCCAGCTGAGTGATCAGCCAGTTGTGTCAAATTGTTAGGCCAAGCCTGGGGTGGCATAATACATGCTTCAGCCCCTGGCAGGCCTTGGGTACACCAATGCCCTGGGTACCTAGTGTACACTGGTACAGGGGCTGACAGGGTGATCCACTTCCAATTGGTTATGCACCTAGGGTGCATAGTTTTAATTTAGTAGAGACAACAGCAGGCTGGGGGTCTGATTGGCAGGCCCACAGCCTCAATATGTCAAAAACCAGTGAAGCAAAAAGCAAAAATTTGGGGTGACCATAGGATAGCAGACCCTACTCTCCTACACAACCCCCCCCCCAAACGCTGGGACATTAAACTAGGCTTGACCAGTCTCGTCTTCATGTCCTAAGTGGAAGTACCTGGAGAGACCATCTGCATTCCCATGGTCAGTACCTGGCCGGTGCTCCACTGTAAAGTCCATCCCCTGTAGGGAAATGGACCACCTAAGCAGTTTGGGGTTTTCACCCTTCATCTGATTTAGCCACAAGAGGGGCTTATGGTCGGTCTGAATCTTGAAGTGAGTGCCAAACAAGTATGGCCTCAGCTTCTTCAGGGCCCACACCACAGCAAAGGCCTCCCTCTCAATAGCTGACCAATTCTTCTCTCTGGGGGTCAACCTTCTGCTAATAAAAGCAATGGGTTGGTCTTGACCATCTACATTAAGTTGTGACAGCACAGCTCCCACACCCAACTCAGAAGCATCTGTTTGGACAATAAACTCTTTGGAGTAGTCAGGACTTTTCAGGATAGGTGCAGAGCACATGGCCTCCTTCAGGTCATCAAATGCCTTTTGACAGCTTACTGTCCACTGAACCTTTTTGGGCATCTTCTTGGATGTCAGATCATTAAGAGGAGTCACAATGGACCCATAGTTCTTAACAAACTTCCTGTAGTACCCAGTCAAGCCCAAGAAAGCTCGAACTTGAGTCTGGGTGGTTGGAGGAGACCAGTCCTTGATGGATTGTATCTTACTCTCCAGTGGTTGAACTTGGCCTCCACCTACAAGGTGGCCCAAATATACAACCTTACTCTGCCCTATCTGGCACTTAGTAGCCTTGATAGTGAGGCCTGCCCTTTGCAGAGCCTCAAGAGCCTTCTTCAGGTGGATCAGGTGATCCTCCCAGGTGGAGCTAAAGACAGCAATGTCATCAAGATATGCTGCGCAAAAGTCATCCAACCCAGTAAGGACTTGGTTCACCAGCCTTTGGAAGGTGGCAGGTGCATTCTTCAGACCAAAGGGCATCACCACAAACTGGTAGTGCCCACCTGGGGTTGAGAATGCTGTTTTGGCCTTAGACTCCTCAGCTAATCTGATTTGCCAATAGCCAGCTGTCAAGTCAAATGTGCTCAAAAACTTTGCAGAAGCTAGTTTGTCTATGAGCTCATCTGCCCTTGGAATAGGGTGTGCATCTGTCCTGGTGACAGCATTGAGTCCTCTGTAATCCACACAGAACCTCATCTCTCTCTTGCCATCTTTGGTGTGAGGTTTGGGGACCAGAACCACTGGGCTAGCCCAGGGGCTCTCTGAGGGTTCAATGACACCTAATTCCAGCATTTTATGTACCTCAGCCTTTATACAGTCCCTGACGTGGTCAGGTTGTCTGTAAAGCTTGTTCTTTACAGGCAGACTGTCACCAGTGTCCACCACATGGGTACACCAGTCAGTTTGACTAGGTATCAAGGAAAACATATGTGAAAATGATTGTAGAACCTGCCTACATTCAGTCTGCTGATGGGCAGTGAGGTTGCCTCCAAGGGTCACTCCTTCAACTGAGCCATCTTCAGGGTTCTGAGACAACAGGTCTGGGAGAGGGTCAATCTCTTCCTCCTGTCCCTCATCTGTAGCCATGAGCAAGCCCATGTCTGCCCTGTCAACATATGCTTTAAGCCTGTTAACATGGAGTACCCTGTGGGGACTCCTTGGAGTTCCTAGGTCTACCAAGTAGGTGACCTCTCTCTTCTTTTCCAGGATTGTATGGGGTCCAGACCATTTGTCTTGGAGTGCTGCTGGGGCCACTGGCTCCAACACCCATACCTTCTGTCGTGGCTGAAACTCAACCAAGACAGCCTTTTGGTCATGCCAAGCTTTCTGTAAGGCCTGGCTTGCCTCAAGGTTTTTGGATGCCTTCTCCATATACTCAGCCATCCTGGAGCGGAGACCAAGTACATAGTCCACTATGTCTTGTTTAGGCTTTTTGAGAGGTAACTCCCATCCTTCCTTCACTAAACACAGTGGGCCTCTTACAGGGTACCCAAACAACAATTCAAAGGGGCTGTAGCCAACTCCTTTTTGTGGGACCTCTCTGTAAGCAAACAGAAGGCAGGGTAGAAGGATGTCCCATCTTCGCCTGAGCTTTTCAGGTAATCCTTTGATCATACCCTTTAGGGTCTTGTTGAATCTCTCAACAAGCCCATTGCATTGTGGGTGATAAGGGGTGGTGAACTTGTAGTTGACACCACATTCCTTCCACATAGCTGTCAAGTATCCTGACATAAAGTTGGTACCTCTGTCAGATACTACCTCCTTAGGAAACCCCACTCTGGAGAATACTCCCAGCAGGGCCCTGGCCACAACAGGAGCTGTAGTGGTCCTAAGGGGAATTGCCTCTGGATACCTGGTGGCATGATCCACTACCACCAGTATAAATCTGTACCCAGATGCAGTGGGAGGATCCATGGGACCCACTATATCTATTCCCACTCTTTCAAAGGGGACCCCACCACAGGTAGTGGTATCAGGGGGGCCTTTGTTGTGCCACCTGATTTGCCACTGGCTTGGCAGGTCACACAGGAGCGACAAAACTCCTTTGTATCTTCATTCATATGAGGCCAGTGAAAGTGAGGGACAAGCCTGTCCCAAGTCTTGTTCTGGCCTAAGTGTCCTGCTAAAGGAATATCATGGGCCAAGGTAAGAAGGAAGCCCCTAAATTGCAGAGGTATAACCAACCTCCTGGTAGCACCAGGCTTGGGGTCTCTAGCCTCTGAATAAAGGAGCCCTTCATCCCAATACACTTTATGGGTACTGAGGAAATATAAATTTTTATGGTCAATTGTGTCCCCTATCTTAGACCCCAACGGCTCCATGTACATGCTACAAGTACATGTATGTTCCCTCCACTTCAAGCTATGAAGACGCAAATACAATTGTGTCCAACGTCAACATGTCCTCTTTCAGATCCGCCATGAATGGGTCAAATAGTCCATTCCTAAGTATGATTGGCCACCGACTTTATATGGTTCACTTTTCACGTTTTACAGTTCAGGCGAGTAGGCCCTGAATTCTGCCATCAAGCCTTTTCCTGCTTCTGCCTCTGAAAATGCTCCAGCCTGGACCTGCATCCGTATCCATGAACTTTGTCCTACTCCCTGCGCGGCTAACGGTGCCTGACGCGGCCTGTTGCCTGCCAAAAACTGTATTCAGCCTTCAAGTTATCTGCTCTGCTCCTCATCCAATGCATTCCTGTCTAGTAGCTTAGGTAAACATCCTTCCAGCTACCGAGCAAAGGGCTCGGCCTCGCTGTCTTTATGCAAGTAATTCATAGCCCCTGTTACCATGGAAGATTCTTGCCCCCTCGCATCTCATGTAGACACATAGACGCTTGTACATGCACTAACAGTCAGTATAGAATAGATTCCGTCCGAGAGACCTTTCCTTTTGGATAACACAGTTCCTTAAACAAAGATATTAGATACAATTTGGGATTAGGTTGACCTGACCCCCCAGACTTCTGTCTCCACATGTAGAGCTAAATGTCAATTCCCCTTCACCCTCTAGTTGCACGTCAATCACACGTCATACGGCTGCGCGCGCATCTCTGCCAAATATTTCTGCTGACACTGCAGGATTCTCTTATGGATCCACCCACTTGTGACATCATTTTAAATGACGTTTCTAGTATACGCCCATTATTACGCCTATTTTCATTACGTATGTGTATTCTTATCTGTATTATCAGCTGTTACGCCTCCTGCATCTGTCTTAATGCAATGCTTTTCATATATATATGGTTACTTGTCAATAATGTTTTGCCTATCCCTTCCTGAACCTTCGTGGTGATGGAATATGATTGCCTGGTTCGAACCATAATTCCTTTGTAAGGAATAAAGTCCTTTTCAGAACCTCTAATACCACGGATTCTGCCTCTTATTTTGACTGAGTTATTCTTACTAGACTTTACCGCATAAAAAATAGTACAGGTAATTTAATTATTTACCACATAAATTGGCGCCCGAACAGGGACACTTTCTCATCTCACGCGCCGGAGGTGCGTTGCAGGCCCGGTCCCCTGCCACAGCTGAACGGACAAAAACGCGTACCCGCAGGATTTCCTGTATCTCCCTCCGGCCAAGCGGGGGTTACTGAGGCTGCGATCAACACCCAGACGAGGCGGTGAGAAGTGCGAAGTATCCCGACCAGAGCCTAGCTGAGAGAGCAAGATCCGAGGTATACAGAGGCCCACCAGGTTCCGAAGTTCCGAGTCGAGTCGAGTCCAGTCGAGTCCAGTCCGGTCCAGTTCAGTTCAGTTCCGAGGCCTTCCGTTCCGCGCTACCCGGTGAGTACCGTTGCCGGGGAGGCATTTAGACGTGCACATTAATTTGTGCCGGTCATGACGGGTTTGGGTACACAAATCCGGTCTGCACTGTTTTAGCAGTGTATCTGTACTGTTTAGCAGTATATCTAGTATGTTCATGTATATAATTCAGTATTATCTAGTATTAGTATTATGTCAGTGACTAGTTTTCTTCTAATTATCATTGTTCGTTAAATGTTAAATGTTAAATGTTTTAATAGGTTTTAAAATTGTGGTATGAATGAGTGTTCATTATTGTGTTTTATCGTATTAATTGTGTTCAAGTCCAGTTCGAGTAAGAACCAAGTAGCAAGGTTTAAAGATGCCGTTCTTTTCAAAATTAAGACAGATCAAAACTAGAAAAGGAGTACTCGAAGAAGCTGTTCCCATTCCACCTAGGGACACTCCAGGGTATTTCATGTATCATAAACATGGCCTAGATGCCGTATTATATCTTGACTTATGGGTGGACTACACCAAGGATCTAGCAGAAAGTCAGAGGTGGCCCGCAGCTGGGACATGGGATGCAGATTGCATCATGAGAGTAGAAGAAGAATTATGGAAAAAGAAAGCCAGACAGTCACAGAAAGATGCCATTGAACTATGGCGTAAAGAATCGCATAGGCGCACAGAGAAAGCGCTCAGACAGGAAGAGAAAAGTAGGGAGAACTCAAATAAAGCCCGAGAAAACGTATTAGTTGAGGAAGGTATTCGAGTAAAATCAGAACAAGTAGACAGACAACGAAACACTTTTATAAATGGTATGTATCCTCTTCTGGCCGAGGGTTTACCCAAGGCCACCCCGGAAATACCGAAAGATTTGCCACCCCCATTACTCCCGACTAAAGCACATCCCAAGACCGCAAAATATATTTTCCTTTCCTCCTATTTAGACGATGTAGCTCCCGAATATGTTAATGATCCACCACACACGCCACCTGTCGATGGTGCTCAACACCGAGATCATCTGCCCCCACCTCCGCAACAACAAACTCCTCCGCATAATCCAACAGGTTCATCTGTTTCCACCGCTTTTCCTGCATCCACAGTTTCTACCTTATATCCCACAAATCCTTTCGTGCCTAGCACCTCAGAAGGTGCGACAGCAATTTTTGCCATGCCACCATCCCGAAGTAAATCGTCTCTTAGAGATTTAGCAAACCAACGTACACCCCAAATAGCAACGTCCGACATGTTTAAGGAACATCTTGTAGATTGTAGATATGATCCAGTGCCCGGTAAAAATGACAGAATGCTGCTATCATCACTACGTATACGACGAGCTTCAATGTATTTAACGACACTACCAGGAATGGTTAATCATCTAGACAATATATATCGCTTTGTCCAAACAGGGCAAGGCCCTGAAAGTATTGACGAAGCCATGGAATACCAGAAAGTGGATATACAGAGACTACTGTTACGCTTCTTCATAAACTGCTTGATCAGAGACAGAGATAGGTCCGAGGTAGATCAGGATGAAATGCAAGTACTTACCAGATGGGGTCAGAATATATCAGAGGGAAAACATGATAAACAGACGTGTATAGTAGTTATGTGCCGAAAGATCCGCAAAGAAGTAGAACGAATACATAAAGCCAGATTGGAGGCAGACAAAACTGAATCAGAGGGAGAGGAGGGGGAAGAATCAGAAATGCCCACAGGACAATTAGAAACGATAGCTTATGTAGGTAGGGGAAGACATTGTAACAATACCAGATACTTTAATGATCCGATACGTCCGATACGTCCAGAATGTAACAGACATTTTCAAGCCCCTATGCTAAATATGAAGTCCCCTGAACACTTATTCCAGGTTGCTGATAAATTACTCCGAGACCGAAGGGGGTATCATATGCTCGATTCTATGGATGAACAAGAATTAGCCAGGTCAGCAGTACAATGGGCTGACAGTTCGGAAAAATACAGTGATGATGCGCTAGCACACACGTTTTTGAACCTTACCCCAGACGAACAGCGTTTAGCTGGTATATACATGATACAACACCTCATTATATTGTATAGAAGCCAACACTCCGATCCCGGTCCCCTACCTGATATCCTGATAGAATTACTCACGAACAAATGGAGAGGTTCAGGTACTGATTTAATTAAAGAAATTCTAGAATATCGACACCAGTACATTGTCTTCGTATGCCCAGAACATGTTTCAGTTCCCCCCAAGGAAAGAAAAACGTATCACATAGACAGACAGAATCCCTTACGCGAAGTGCACCCAGTCAGAGGTGATGACAATATTTTTAAACGTGTGTTTGTGTACACGCCCATAACTAAAATTGAATTATTAGAAATGAAGAAAGTAGTACCTAGCCATGACAAAGACCCAGCGGGTTTCCACCGTGAGATAAAAGACATGTTACTCATGGGAGAGTATACTTACCCTGACATTATGAAAATATTAAAGGTCTTATTGCCTGCCGGTATTTACGAGAAACTCAAAGAAAAGGAATGGGAGGTGGGAGACCAAAAGATAGATTGGACAGCATTAGAAAACGAAGAAAAGGCCCGAGCTGCAGGTTCAGGGCTTGGGGAAAAGACTACAGTATTACCAGGATTATTAGTGCAGGTACTACCACGTTTATTAACTACGAAAAAGGAAGACTGGGGTGCAATCTCAGCCTGTAAACAAAAACAAGATAAAGACACCAGTGATTTCTATTCCCGATTTGAAAAATGTTTTGGTATTAATAGTGGCATAAAAGCAAGTAGTGAGTCGTATCCACATCTGTTTGTGACAAAATTAGTTGAGAATTCCCTGCCCCAAGTTAAGAATAGAGTATTAAAATTCGAGAGTACTTGGCAAGGTAACACACCGTCACAGATGTTACAAATGTTACAATATCATCACAATAGAATTAGAGAAGAACAAGAACATGAACAAAGACGTATGAAAGACACGAAAATGAAAATGCTTGTTGCCCAGTCAGTTCCAGCTGACGGTCATAAAAAGGGTACGACGCAGTCCAATGATTCAGCGGGTCCTGTTAGAGGGACATGCAACTATTGTAAACAGCCAGGTCATTATATACACGATTGCGCAGTTCTGAAAAATAATATCTCTACGGGTATAACGAAAGAGAGACCACGTCCGCCTAGACAGGATCAGATCCAACCACAAGTACCTCAGAATATACAGCCTATGCCAGCTGTACAGCAGACCGTACCACAACCACAACAACAACAACAACAACAGCCACAGCCTATTGCTGCAACACAAAACACGACACAACAGATGTATCAGTATGCACAAAATGACTACGCAGAGTATCAACGCTACACATGAAATAGCCTAGAGAGGGAAGTTGGCTTACCCCTTATTGAGGTTCCTGTAGACCAAGAGGGTCCCTATGTGCAGAGTCAAGTATTAGGGAAAGACAGAAAGTTTCTACTCGATACAGGGGCAAGCCGAACAACTATAAGTCACGATGAAGTTCCAGGGGCACCCCTCTCAGGCTCACAAAATATTTCCCTTGGTTTCTCAGGAAAGCCCACTATTAACGAAGTATCGCAACCGCTTGCATTCACAGTCGGTCCGTTAACACGGACTACAGATCTATTGCTTACGAAATCATGTCCAGAAAACTTGTTAGGTATAAAAACATTGAAGGCTCTAGCAGCTGTAATATGCTGTTCTCCGGACGGAGTACGACTATTTTTGCGTGACTTTAAAGGTCACTACGTGTCTAGAGACATGGATCACCGGTTACAGAAGCTACCTGCACATTTATGGGCGCAAGGCCCCACTGATGTAGGTTGTATGCACATCACACCATATCGAGTCACACTCAAAACAGGAGTGGTACTACCACGAATGCGACAATACAAGTTACCGCCAGATGCTGTAGTGGCTTTACTGCAAATCATTGACGAGCTCATTGCACAAGGAGTGGTTGTGGAAACCGACTCCAATGTATGTAATTCCCGTCCCAATCGATCCGGAAAGCCAATATTTGTTCGGATTCAGTTTAAATGGACGAAGTTTTAAATTCGCACGCGCACCTCAAGGATTCACAGAGAGCCCCAGCATCTATAGCCAAGCACTGAAAAGAGAACTTGACAGTATCCACATGCCAGCTAACACTGCCCTGCTTCAATATGTCGATGATCTGCTGATCACCGCCCGAAGCGAACCTGAATGTGAAAAAGCATCACTGACGGTTTTACATTTCTTAGCCGACAAGGGGCACAAAGTGTCCCCTTCAAAGCTGCAATTCTGTGTCCAGCAAGTTGTGTACCTTGGGCACTTGCTGTCCAAGGGGGAAGACAGCTTACACCCGACCGTATCCAGTTAATTGTTAACATGCCGCCACCCAAGACACAAAAGGAGGTACGGGCATTCATAGGCCTCACCTCGTACTGTAGGCAGTGGATCCCTCAATATGCATTTCTAGCAAAACCACTCATTCAGTTGACAACACAGGAGGCAGCGACATCGACTATCCTCCCTTGGACTCAGGAACATACACAAGCTTTTGAAAGCTTAAAGAAAGCTTTATGCCAAGCACCTGTTTTAGCAACACCATGTTACAGCAAACGTTTTACACTCTTTGTTACAGAACGTGAAGGTACTGCTTTGTCAGTACTCACGCAGGAACAAGCAGGATCACACAAACCATGCGCTTACTTTTCTAGCACATTAGATCCCGTAGCTCAGGCTCTTCCTGCGTGTCTGAAATCAGTCGCAGCAACAGCTTTAGCAATCAGACAAAGCGATGCTATAGTGTTAGGACATCAATTGACAGTACAAGTACCACACGCAGTAGAGGTTCTCTTGAACCGGACCCAAACACAACACTTGACTATAGCCAGACTGACGGGTTATGAATTGACATTGTTCCAGCCACACATAGAAATCAGACGTTGTAGTACATTAAATCCCGCCACACTTTTGCCATTAAATGGAACAGACCCATTGGCACATGATTGTATTGAAGTCATTACTATTACGACGAAACCCAGACAAGACTTGACAGATATTCCATTATCAGACCCAGACCTGACATTATATGTAGATGGTTCATGCATGAGAACAAATACAGGAGAGTTAGTGGCCGCTTATGCAGTCACAACAGACACTGAAGTTATTGAAACAAATTGTATCGATACCTTGTCAGCTCAAGCAGCAGAGCTCATCGCTCTGACACACGCCTGTATTCAAGCCAAAAATAAAACAGTCAACATATACACAGATTCGCGTTATGCATTCGGAGTCGTCCATGACTTCGGCGTGCTTTGGCGAGAGAGAGGTTATTTAACTTCTCACGGTACCCACATCCAACACGGCCCCCTTATTCAAGTTCTGTTAGACGCAATACATCTGCCTACTGCAATATCGATTATGAAGTGTAAAGCCCATACAAAAGTGACTGACGTTATTTCTCAGGGTAACGACCTAGCTGACAGAACAGCTAAACAGACTGCTCAGAATCAGATTCATCCAACTGACACGACAAAGACAATAGTTCCGACACCAACACACTGCATGACAGTTAAGGATCCCGCCCTTGATGTAATTGACATACAGACACATGCTACACCAGAAGAAATAAAGAGATGGACTGAATTAGGAGGGATCCAAACGGATCAAGGATGGATGACGAAGGGAAAATCTATATGGTTTCTCCCCGACTCAATGGTTCAAGTCATCATTAACACAATACATAGTCCAGCGCACCTAGGAGAGAAAGCTATGCTAGACAGTATTCAACACATTTGGTTCAATAAACACTTGCGAGCAGCAGCTAAACAGAAAGTACGCACCTGCATGATTTGTTGTCAGTTCAATCCAGGAAAAGGCGTACCTGTAGAACAGGGTGGATTCCAACCCCCCGATCACCCTTTTGAAGTCCTCCAGATGGATTATATCCAGATGGAACGATGTCGAGGATTCAAATATGTCCTCGTAGTTGTATGCGCTCTTTCCCGGTGGACAGAGGCGTATCCCGTCTCAGATTACACTGCCCCGACTACTGCCAAGCAATTAGTTCGTGAATTCTTCCCACGGTATGGTTTGCCCCGTATCGTGTACTCAGATAATGGCCAGCCGTTCTCATCCGAGTTAATGAAGCACATTTCACTCTTGTTAGGCTATCAATGGAAATTCCACTGTGTCCGACATCCCGAGGCAGCAGGTCTCGTGGAACGTCATAATCAGACCCTGAAAATACGACTTGCAAAAATCTGTAGAGAGAAAGGTGTCGACTGGATAGTAGCCTTGCCGGTTGCGCTCTTTTACATGAGAATGGTAGCACACTCTCGAACAGGGCTATCCCCATATGAGGTGATCTTCGGTAGACCACCAAATATGTGGGGGACGCCTATACCTCGTAAAATCACTGATGTTGATTGTAATATGTTGACAGATTACCTGGCTTCCTTGATGTCTGCACTACAATCTTGTCGTTCACAGGTAGCTGCAGCTTTTCCCGATAACACTGAGGTGAAGCCCCATGACGTGGTTCCAGGTGACCTGGTGCTTGTAAGAAATTTCGACAGGAGGAACCCGCTGGAGCCTCGCTGGCAGTCGCCTAAACTCGTCTTATTGACCACAAGGACAGCTGTGAAGATTGAGGGACGTAAAGGGTGGTTGCACTCGAGCCATATAAAAAAATGTCATGGACTACCAACTGAATCGAACTTTCAGCCCTGCATTCCCTCACAGATTGACTTAAAACTCCCCCTGGTTGATGGGCCAGAAAAGGAGAACTATAAACTGAAACTAAGGTCTAGCAAGTCAGACAATTTGATTGTTTAAGTCCTCTTCAAGGTGAAGCGGTTGAATTTGTCTCTGACATGTATCCTCTAGACCAAAATAGAGAGAGAAATAGACAGAAACAGCTCAAGAAACATGCGTACTGTAAATCACTTCGTAGTCACTGCATAGTGACATTATTAATTATGTTTTTTCTAAGTCTTCTGATTATTACTGTCAGTATATTTTTACACATGTATTACCCTATTTCCAAGCGTGCTTTCAATGCTACTGCCGAACATTCTTTTAGCGAATTACCCCCGCATGAGTTGTCCTATAGACTTGCGATGCGCAACAACACATTCATTAGTATGTTACATCATTCCCATCAGACCAGCAATGCTACAAATTGTTGGATATGTGGCCGACTCCCTCCCTATCAGAAATACAAAGGAGTTCTGCCCCTCTTTCCGTATCCATTCACACACAATGGCTCCTGTGGAGCATGGTTTAGTTTGATTAATTCCCTAGATTCAAATTCAGTAGTTTATCAAGACAACTGGGTATGGGGAAACCTGAACCTAGTTTTACTTAAAGTCTGCTACCCTAACAAGGAGGGACTTCCCAAAAGAACAGGGACTGATCTAGAAAATGAAGTATATGGATTAGGTAACTTTACACTTAACCTCATGATCCTGAATGTTGAATCCGAAGCTACACCAATCTTGCCCGCTATGTCAGTATTTCCAGTTAGAGGCGAATTATGTGTAAGAAAGAATGGTTCAATACACATGGACCATAGTAAATGTACCACTGTAATAGAATTCAGTGATAAAGGCAAGTCTACATTTAGAGCTTCTCGTCACTCCTACTTCATCTGTGGTCACACCGCATACATACGCCTACCCCTAGATTGGGATGGTACCTGTTACATTGCATTCCTTCTGCCACCTGTTTTCCTAGCCCCGCCTGATTATCATAAGAATACCCATTTAGTACACAATAGACAGCAGAGAGATCTCCCGATTGTCGACTACACTGAAACAGCATGGGAGAAATACACAGATTTCAATAAAGGTTTCTTTCCTTACATAGGTACAGTCACTAATAGTAAGCTAATACGTAGATTAACTAGAACCCTTGAAGCAGTAGTGAATGAAACTACTTCCGCCTTAGGCAACTTAACAGAGGAACAGTCTGCGATGCGGATTGTTGTTCTTCAAAATCGTCTTGTCCTTGACGTCATTCTGGCCGATAGGGGCGGAGCGTGTAGGGTCATCGGATCAAGTTGCTGTGTTTTCATACCAGAAAACGCGCCGTCAGTGTATAAAGCCATAACTCGACTTCATAAAATCGTAAGCCAGATACATCAGAATCCAGGCACCTGGACTTGGTTCGGTTGGTTCTGGAGCATATTGTCAACGTGGGGATGGAGGATCCTATCCTTCCTAGGTATTGGTTTTCTCATACTATTCAGTTGCTGCTTGTGTCTACAATGTGGGCCAGCGATTTGTGGTCTGTGTGCCACATCGTGTATCCCGCCTTCAAATTTTCATTCAAGCTCCCGGAAGAAGAAGGAAGAACAAATGATGCTATATGAACAGATTGATGGATTGATGAAGATGGATATTTCATAAGGGTCCGTAGGGGACAAGGAGGGAATGAGGAAATATAAATTTTTATGGTCAATTGTGTCCCCTATCTTAGACCCCAACGGCTCCATGTACATGCTACAAGTACATGTATGTTCCCTCCACTTCAAGCTATGAAGACGCAAATACAATTGTGTCCAACGTCAACATGTCCTCTTTCAGATCCGCCATGAATGGGTCAAATAGTCCATTCCAAGTATGATTGGCCACCGACTTTATATGGTTCACTTTTCACGTTTTACAGTTCAGGCGAGTAGGCCCTGAATTCTGCCATCAAGCCTTTTCCTGCTTCTGCCTCTGAAAATGCTCCAGCCTGGACCTGCATCCGTATCCATGAACTTTGTCCTACTCCCTGCGTGGCTAACGGTGCCTGACGCGGCCTGTTGCCTGCCAAAAACTGTATTCAGCCTTCAAGTTATCTGCTCTGCTCCTCATCCAATGCATTCCTGTCTAGTAGCTTAGGTAAACATCCTTCCAGCTACCGAGCAAAGGGCTCGGCCTCGCTGTCTTTATGCAAGTAATTCATAGCCCCTGTTACCATGGAAGATTCTTGCCCCCTCGCATCTCATGTAGACACATAGACGCTTGTACATGCACTAACAGTCAGTATAGAATAGATTCCGTCCGAGAGACCTTTCCTTTTGGATAACACAGTTCCTTAAACAAAGATATTAGATACAATTTGGGATTAGGTTGACCTGACCCCCCAGACTTCTGTCTCCACATGTAGAGCTAAATGTCAATTCCCCTTCACCCTCTAGTTGCACGTCAATCACACGTCATACGGCTGCGCGCGCATCTCTGCCAAATATTTCTGCTGACACTGCAGGATTCTCTTATGGATCCACCCACTTGTGACATCATTTTAAATGACGTTTCTAGTATACGCCCATTATTACGCCTATTTTCATTACGTATGTGTATTCTTATCTGTATTATCAGCTGTTACGCCTCCTGCATCTGTCTTAATGCAATGCTTTTCATATATATATGGTTACTTGTCAATAATGTTTTGCCTATCCCTTCCTGAACCTTCGTGGTGATGGAATATGATTGCCTGGTTCGAACCATAATTCCTTTGTAAGGAATAAAGTCCTTTTCAGAACCTCTAATACCACGGATTCTGCCTCTTATTTTGACTGAGTTATTCTTACTAGACTTTACCGCATAAAAAATAGTACAGGTAATTTAAATATTTACCACAGTACCTTGAGCATTCCCAGCAGCCTCAGCAGCAGCCAGCTGTCTGAGGGGTTCAAGAGAGGGACAGGATAACTGAGCCTGCCTCAAGTCAGCCCTTGAAGGTCCCCCTGTCCCCAGAAACTCAACCTGATCAGGTTCAAGCTCTTCAGGGACAGTTCCTTCAGGGTCCTCTAGATCAGCTTCCTGTGAAGGCTGATCATCACTCTGAGGCAGGGGGGAAGGCACAGCCTTGACCCTCCTGTTCTTCTTCTTGGTAGGTGCTTGGTCCATTGTTCCAGGATCCAAGACCTGAGGTTCAGTGAGGCACTTTTTGGCCTGTGACCTGGTCACAGCAAGGACATGTGATGATATACCTAACATCTCTGCATGAGTCCTGTACTCACTTCTGACCATAGAGAACTCTCTAGGTCATTGCCCAACAAACATTCTACTGGGAGGTCTGCACTAACCACAACCCTTTTGAGGCCAGTTACCCCTCCCCATGAGAAGTTAACAACTGCCACACTATGTGAAGTAGTGGCATTGCTGGCATTGGTCACCAGGTAATTCTCACCTGGTATGTACTGTCCAGGGTCCACAAAGCCTGGTGTCACCATAGTGACACTGGCACATGTGTCCCTGTAGGCTTGAGCCACTTTTTCGTTAATTAAAGGAGTCTGTCTGTACTTGCCCAGGTTACTGGGGCTCACAGTCAGGGACAAATCAATGTCCCCATCACAGATCAAGACTGCCTGTGTCAGGGTTCTGTCTAAGTCAGAATCTCCTTCAGTTCCCATAGTGATTCCCACTACACCCTTTGTCTGGGGACCAACACTGCTAACAGTAGTACTGGGAGCAGGTGCCTTAGGGGCAACAGTGTTGGGGGCTCCACCCTTCTTACAATCACTAGTCCAGTGAGTTGTATTCTTGCAATGATTGCACCAGGGTTTCTTTTGACCTTCTTTCTTCTTTCCCTTGGATTGTTGTTGGGACCCACCCTCCTTAGCAGTAGTTTGGGGCCCTGTTGAAGACTTCTGGTCTTTAGATTTCTGATCTCCACCCTTTTGGTCTGTTTTCTTCTGATCACCCCCTTGGCCCTGGTTCTGGTTCGTTTGCTTAACCCTGGTTCTGACCCATTTGTCTGCCTTCTTTCCCAATTCTTGGGGAGAGGTCAGATCAGAGTCAACCAAGTGTTGATGCAGTTGCTGGTTTTGACAGTTATTTAAAATCTGTTCTCTCATCATCAAATTATACAATCCTGTAAAATCAGATACCTTACTTCCCAGCAACCAACCCTCCAAAGCCTTAGTGGCACATTCAATGTATTCAGACCAGTCCTGAGTCTGTGTCTTTTGGGTGTCTCTGAACATTAACCTGTACTGTTCAGTGGTTAAGCCTAACCCATCAACTAGAACACTCTTCAGGACTCTGTAATTTCTGACATCCTCTTCTCTAACAGTGAGGAGTCTGTCTCTGCCTCTTCCTTCAAAGGAGAGCCAGAGGATTGCTGCCCACTGGTCTTCAGGAACCTGCTGTACTTTGCAGGCTCTCTCAAGAGCAGTTATCCATTTGTGGATGTCATCCCCACTTTTGTAGGGGGGCACAACCTTAGACAGGTTCCTATTATCAAAGACCCTATCTTTGTCCTTAGGGACAATGCTGCCACCAGTGGGTATAGACCCACTCTCTCTAGGTTGCCTAGCCTTGTTCAGTTTTTCTTCCATCAGGGCTACTTCTAGCTCCTGCTTCCTGATCCTCAGCTGGGCTTCCTGCATTCTGGCCTCATGTTCCCTCCTCTGAGGGGTGGTCATCCTTTTCCTGGAGTGACCTTGAGAGCCTCTAGAGGCATGAGAAGCATTAGAGTCACCTGAGCGATTCCTTTGCCTCCCAAGACCCTGGTTAAGTCCACTGGGGAGATCCAATGGGATGATCCCATTGTCAGTCCCCAATAGCCTTAGTTTAGCTGGGCCAAGTATAACACTTGGCACTGGGCTAGTTCTCCCTTCATCATCACTACTTTCTGTATCCTCCCCACTTTCCTCCTCTGTAGTATGGTTCTCATCTAAGGGATGGCTATTGGAAAGGGGTACTTCTGTAGCATCTTCAGAAGGGTGGCCTCCTGTTCCTGACCCTAAGGGGGCTAACTGGGAAGCTTTCTTGAGCTCTCTCTGATTTTCATCATTTTGCAAGAGTTCTCTGAGCTCAGCAGAGGTAGGGTTCTTGGGCTGTTTAAGGCCTCTAAGAGTTGCCAAATGCCTGAGCTCATTCTGATTAAGGGTAGCAAAGATGGATGGTGCCCTCTGGGGGTCACTCTCAACAGAGATGGGTACAGTGGACCCCTCTGCCCCAGCCATTGCTCTTAAGTGTGGGTGGATGTGTTGCAATCTACCTACACTTGGGTTTACCTACTAAACCTATCTAGTAGTTGTATTCAGGGTGTGCTACTCCCTTTGCTCTACAACAACTAAGTTCAGTAGAACTTATGTATATCTAATCTTGTTTTATATGTACCTACAGGTACCTATGTGATCTTTCAATTGGTAACCAAGAGATTACAATGGTAAAACACAGCAAGCTCAAATCCCACCGCTGCTCACCAATGTGAGAAGTTGGCCTGGTATATGATGTTCACTAGTTAAAGTGACCACCTTGTACCATGCCAAGCAACCCTTATGGTGTGGTTGTAAGTCAACCTTTTCAGACTAGCTGGCCTAGTGGTAGCGTAGGCTAACCAGTCTTTGAGGCTAAACTCGTGAAGCGTGTTAAGCCAGCTGTTTTACCAAATGCAACCCCCTTTTATACCAATGAAAGGACACCACACAGATATATATTCAAAATATATATGTATTTATTTCTCAAAGTAACCCCTAGTCTCTTTATGAGCACAGGAGCACAAATCGTCAAACAAGATTACAGTAGAATACACAGAAGTTGCACTTTATATGGATAGGCCCTGGTGGCCGCTCGAACCATATACTAAAATAGTGGTATAAGTACCACGAACAGAAAAGGGAAAAGGCCTAGGGCCTCTAGAATCGCTGGGCCTACAAGGAGCTAACTTCAGTTAGTGACCAGGAGGTCCACGGGTGGCGTGTGCAGAGCAAATAGTCACACGCGTGCTCCCATAGGTTTCAATGGGTGCGTAAAAAGTACAAAGTTACTTCAAAGAGGATCTTCCGGATGGACTAGGAACTCAAGATTTGGAACACAGGCACTAGAGATGTAATACTACACTTGGGCACAGGAGTGCCAGCTTTACCTCACCCACAGGAAGCGGGTGCATAGGCCTCGAAGTGCGTCGGGTTTCTTCTATCTGTTCCGTGGAGCCTGAAGACAAAGGTGCTGCAGGCGGTCGGTCCGGGAGAGATGCGGTGGATCCAAGAGTGGATCGGAGATGTTGAAGACCTGTAAGCAGAGGGGCCAGTGTTCACAGTCACTAGCCAGTGACCAGCGTGGCACCAGGTGGGTACCAGGCAATGTCGGGTGCAAACAGGAAGAAAGGTGTAGCTTGTCTCTGCAGCCACGTGGTCCCTGGAGGTCGACGACATCCAGGAGTCGGTTCACGAGCTGTCTCACGCAGGCTGTCGGCGGTGTCGGCGACTTGATCGAAGCAAACAAGCCTTGGCAAAAGCAATTGTTGTAGGAGATGAAATAAGCTGATGGTTCTGACCAGCAAGGTCAGAGGGACTGTTCCTTTGGAGGGGAGCAAGGGCCAGTCTGGAGCAACCAGACCTGCGGTGTATTTCGTAAAGTTCGTCGCCAAGATGGCTACTAGCCAGCGGGCCAGCAACCGGTTAGGCGCGTCGAGTGGCAAAATGCAGAAGGGCCCCACGCAGATCGTGGAGATGATGGAGGGCTCACCTTTGGTGCAGATGCTGCTCGAGGGTTGGGCTTCTCAGATCCCAAAGCACAACTTGGAGGGAGCCTCGGTTGTTGCACTTGTCAGCTTGTCGTGGTCGTTTCAAGATGGCTGGCTCCACGTGTCTCGGTGCCTCCACGGGTCTCCTCTTTTCAGGGACTGTGGATCGGGCGGTGAGAGGTCTGGAGGTCCAGGTCTTGTTGGTCTCTGGGCTCGGGCTCCGGCGGGAGGCGGCAGCAAAGCAGACGTTGATTCGCTGTATGGTGCTTGCGTTAGCAAGGTGGTCACTCCCTGACCACAGGGGAGATTTCCTTCAGTCTTCTGTGCAGCAGAATGTCGAAGTTCCCGTCTTCTTCTTAGTTTCAAGTTGATTCCAGGATGTCTGAAGTCTTAGGACACAGCTCCTACCTTTCAGCGGATTCTAGGGGCCGGACTACCTGCTAGGTCCCTCCCTATGGGTGGGACCAGGAAGGGGGGTGGTTACACCCCCAATCCTTTGTCCAGCTCGCCCCAGGCCCGGGACTGGTGTGCCCCAGGACCGGTTTGAACTGGCATATGCACCGAGGCTCCTTGTGAGCCACAGGCATGTCTGGTTTCTTTCAAGCCCTACCTGACCAATACACAAAATCCTGTCTGGGGTGGTGCATGCACCTCCCCTGGCAGGAAACCCTTTGTCCACACCTCCCAAGCTGGAAGGACTCCCAGCAGCAGGAGGGCAGACTTGTGTCTGTGGTGGCAGCATCCATTTTGTGGAGCTGAGGCTATGTCTGATTTTACCCGGGTTTCAGGTACTGTACATGTCGTGTCCCTCTAGAAGGGTGGAATGCTAACCCCGTCGCCAGAATTGGCGAGGGGTTAGTATTCCAATTCGTATGACACCTTACTCGACATGTTTTGATAAAGCCAAACCAAAGATAGCATTTAACCGCGAGGTTCATAATGCACTTAAGAGTATATGGTATGACGATATCTGGAAACAGTAGAAGGAAGTTGTTCAGACCACTGCAGACAGGCTCAGCTCATGCTAGAGCACCATCTCACATGGAACCAAGCACTCTGCCTTCAGGATTGTTAAGGCCTGCCATAGGAGTGACTTATAGGTTACCAGGTGTCCCATTTAAGGTTAGGTATAGGTATACTACACCTAAGTAAGAGGTGATTACACCAACTTACCCCAGCTGAGTGATCAGCCAGTTGTGTCAAATTGTTAGGCCAAGCCTGGGGTGGCATAATACATGCTTCAGCCCCTGGCAGGCCTTGGGTACACCAATGCCCTGGGTACCTAGTGTACACTGGTACAGGGGCTGACAGGGTGATCCACTTCCAATTGGTTATGCACCTAGGGTGCATAGTTTTAATTTAGTAGAGAGAACAGCAGGCTGGGGGTCTGATTGGCAGGCCCACAGCCTCAATATGTCAAAAACCAGTGAAGCAAAAAGCAAAAATTTGGGGTGACCATAGGATAGCAGACCCTACTCTCCTACACCCATTCTACTCCACTCCAGTCTACTTTACTCTAACCCAATCTACCCCACTCAAATCTATCCCATCCCATCCCAATCTGCTCCACATCATTCTATCCAACTTCACTCCAATCTACCCCATTCCAATCTACCCCACCTCCATCTACCCCACTCCACTCCAATCTACCCCACCACCACTCTAATCTATTATACCATAATCCATCCCACTCCAATGCATGCCACTCCATTCTACACCACTTCACCCTATTCTACCCCACTCAACTCCAATCTACCCCACACCACACCAATCTATTCCACTCTGATTTGTCCCACTTCTTTTCACTCCACCACACTCCACTCCAATCGATCCCAATTCAATTTATCCCACTCCTTACTCTAATCTACCCCACTCCAATATACCCAAATCAACTCCACTACAATCTTCTCCACTCCAATCTACAACACTTTACCCCACTCTAATCTACCCCACCCATCCTAACCTACCCCACACCCTTCAATCTACCCCACTCCCCTAGTCTACCCTATTCCACTCTACCCAATCTACCCCACTCCAGACAGCGAACCTTCAGGAAACGCACCAGCCTCACAAACTTAGCACCAGAGAATTTCATTGCCCACTACAGACTCAAAAGGTCAATCATCCTCCGCATCCTGAACATCATTGCCCACAGGCTGACAGTACCAACACAGCAGACAACCAACATCCCTCCGCAGACAAAGCTGCTGGCTGTGCTGCACCTGTTGGCCTCTGGGACATTCAAACCAACAACCGCTAGAGTCGGAAGAGTCTCACCGCCAGCCCTATCCAAGTTCATTAAACCTGTCCTGGATGCCATCATCAGCTTGGTACTACAGTACCTATACATCCCCCACACTGCGCAGGAACAGCTGGAGACCAAGCAAGGCTTCTACGCCATAGCTGGATTCCCGCACGTGTTGGGGGCAATTGTCTGCACACATGTCGTGCTTGTGCCCCCTGCTGACACTGCACACAATTACCGCAACAGAAAGCACACGCATTCCATCAATGTGCAGGCAATAGTGGACCACTGGGGACTCTTCACCAATGTCGTCGCCAACTACCCAGGCAGTGTGCATGATTCATACATTTTCCGACAGTCCATCATCAACCGGCGCTTCCAGGATGGCACCTATGAGAATGCAGTGCTCGTTGGTAAGTACCAACGGATCACACCAAACACCTGAACTCAAAAATCATACAACTCACAACTGTTGGAACGCACATGTTACAGACTCACACACAACATACCAAACAACATGCCCACCTACCAGACACGACAGCACAACTTACTGTGGTGACCTGGGTAAGCCATGTACACGAGCCAGCAACGGCATGGCACCTCAGCGACACAATAGCTGAATGTGGGGAGAGGTAGGAAATGCATGTGCGAACGAGGCAAGTGACCAATGAATGAGAATGTACACAATGCCAAGTGTGGCGTGCATGCTCTGGCCAGACAGCAGTATGCAGACCACAGACATGCCTATGTCAACACATAATGCTGGTGTTATGAGTGTAGCGGACAGTGGACGCAACCATGTCACCCAAGGCAGTGGGGAAGAGCACGGAAAGTAGCTCATTACGTCCCCCCCTGTAAGCGTGAGCGCAGTGGGCTGGCCGGCGTACGCCACGGGTGTGAATAAAAAGCCTGTAGCTCTGGGCGTGGTTCTCTTCCGGAATGGGCAACGTGTCTGTCAGGGTGGCGCCTCCCAGCACACCACGAGGCCGTCGTTGTGATCGGCGGTGCCTGTGACCATGTGTGCCTGCCGCACCCCAGGCCGCAAGTCCCCAGAGCGGTCTTGGCCGCCCCTGTGCAACCTGGCCACACCGCTCACCTGCCGACACTGGCATGTGTTAAAGAGGGCCCACCACGTGCCTGTGCAAGCTCCAAGACCGAGGCCCGCGACCTTGGCAGCCTCCTCAGATAATCGCTGTCCTCCCAGAGACAGGCCTGCAGTACTCCTTTTTCGTTAACGTACTCCACCGGCCTTCACAGCGGTCGAGTAGGTGACACATTTGGAACTGAGTCTTGATTATACAATGGCCGAGTACACATATTAATGCCGAGTTTAAATCACTATACTCCCTTCAATGTAGTGACACCAACTATGTGCATAGCATTCCAACCACACGTGTCTGGGGGCCCTTGCAGTCTACTGCCTACGGCATACACTGCGGTCGAGTAGGTCACACATTTGGAACTGAGTCTTGATTTCTTCATGGCAGAGTTCATGTCATTGTACGTGTAGGAAGGTGGATATCTGACTATGGTTACCCCCAAATTTTTGCCTAGTGTCTAGCTGGTTTTTCGACTTAGTTGGCCTGAGATCCTGCTATTCAGGATCTCAGCCTGGCTGTTCTCTCTTTAAAATTAAAACTATGCACCCTAGGTGCATAACCAATTGGAAGTGGATCACCCTGTCAGCCCCTGTACCAGTGTACACTAGGTACCCAGGGCATTGGTGTACCCAAGGCCTGCCAAGGGCTGAAGCATGTATTATGCCACCCCAGGCTTGGCCTAACAATCTGACACAACTGGCTGATCACTCAGCTGGGGTAAGTTGGTGTAATCACCTCTTACTTAGGTGTAGTATACCTATACCTAACCTTAAATGGGACACATGGTAACCTATAAGTCACTCCTATGGCAGGCCTTAACAATCCTGAAGGCAGAGTGCTTGGTTCCATGTGAGATGGTGCTCTGGCATGAGCTGAGCCTGTCTGCAGTGGTCGGAACAACTTCCTTCTACTGTTTCCAGATATCGTCATACCATATACTCTTAAGTGCATTATGAACCTCGCGGTTAAATGCTATCTTTGGTTTGGCTTTATCAAAACATGTCGAGTAAGGTGTCATACGAATTGGAATACTAACCCCTCGCCAATTCTGGCGACGGGGTTAGCATTCCACCCTTCTAGAGGGACACGACATGTACAGTACCTGAAACCCGGGTAAAATCAGACATAGCCTCAGCTCCACAAAATGGATGCTGCCACCACAGACACAAGTCTGCCCTCCTGCTGCTGGGAGTCCTTCCAGCTTGGGAGGTGTGGACAAAGGGTTTCCTGCCAGGGGAGGTGCGTGCACCACCCCAGACAGGATTTTGTGTATTGGTCAGGTAGGGCTTGAAAGAAACCAGACATGCCTGTGGCTCACAAGGAGCCTCGGTGCACATGCCAGTTCAAACCGGTCCTGGGGCACACCAGTCCCGGGCCTGGGGCGAGCTGGACAAAGGATTGGGGGTGTAACCACCCCCCTTCCTGGTCCCACCCATAGGGAGGGACCTAGCAGGTAGTCCGGCCCCTAGAATCCGCTTAAAGGTAGGAGCTGTGTCCTAAGACTTCAGACATCCTGGAATCAACTTAACACTAAGAAGAAGACGGGAACTTCGACGCTCTGCTGCACAGAGGACTGAAGCCAATCTCCCCTGTGGTCAGGGAGTGACCACCTTGCTAACGCAAGCACCATCCAGCGAATCAACGTCTGCTTTGCCGCCGCCTCCCGCCGGAGCCCGAGCCCAGAGACTGACAAGACCTGGACCTCCAGACCTCTCACCGCCCGATCCACAGTCTCTGAAAAGAAGAGACCCGTGGAGGCACCGAGACACGTGGAGCCAGCCATCTTGGAACGACTACGACAAGCTGACAAGTGCAACAACCGAGGCTCCCTCCAAGTTGTGCTTTGGGATCTGAGAAGCCCAACACCCGAGCAGCATCTGCACCAAAGGTGAGCCCTCCAGCATCTCCACGATCTGCGTGGGGCCCTTCTGCATTTTGCCACTCGACGCGCCTAACCGGTTGCTGGCCCGCTGGCTAGTAGCCATCTTGGCGACGAACTTCAAGAAATACACTGCTGGTCTGGTTGCTCCAGACTGGCCCTTGCTCCCCTCCAAAGGAGCAGTCCTTCTGACCTTGCTGGTCAGAACCATCAGCTTATTTCATCTCCTACAACAATTGCTTTTGCCAAGGATTGTTTGCATCGATCAAGTCGCCGACACCGCCGACAGCGAGAGCCTGCGTGGGACAGCTCGTGAACCGACTCCTGGACGTCGTCGACCTCCAGGGACCACGTGGCTGCAGAGACAAGCTACACCTTTCTTCCTGTTTGCACCCGACATTGCCTGGTACCCACCTGGTGCCACGCTGGTCACTGGCTAGTGACTGTGAACACTGTCCCCTCTGCTTACAGGTCTTCAACATCTCCGATCCACTCTTGGATCCACTGCATCTCTCCCGGACCGACCGCCTGCAGCATCTTTGTCTTCAGGCTCCACGGAACAGATAGAAGAAACCCGACGCACTTCGAGGCCTATGCACCCGCTTCCTGTGGGTGAGGTAAAGCTGGCACACCTGTGCCCAAGTGTAGTAATACATCTCTAGTGACTGTGTTCCAAATCTTGAGTTCCTAGTCCATCCGGAAGATCCTCTTTGCAGTAACTTTGTACTTTTTACGCACCCATTGAAACCTATGGGAGCACGCGTGTGACTATTTGCTCTGCACACGCCACCCGTGGACCTCCTGGTCACTAACTGAGGTTAGCTCCTTGTAGGCCCAGCGATTCTAGAGGCCCTAGGCCTTTTCCCTTTTCTGTTCGTGGTACTTATACCACTATTTTAGTATATGGTTTGAGCGGCCACCAGGGCCTATCCATATAAAGTGCAACTTCTGTGTATTCTACTGTAATCTTGTTTGACAATTTGTGCTCCTGTGCTCATAAAGAGACTAGGGGTTACTTTGAGAAATAAATACATATATATTTTGAATATATATCTGTGTGGTGTCCTTTCATTGGTATAAAAGGGGGTTACATTTGGTAAAACAGCTGGCTTGACACGCTTCACGAGTTTAGCCTCAAAGACTGCTTAGCCTACGCTACCACTAGGGCAGCTAGTCCGAAAAGGTTGACTTACAACCACACCATAAGGGTTGCTTGGCATGGTACAAGGTGATCACTTTAACTAGTGAGCATCATATACCAGGCCAACTTCTCACATTGGTGAGCAGCGGTTGGATTTGAGCTTGCTGTGTTTTACCATTGTAATCTCTTGGTTACCAATTGAAAGATCACATAGGTACCTGTAGGTACATATAAAACAAGATTAGATATACATAAGTTCTACTGAACTTAGTTGTTGTAGAGCAAAGGGAGTAGCACACCCTGACTACAACTACTAGATAGGTTTAGTAGGTAAACCCAAGTGTAGGTAGATTGCAACACATCCACCCACACTTAAGAGCAATGGCAGGGGCAGAGGGGTCCACTGTACCCATCTCTGCTGAGAGTGACCCCCAGAGGGCACCATCCAGCTTTGCTACCCTTAACCAGAATGAGCTCAGGCATTTGGCAACTCTTAGAGGCCTTAAACAGCCCAAGAACCCTACCTCTGCTGAGCTCAGAGAACTCTTACAAAATGATGAGAATCAGAGAGAACTCAGGAAAGCTTCCCAGTTAGCCCCCTTAGGGTCAGGAACAGGAGGCCCCCCTTCTGAAGATGCTACAGAGGTACCCAGTTCCAATAGCCATCCCTTAGATGAGAATCATACTACAGGGGAGGAAAGTGGTGAGGATACAGAAAGTAGTGAGGATGAAGGGAGAACTAGCCCAGTGCCAAGTGTTATACTTGGCCCAGCTAAACTAAGGCTACTGGGGATTGACAGTGGGTTTACCCCATTGGATCTCCCCAGTGGACTTAACACAGGGCTTGGGAGACAAAGGAATCGCTCAGGTGACTCCAATGCTTCTCATGGCTCTAGAGGCTCTCAAGGTCACTCCAGGAAAAGGATGACCACCCCTCAGAGGAGGGAACACGAGGCCAGAATGCAGGAAGCCCAGCTGAGGATCAGGAAGCAGGAGCTAGAAGTAGCCCTGATGGAAGAAAAACTGAGGAAGGCTAGGCAACCTAGAGAGAGTGGGTCTATACCCACTGGTGGCAGCATTGTCCCTAAGGACAAAGATAGGGTCTTTGATAATAGGAACCTGTCTAAGGTTGTGCCCCCCTACAAAAGTGGGGATGATATCCACAAATGGATAACTGCTCTTGAGAGAGCCTGCAAAGTACAGCAGGTTCCTGAAGACCAGTGGGCAGCAATCCTCTGGCTCTCCTTTGAAGGAAGAGGCAGAGACAGACTCCTCACTGTTAGGGAGGAGGATGTCAGAAATTACAGAGCCCTGAAGAGTGTCCTAGTTGATGGGTTAGGCTTAACCACTGAACAGTACAGGTTAATGTTCAGAGACACCCAGAAGACACAGACTCAGGACTGGTCTGAATATGTTGAATGTGCCACTAAGGCTTTGGAGGGTTGGTTGCTGGGAAGTAAGGTATCTGATTATACAGGATTGTACAATTTGATGATGAGAGAACAGATTTTAAGTAACTGTCAAAACCAGCTCCTCCATCAACACCTGGTAGACTCAGATTTGACCTCTCCCCAAGAATTGGGAAAGAGGGCAGATAAATGGGTCAGGACCAGGATCAGGCCTAAGAATCAGGGTGGTGACCAAAAGAAAGATACCACCAAACCTCAAGAGAAGGGTGGGGATAAAGCAAAAGAGAAATCTTCCTCAGGGCCCCAAAACTCCACACAGGGTGGTGGGTCCCAAGCTCCCTCCTCTACCACAGGTAAAAAGCCTTACTGCCATGAGTGTAAAACTCCTGGGCATTGGAAAACTGACAGCAGTTGCCCAAGGGCTACAAACAAAACTGTTCCTCCAATTACTCCTGTCACACCACCTATTACTGTCAGCAGTAATCCCCCAGGTGGTGGGAGTGCCCCCAAAAATGTGGGTGGGTTTACTTGGGGAACACAGGGGGACCCTGGCTTAGCCAATTCCCCTGCAGCAGATACTCTTGTCTGTGATGGTGGCATGGGGTTTGCCAACTTCACTGCCTGTCCCAACACTTTGGGTAGGTACAGACAGGAGCCCTACATCAATGGTACAAAAGCTGAGGCCTACAGAGACACTGGAGCTAGCATCACAATGGTGGCCCATTGGCTAGTTCCCTCTGAGCAGCTTTTGCCTGGTTTCTCCTACCAGGTGACCAACATTGATGGCAAACAGAACAGTCATCCCATGGCAGAGGTATGTCTCAGCTGGGGAGGTGTCACTGGCCCTAAAAGGGTGGCAGTGTCCCCAACCTTGCCTGTAGACTGCTTACTGGGGAATGACTTAGAACTCTCAGCTTGGGCTGGAGTTGAACAAGACACCCATTCTAAAATGGTAGGCCTTTCACAAAAGGGTAGTGGGGTTGTGCCATTCACAACCCCTGTCCAAATAGATTTCCTCCCTGGAAAGGTTGGAAGGGCAGTGGTAGCCACAGCCCAGGCACAGACAGACTTCCCTGTAGAGCCTGGCAGAGCTGTGACAGTCACAGCTCAAACACAAACTGAGTGCCCCCCTGAAAATGTTGGCAAGGCTGTAATGGTCTCAGCCTATACTCAGACTGACATAGGTGTAGTGAAGCCTGAAACTATGGATCACTCCACACAAACAGAGAGTAGTGGGGAGGAAGAAAAGTCTCCCTCTCCCCAGACATTAGGAAAAAGTCAGCCTCCTCAGGGAGCTGACCTCACCCCTTGTGAAGGAACTGCCCCAGAGGTAGCCAGGCCTGGCCTGGCAGAGCCTCTGATGTCAGTGGCCCCTTCCAAGGTGGGACCCAGTCTGGTGCAGGTAGCCTGCCTCTCTCTACCCTGCCTCAGTCAGCCAAGGGCTGCAGAGGTCAGGGAGGCCAGTGGACCCCAGGAGGGCCCCTGTCCACAAGAACCCCCCCATCAAAAGAATGAGGATTGCCTGGCTAGTAGCCCTAGTCAGGTGATGGGTAAAAACATTCCTTAGGGATCTCCTTTACAGGTAGTTAGGGACCTCCCCCAGAGGGATTCTGTTGGGTACAGGCAAACATGGGACCTTAGGGCCCCAGACCTGACCTGTCCCTCCAGTAAGCCCACAAAAGGGACCCAGCCTCCAGCCTTAGGTAGCCAGAGGCTGACCCTGAGAGCACAGTGCAACTCAGTTAAGGAAAGAAAGGCATCCATGGTGGAGGGGGATTGGAGGAAGGTGAGGCCTCACTTTGAGGACACTCACTTCAGTACTCCATCTCAACACCAGCCTTTTACTTTGCCAAGACACACCAAAGGTAGAGATTCCCTATGGTGGAGACCCTCTGATACCCTTAGGGTGAGGGATTGCTTAGTGGACCATGAGACAGGGGGTAACCATTCCAGTGCTGGTTCCTCCTTATATGGCCACTTGGGCAATATAGGCTTACCTGGTCGAGGTCAGCCTTATCTCCCTTCGTTTGGGGGGGGTTGTGTAGGAAGGTGGATATCTGACTATGGTTACCCCCAAATTTTTGCCTAGTGTCTAGCTGGTTTTTCGACTTAGTTGGCCTGAGATCCTGCTATTCAGGATCTCAGCCTGGCTGTTCTCTCTTTAAAATTAAAACTATGCACCCTAGGTGCATAACCAATTGGAAGTGGATCACCCTGTCAGCCCCTGTACCAGTGTACACTAGGTACCCAGGGCATTGGTGTACCCAAGGCCTGCCAAGGGCTGAAGCATGTATTATGCCACCCCAGGCTTGGCCTAACAATCTGACACAACTGGCTGATCACTCAGCTGGGGTAAGTTGGTGTAATCACCTCTTACTTAGGTGTAGTATACCTATACCTAACCTTAAATGGGACACATGGTAACCTATAAGTCACTCCTATGGCAGGCCTTAACAATCCTGAAGGCAGAGTGCTTGGTTCCATGTGAGATGGTGCTCTGGCATGAGCTGAGCCTGTCTGCAGTGGTCGGAACAACTTCCTTCTACTGTTTCCAGATATCGTCATACCATATACTCTTAAGTGCATTATGAACCTCGCGGTTAAATGCTATCTTTGGTTTGGCTTTATCAAAACATGTCGAGTAAGGTGTCATACGAATTGGAATACTAACCCCTCGCCAATTCTGGCGACGGGGTTAGCATTCCACCCTTCTAGAGGGACACGACATGTACAGTACCTGAAACCCGGGTAAAATCAGACATAGCCTCAGCTCCACAAAATGGATGCTGCCACCACAGACACAAGTCTGCCCTCCTGCTGCTGGGAGTCCTTCCAGCTTGGGAGGTGTGGACAAAGGGTTTCCTGCCAGGGTAGGTGCGTGCACCACCCCAGACAGGATTTTGTGTATTGGTCAGGTAGGGCTTGAAAGAAACCAGACATGCCTGTGGCTCACAAGGAGCCTCGGTGCACATGCCAGTTCAAACCGGTCCTGGGGCACACCAGTCCCGGGCCTGGGGCGAGCTGGACAAAGGATTGGGGGTGTAACCACCCCCCTTCCTGGTCCCACCCATAGGGAGGGACCTAGCAGGTAGTCCGGCCCCTAGAATCCGCTTAAAGGTAGGAGCTGTGTCCTAAGACTTCAGACATCCTGGAATCAACTTAACACTAAGAAGAAGACGGGAACTTCGACGCTCTGCTGCACAGAGGACTGAAGCCAATCTCCCCTGTGGTCAGGGAGTGACCACCTTGCTAACGCAAGCACCATCCAGCGAATCAATGTCTGCTTTGCCGCCGCCTCCCGCCGGAGCCCGAGCCCAGAGACTGACAAGACCTGGACCTCCAGACCTCTCACCGCCCGATCCACAGTCCCTGAAAAGAGGAGACCCGTGGAGGCACCGAGACACGTGGAGCCAGCCATCTTGGAACGACTACGACAAGCTGACAAGTGCAACAACCGAGGCTCCCTCCAAGTTGTGCTTTGGGATCTGAGAAGCCCAACACCCGAGCAGCATCTGCACCAAAGGTGAGCCCTCCAGCATCTCCACGATCTGTGTGGGGCCCTTCTGCATTTTGCCACTCGACGCGCCTAACCGGTTGCTGGTCCGCTGGCTAGTAGCCATCTTGGCGACGAACTTCAAGAAATACACCGCTGGTCTGGTTGCTCCAGACTGGCCCTTGCTCCCCTCCAAAGGAGCAGTCCTTCTGACCTTGCTGGTCAGAACCATCAGCTTATTTCATCTCCTACAACAATTGCTTTTGCCAAGGCTTGTTTGCATCGATCAAGTCGCCGACACCGCCGACAGCAAGAGCCTGCGTGGGACAGCTCGTGAACCGACTCCTGGACGTCGTTGACCTCCAGGGACCACGTGGCTGCAGAGACAAGCTACACCTTTCTTCCTGTTTGCACCCGACATTGCCTGGTACCCACCTGGTGCCACGCTGGTCACTGGCTAGTGACTGTGAACACTGTCCCCTCTGCTTACAGGTCTTCAACATCTCCGATCCACTCTTGGATCCACTGCATCTCTCCCGGACCGACCGCCTGCAGCATCTTTGTCTTCAGGCTCCACGGAACAGATAGAAGAAACCCGACGCACTTCGAGGCCTATGCACCCGCTTCCTGTGGGTGAGGTAAAGCTGGCACACCTGTGCCCAAGTGTAGTAATACATCTCTAGTGCCTGTGTTCCAAATCTTGAGTTCCTAGTCCATCCGGAAGATCCTCTTTGCAGTAACTTTGTACTTTTTACGCACCCATTGAAACCTATTGGAGCACGCGTGTGACTATTTGCTCTGCACACGCCACCCGTGGACCTCCTGGTCACTAACTGAGGTTAGCTCCTTGTAGGCCCAGCGATTCTAGAGGCCCTAGGCCTTTTCCCTTTTCTGTTCGTGGTACTTATACCACTATTTTAGTATATGGTTTGAGCGGCCACCAGGGCCTATCCATATAAAGTGCAACTTCTGTGTATTCTACTGTAATCTTGTTTGACGATTTGTGCTCCTGTGCTCATAAAGAGACTAGGGGTTACTTTGAGAAATAAATACATATATATTTTGAATATATATCTGTGTGGTGTCCTTTCATTGGTATAAAAGGGGGTTACATTTGGTAAAACAGCTGGCTTAACACGCTTCACGAGTTTAGCCTCAAAGACTGCTTAGCCTACGCTACCACTAGGGCAGCTAGTCCGAAAAGGTTGACTTACAACCACACCATAAGGGTTGCTTGGCATGGTACAAGGTGATCACTTTAACTAGTGAGCATCATATACCAGGCCAACTTCTCAAAGTACGCAAGGAGACGAGTAAGAGGAAAACATGGTTCAGTCCTGAGGAAAAAAGGATACCGGTATGGAGGTGATCGAACACTACCAACAACTGGTCTGGTGCCACTAACTCTGTGCATCGCAAGCCAACGACACGTAGCTATGGGCCCATGCTGACCGCCGCCTCCGGCCTACACTGCGGTCCTGTAGGTCACACATTTGGAAATGAGTATTGATTTGTTCATTGCAGAGTTTACATCAGTGTACAGGCATCATCGCAGACTGCATCCCCTCCCAGCTCTGGTGCCACTGACTCTATGTCCCGAAAGTCATGGACACTCTCTGGTTGGATTTTGTTAGCATCTGAGTATATGGCCTGAGGGTTGTCTTCATCATCATGTAGAGGATACTGACTTGGCGTCGAGAATGAGTCTGTAGTATTCATCTCCTCCATATTGCCTGTTTCTGCTTGGTACTGCCCTCTGCATCATGCCCTGGAAGAACAGCTTCCACTGTCCCCCGAAACACTCTGCGACATTCACCTTGGACATCGTCGAGGACCCGCTCAGCTCTCGTGGCCCTACCTCGGTGCACTGCAAGTCAAGGACCCTTGCGGGTGTGTCTGTGCAGGCCGGACTGCATCCGGGTCCACAAACTCTGTGCAGCTCAAGTCATGGACCCTTGCTGTTTGTACTTTGAAATTCTGATTGTCTGATCACTGTTGTAGTTGTTGCCAGCACCAACCAACCCCTGAGGGGTGGCTTACACTACCCAACACCCATCCAGCACAGGCGTCACTGGACGTGTGACCCTGGCAATAAAAGGTGCCGAACGCACGTACCCCAAGCCAGTTCCACAAATGATCTCAGTGTGTCCGTGTGGTCATTTTGTATGCATGCGTGCCCTGGGCCATGCCACATTACATTGTGCTGTGTACAGCGGGCGCCACCTTGTCACCTCAGGCAGTGGGGTAGACCTGGGACATGTAGCTGTGTCGGACCCCCCTGTGAGCGTAAGGGAGTGGACCGGCATACGGCAATACGCCGTAGGGGTGTGGTCATTCAACACGTGGCTCTGGGCGTGGTTAAGTTTAGTCCTTACCAAGGATGTAACTAATGCGTGTGTCTCTGGTGAAGTGTCGGCGCCACCCGTCACGCAATATACAATGTTGCTATGTAGCATGCCCTGGAGTGCGAGCTCGGGCGAGGGGTAAATGAGGGTGCGCAAGCCCGCTCGGGTCAGGGTGTAGACATGCCAACTGTTGTGTGTGTCGCTATTTCCTCGGCATAAGCCAAAGGTTTAGCCTCAACCGCATGGCAAGTTCAGCCAGGCATGAACTCTACATCTGTGTCCGCCCTGTCCTTACCATAGGCCTACACACATGTGGCCACCAACCTTTCGCGCACAGCATCAGTGTCATTGTCAGGCTTGTGGACATGCGCAGACAGGCATGACAATGGTGTGCCGCAGGGGTGCAAGTGATGTAACCGCACTGCGCACACTAGTGAATAGGCACGGGGGAGGGAGGAGCGGCAGTGAGGCTATGCAATACACATTGTTGCCGGTCTTTTGCAAAAAGCAGTACATGTCATTCAGGAATCACAAAGTCACACATTTCACACACCAATGAACCAATGAGCCTGCCAACACGTCATGCAGAACCAACTATTGACTCATGTCTCTCTGCACTGTCACAGGTGACCTGGGATATGCACTCTGCGCTTGGATGATGACACCCCTCCGAGACCTGAACACACAGGCCCAGAGGCAATACAATGCGGCCCACAAACGCACCAGGGGCATCGTGGAACGCACATTTGGCGTGTTGAAGTCACGTTTCAGGTGCCTGGACGTGATAGGTGGAAAGCTCCTGTACAACCCAGACATCGTGTGCAAGATGATCGTTGCATGTTGTGTGTTGCACAACATATGTGTACACAGCAATGCACCATGGATACAAGTTCCAGATGCACCGGAAGATGATGATGAAGATGAGGCAGGTGGATCACACCCCACTGCAGCCGCAGCAGGAATAGACCGTAGGGACACCATCATTGCAAATTTCTTCAGATGAGCACATCACATGGTGACAGCCCTTGGCACTCATGGAACAGTACGAAATGACCACAGTCATGTGCAAATAAGTGCATTCCAAAAACACATTCCCTTAGTGCATGTCACTCATCTGTACAGGCACATCACTCAGACAGGTGTGAGTGAGACATGTATTGCTTGCGATTTTGTGAATTGTTCATGGATGGTGGGTGTGTCACCTCTGTGCAGAGAGGCTGTTTGGGGTGTCACGTTTTCGAACTGCTAGTTCTGTGTGTCACAGTTAGTAGGGTATCCCACTCTTCGGCATTTCACATGTGTCCATGATCATTCCATTTTGGCTGCCATTTGTGACCTAAATGTGACAGCAGGGCTCCTTTTGGGCTCAGATATGTCCCACCATGATGCAGGGATGCCTACTGTGACTCCAGTACCACAACTTGGGCAACATGTGCGTAAGCGGGAGTCACTGCCCCTACATTCGTCCACGCGTTCATAATTGATTGATCATGGTCATGACACGTCTGTGTGCAGGAGGGGTTGCTTGTCCCTCTGCAATGTGAAAGGGGAGATGCAGTTTCACAGTGTGTTCAATGCATGTGTCAGCATTTGCGCAGTTTACATGCGGACTGCATGTCAATGTACATTGTGACTGTGAGGAGATGCCTATTTGATGCGGGACAATGGTCATTTGTTCTACGTCGCGGATGTGGGGTTGCGCTCGTACATTGTCATCTCACCGTTTTTTTACTCTGCTTCTATGGTGCATTTTCCTGCATGATGCGTGGGATTTGCAGGCTTATCTCTGGTTATTGCTGATTTTTGTATCGCTTCTATTTTCGCGTTCATGTTTTAGCAGCGTCGCATTGATTTTAACGCGCTCATTTGACGCGTTATTTTACGACTATCGCATGGTGCCACATTAACACAGCGTTGTTTTCCCATGATAGACTGCGATATGCAAAGTTGCGTTAAGCTAAATTTGCGATGGTTATCACACCTTCTTCAGAATATCCCCCTAAGTATTTTAATAGTAGCATTGATCTACACAATATTATCCACTGTTGCATTAATTTGCACTGTACTACCTTCCTCCACTTACAGAACAATGTGCTACGTGCTCCTGTGCAACATGCCCAGTGCTCAGACCACACTTTATGTTTCTTGTGGCCGTTAAGCTTGCGGCTGTGGTGCAACTGCTTGCATGTCACAAGTTCCTCCTTTCTTCAGCCCGTGTCCTTAGATAGTTCCACAGTACAGAATACCAGCCCTGACAGTGTTGCAGCTTGACTGCCTGGGCATGGTGTGGGATAGAGGCCAACACGCTCTGGTGTTTGAGGTATTATCTTACTTACCCTAGGGTGTTTTTAGGTTGAAGCCTACCAGACAGCTAAAGACATTTTGGGGACATTCAGAAAGCTGACTAAGGAATGCATTCCACCCGTTGCTTACCATTGGCTTTGTAACTCACATTTTCTGGCTTACTATTTGCTGGCTTTATGTGCTTTAGGTTGTCCAGCTTAAGTACATCCCTCTCGTTACCGAAACCTTCTTTACTGTATTCTTCCACAAACTCGCTTTCAGTAAACAGGCCTTTAAACCTTTATCTTTTCTTGTCACATTTGCTGTGCAATCAAAGACAGTGGTCACATGTCAAGCTCCATCTTCAGAGAGAGCTCGGTGTTTACTCTTCTTTCTCTGACTTTACAGTGAAAGAATTTACGTGGCTATCCTGCTGAGTACCCATGTAAGAGGGGAGGGTGTGGGATATCTTTACTCCAAAAAGAAAATTAACTGCTGATGTTTCAGAATATACCAGAATTTGTACAAATGAAGAAAATAAATGTGTAATTCTGAAGTATGGTGAAAACGGTGTAAATGCAATGATCATTTCAATTGGAAATGTGTTGTCTGAAATGGCAGCGCTCTACTACACCATGCAAACTCCACACTAGGCCACTCCATGCTATGCCCTTCCAATTTAAGCCACGCCACTCCACTCTATGACACTCAACTCCACTCTACAACTTTCCACGCTCCTCCACTCTAAGAGACTCTATAACACACCACACCACTCGACTACATGGCACTCCAATTTATGCCACACACTCCAGAACATACCATTCCCCTCCACACCACTTACCCGACTCCACTCTACCCCACTAATACATATCACACTCCACTCCAATGTATCCACATCTACCCCACCCCAACCCACTCCACTTCTCTACAATCTACACAATCGACTCCGTTCCAATCTAAGCACTCAACCCCACTCAATCTACCCCACTAAACTCCACTCCAATCTACTCCACTATACTCCAACCAATCCCACTCCAATCTACCCCACACAAATGTACCCACCCCACTTCCCTCCAATTAACCCCAATTCATTCAACCCACTCTAATACAATCAACCTCACTCCACTCCAATCTACCCCAACCCACTCCAAAACGATCCAATCTATCCCACTCCTCTCCAATCTACTCCACCATACTCCACTCTATCCCTGTCTACCCCACTCCAATCTAGCCCACTCCACTCCAATCTATTCCATTCCAATCTACCCCAACCCAATCAACCTAAACCCATTCAACCCCACCCAAGTCTACCTGACTCCACCCTAAATTGCAATACTCCACTCAAATCTACCAACTCTGCTCTAAACTACCCAGTCTACCCACCACACTTTAATCCACTTCAATCTACCCCACTACAACCCACCCCACTCCAAAGTACCCCAATCCAACGCACTCCACTCAAATCTATCCCACCCTACTCCACTCACCAATTTACCCCACTCCATTCCAAACTCCACTGCAATATAGCCAACTCCTCCCCACTCTAATCTACCCCACTCCACTCCAATCTACCCCACTACTATATGCCACAATCTACCCCACTCCAACTCCAATTCACCCAATCTACCCTGTTCCACTCCAATCTACCCCAGTCCACTCCACTGTATTAAAATCTATCCCACTCCACTTTATCCAACTCTAGTCTTGTACACTCCACTCAAATCTACCCCACTCCACTCCAGCCTACCTCACTCCACGCAAATCCAATCAAATCTACCCCACTCCAATCTCCCCAAATCCGGCCCACTCCAATGCATCCCAGTCCAATTGACTCCACTCCAATCTACCCCACTCCACTCCAATCTACCCCAGTCCAATTACCACAATACATTCCAATTTACCCCACTCCACACTCCACTACAATTTTTACAACTTCTAAGCACTCTAATCTACCCCACTCCTCTCCCATCTAGCTTACTCCGATACAATTTACCCCTCTCCAATATGCCACAAGCTACCACACTCCAATCTACCACAATGTACCCCACTCCACTCTAGCCACTCCACTCCAATCTACTCCACTCCATTCTGCTCCACTTCTCTCCCCTCTACCCAAATCTACCCCATCCCACTTCACTCCAATCTACCCCACTCCAGTCTACCACAATCCACTCAAATCTACCCAACGCCACTCCAATCTAACCCACTGTACCCCAATCCACCTCACTCTAATCTACCCCTCCCTAATCTACCCTACTCCAATCTACCCCTCAGAATCTACCCCACTCCAATCTACCCCTATGTACTCCACTCCAAACTACTCCATTCCACTCCAATCTACCCCAATCTACCCCACCCAATCTATCCTACTCTAATCCACGCTACACATTCAAATCAACCCCACTCCATTCCAATCTACTTGACTCTAATCCACCCAATCACGCCACTCAACTCCACCCTAATGTACCCCACTCCAATCTACCCTACTACATTCCACTCTTCCCCAATCTATCTCACTCCACTCCAATCTCGGCTCCACTCTATTCTATCCAACTCCGCTCCACCCAATCTACTCCACTCCACTCTATCCAAATCTATGATACTCCATTCCACTTCATCCAATCTACCCCACTCCACTCCAATCTACCGCATGCCACTCAAATTTACCCAACTCCAGTCCAATCCAACTAACTCCACTGCACTCCACTCTACGCCACTCCACCCCAAACTACCTTACTTCAATCTACCCCATCCAATCCACCCCACTCAAATCTACCCCATTCTACCTCACTACAGTCTACCCCACTCTAACCCAATCTACCCCACTCAAATCTATCCCACCCCATCCCAATCTACTCCACATCATTCTATCCAACTTCACTCCGATCTACCCCACTTCCATATAACCCAATCCACTCCAATCTACCCCACTCCAATCTATTTTACCATAATCTATCCCACTCCACTGCCACTCCACTCTACCCCACTTCACCCTAATCTACACCACTCAAATCCAATCTACCCCACTCCACACCAATCTGCCCCACTCCACACCAATCTACCCCACTCCACACCAATCTACCCCCCTCCAATATGCCACAAGCTACCACACTCCAATCTAACACAATCTACCCCACTCCAGCTGCAATTTACCCAATCTACCCCGTTCCACTCCAATCTATCCCAGTCCATTCCAATGTACCAAAATCTATTCCAGTCCACTCCAATGTACCAAAATCTATCCAACTCCAGTTTATCCAACTCTAGTCTTGCACACTCCACTCCAATCTGCCCCAGTCCACTCCAGCCTACCTTACCCCACTCAAATCCAATGAAATCTACCCCACTCCAATCTCCCCCAATCCACCCCACTGCAATGCACCCCAATCCAATCGACTCCACTCCAATCTACCCCAGTCCAATTAACCACAATACATTCCAATTTACCCCATTCCACTCCAATATCCACGACAATCTTTCCAATTTCTAAACACTCTACTCCACCCCACTCTTCTCCCATCTAGCCTACTGCACCACAATCTACCCCACTCCGATATGCCACAAGCTACCACACTCCAATCTACCCCACTCCAATCAACTCCAATCCACTCTGCTCCACTTTTCTCCACTCTTCCCAAATCTACCCCATCCCACTTCACTCCAATCTACCCCACTCCGGTCTACCACAATCCACTCATATATACCCAACTCCACTCCAATCTAACCCACTCTACCTCAATCCACCCCACTCTATTCTGCCCCACCCCAATCGACCCTACTCCAATCTACCCCTCCCTAATCTACCCCACTCCAATCTACCCCTATGTACTCCACTGCAATCTACTCCATTCCACTCCAGTCTACCCCAGTCTACCCCAATCTACCCCACCCAATCTATTTCACTCTAATCCATGCCACTCATTCAAATCAACCCCACTCCATTCCAATCTAATCCACTCTAATCCACCCAACCTATGCCACTCCACTCCACCCTAATATACCCCACTCCAATATACCCTACTACATTCCGCTCTTCCCTAATCTATCTCACTCCACTCCAATCTCTGCTCCACTCTATTCTATCCAACTCTGCTCCACCCAATCTACTCCCCTTCACTCTATCCAAATCTACGACACTCCATTCCACTTCATCCATTCTACCCCACTCCACTCCAATCTACCGCTTGCCACTCAAATGTACCCAACTCCAGTCCAATCCAACCCACTCCACTGCGCTCCACTCTACCCGACTCCACCCGACTCCACCCCAAACTACCTTACTCCAATCTACCCCATCCAATCCACCCCACTCAAATCTACCCCATTCTACTCCACTCCAGTCTACTCTACTCTAACCCAATCTACCCCTTCTCAAATCTATCCCATCCCATCCCAATCTACTCCACATCATTCTATCCAACTTCACTCCAATCGACCCGATTCCAATCTACCCCACCTCCATCTACCCCACTCCACTCCAATCTACCCCACCACCACTCTAATCTATTTTACCATAATCCATCCCACTCCAATGCATGCCACTCCACTCTACCCCACTTCACCCTATTCTCCCCCACTCAACTCCAATCTACCCCACACCACACCAATCTATTCCACTCTGATTTGTCCCACTTCTCTTCACTCCACCACACTCCACTCCAATCGATCCCAATTCAATTTATCCCACTCCTTACTCCAATCTACCCCACTCCAATATACCCAAATCAACTCCACTACAATCTTCTCCACTCAATCTACAACACTTTACCCCACTCTAATCTACCCCACCCATCCTAACCTACCCCACACCCTTCAATCTACCCCACTCCCCCAGTCTACCCCATTCCACTCTACCCAATCTACCCCACTCCAAACTACCCCAATCTACCCCCGCTTCATACCATTCTACCCTACTATTATCCACCCAATCTACCCCCTCCAATCTACCCTATTCCACTCCACTCCAATCTACCCCACTCCACTCCAATCTACCCCACTCCACTCCAATCTACACCAATCCACCCCACTCCACTCTTCCCAATTCTATCCCACTCAACTCCATTCTGCCCCAATATATCCAACTCCACCCCACCCCATCTACCTTGTTCTAGCCTACTCCTATGTACCCCACTCCAGTCCAGTCTACACCACTCGACTCCAATCTACCCCACTCCATCCCAATCTACCCCAATTCAATCTAGCCCACTCCAATCTACCACACTAATCTACCTAACTCCCCCACTCCAATCTACCACAATCCACCCCACTCCATTCTACCCCACTCCACTCTACACCAATTTACCCCACTCCACTCTACCCCAATCTAACCTATTCCCATCTATCCAAATGTACCAGACCCCATTCCACACCACTAATGTTTAACCATGCTGAACAGCAGCCACACTGGTGTACAACATGGCTAAAACACATTGTCAATAGCTTTTGCATAGGCAAGACCTATTGGCTTTGCCAATGCTTGTTTGAGATAGGCTATCACACGGACCTATGAGAAGACAGAAATGTTCAAAATCCCTGTAGGCCGGGTCAGAGTTGCTGTGGCATGCCACTGCTAAACTGATAATGAAAGGTGGGACAGAATTAGAAATTGTTGGTTTCTGCGCTGGTACACCTAAACCATGAGTAAAGATACATCTCAGAGCCTGCGTAGAAGTCACAACAAAGCCAAACTTCATTCCCAGCTTGTAGGACCCGCACCTCACAACCATGAGGCTGGATCGAGGGCAACGCTCCAGCTGTCAGCAATAATTCTTGATCCGTCACAGGCGGTGAGAGCGCGAGACAACTAAACATAACAGTTCAGGTTCGCGTCACGTGCAGCACGGCCTGCTGCTCACATGATAATTAGATTATGGCGCACCCACCAACTAACACATTTAACCCCTGCGTTCAATTCCCAACATTTGACCAAAGCGTCAAATTACTTTATTTCACTGTGCCTAATTTTGCACACAGTGAAACTGTGTTAAAAAATAACCTGCTTTTATTTCTTTTTAATTATCCTATTTTTATTACTTGATGTTATCTTTGTCATGTTTATGCCAAATCTTTTCGTGGAATGCCTATGCCTCTGGGGGTTGAAACATTGATAGTAATATCATAGGGATTGCCGTATGAGTAATGAAAAGCAAGCTAAAGGAGGATATTAATAATATACTGCATGTAAAAACCATTCCGCAATTACCAATTAATTTCCATTTGACATCACTAATCTTCGAGGGCCTGGTGCTTTTGTATGATGCTTGCACGCCCATTACTCAGGTGTGGTGATTGGGCCCTCAGGCCCGCATGCAGGGAAAGGAGTGACACAGGACACAGGATTACTGGTGCTGTAGACTGGCCTCGAGCACGTGCGCTCGCCCCCTTTTATTGTCAGGGTCACCTGACTGGTGACGCCTGTGGTGGGTGGGTGTTCAGTGTGGGTTACAGGCACAATGGAACACTAGACTGTATCCAGCCGGATACTACATCCCTCCCAAACTTTAATGAAAGTTAAACTAAAATGAAGTCCGAACCTGTGGGAGAAAACACAAGTTCCAAACAAAACATAAATTGGCGATCATGACTTCCACGTAGTCTCTTGGCTGATGGTCAACTGCCGGCGAGGGTGTTCTGACAGCCGGGACCACTCTGTCTCCTTGGCACGATGTCTGAGTGCTCTGCGGATGTGTTCTTTTGGACTTACATCGTGGAAGTGCGCCTCACAATCTCTTTCTAGTACCGCCATCGGTGGAAGTGTGGGTGGAATGGTGGTGGACCACTGTTTGTTCTATTTTCCGCTGGGCGCCCTGGTAGAGGTGTTTCCTCCGACTAGTAGTTGAGTAGTTGTCTTCTTCCAGGACTCACCGTTGCAGGATATCCCTCTCACGGATACCCCTCTCTCGTGAGTGTCCCCTCTCACTGGACGACCCGGAGGCCCTTTGTTGCCAGGTTTCCACTGGACCGGTGGACCGCCGCCTTGTGGCTCCACTCGCGTTGGGGGAGTCGCTACGGGTCCTCTTTCCATGTCCGAAGTTCCGCCTGAAAGGGTGCTGTTGGCACTTGGTCCTTCGCGCTCTGCCTTTGTTCTCCCAGGAGCTTCAGAGCCAGCTTCAACAGTCCATCTCTCGTCTTGGGGATCCGCTGCCACCGGTGTCCCTGAGGCCTCTGCCCCTTGGATGTCCACGGTCCTGTTTCCGTGACTTCCCAGAGGTGGTTGTTACCAACGGACCGGCCTGCTCGCTTCTGTCGTCCCCGGGTGACCTGCGGGTTTGCGCATCGACGCATACTCCCAGTGGTGCTGATGGTTTTTCCAGGTACTGAGTCCGGCTGTCCATGCACCTTCTCACTCCCCCCTTCGGGTACTCCTTCTGGTGTGTGTGTTGATCTATCATGCACACCTCTGTGCTCTTCTCCTTTCCTCTTCGGGTGTTCTCCTTCTGGTGTGTGTGTTGATCTGTCACGCACACCTCTGTGCTCTTCTCCTTTCCTCTTCGGGTGTTCTCCTTCTCCTTCCATTGCGACGTGATCCAGTCTTCCTGCCTTATTGCTCGTCCTTACCAGGCTTCTTCGTGTAGCGTGCACTCTACGCGTTTCCCTCTTGTCTTGTCCCGCCACTAGGACACTGTCTTCCTTTCACTCTGTGACTGGACCAATCATCGCGACCTTCTGTCTCGTAGTTGCTTCTGATGTTGAGTGATGTTACCGGACCTCTTTTCCTACTCCTCCTGGTCCTCTTTGTGAACCTCTCATGGGGTCCTCTTCACTGACGTCCCTTCGGACTTCCTCTTCTCTCCAGCTCTGACCTCTTGGCAGGTCAGTGCACTCTCCGACCTCTTGTAGGTCTACATCCTCCTTGCGACCAACTGGTGGTCAGCGTCGTCCTCCTTGCGACCATCTTGCTGGTCGGCTTCTTCCTCCTTGCGACCATCTTGCTGGTTGGCTTCGTCCTCCTTGCGACCATCGTGGTGGTCGGCTTCGTCCTCCTTGCGACCATCTTGGGTGGTCGCAACCTTCGCGCGACCATCTGGGTGGCCGGCAACCTTCGCGCGACCATCTGGGTGGCCGGCAACCTTCGCGCGACCATCTGGGTGGCCGGCAACCTTCGCGCGACCATCTGGGTGGCCGGCTTCACGAGGTGCGTCACGTCGTGTGGTGTGACGTCCTGTGTTTGCTGAATTGTCGAGTGCCGGTGCATGCTCCTCTTCGTACCGTCGCGGTACATCTCCAGAGTCGCGTTGCTCCTTTCGCTATGTGATTCCTTGATGTGGTGGCTTCTTGGCGCCACTGGGTGTACTTCTTCATCCTTAGCCCACCAGTGTCGGATACTTGCTGCGCGCATCTTCGTCAGTGAGTTCCTCTTCCTAGGCGCTGCTGTGTACCTTCCGCGTCCGGGGTACATCTGCGCTGAGTCCTTTAGTTCGCTCGAGGGTTCCGCTCCACTTGATGCGGCGACAGCGCAGTCCTTGCTGGCGTGGATGTGGCTTGACACGTTCTTCTTACTTCCTCCTTGTCGCTGTGGGATGGCGCTGCATCCCTGTGGCACATTGTCTCTACTCCCTTGCACCTCTGTCACGTTCCTGCGCATGCCTGTGCGCCTCCGTCACGCGCTCACCATCGCGCATCAGTCAGACCTTGCAGTACGTGCCTTGCTGCCTCTTCTTCCATGCGATGCGATCCGTCGGTCTCCTGTGGCTGCTGGATTCCCTTGGCTTGCTGCCTGCTTGTTTGTCTCTTTGTTGCTGCAGTACCACCAGTGGCCACTGGGTGGCAGTGTTGCTTTCTCTTGCTTCAGCAGCAACCTTCTTTGCTGTCAGAACTCTATGCCTTGTTTTCCTTTCCTCTTCTCCAGGCTTCACTCGTGAGTAGGGGAGCTGGAGCCAGGCAGACCAGTGAAGTGCAGGACAGGGGCTGGGCAGCAGGTAAGTCATTTCTTCCTTTATTTATTTGTTGAGGCAGAGGGGCCACAGACATTGACAGCGCTGCACAGGGGACGATGAGGCATCACTAACTGGGGTAGAAATGCTCCTTGTGTGGGTGACGGCTGGCGCAGTGTCTTTACACTGCTTTCTTCGCCTTAGTTTGTGCTGGGACAGCACAGCTGACCTCCTGATTGGCTTTCTCGCCACCCGCCTGTAGCGGTCTCCTGTTGGGGCACCTCGCGCTCTTTGCGCTTGTTTGAAACTCGCGCTTCGAAGCGCCTTAGAATTGCTATCTGTTCCGCCCCCCCCCCGCAGCCGGCCTCCTCGTTGCTCGGGCCCTGCGGGGGTGTGTGTGCCAGTGCCGCTCTCCTTCGCCAGCGCTTGTCGCCTCCCGCGCTTGAGCGGCCACGGGCCGGTGCTGTCCCTTCTTTGCTCCACGGAGCTGGCTGCCTGCAGTGCTCCGCCCCCAGCAGCCGACTCACACGCGTCGCGGGACGTGAGGGGGCTGGAGCACACACACTTGCCGGTGCTTGCCTTCGTGTAGGTCCCCCCCCCCGGCAGACCTTCGCTCTTCTCGGGCCGCGCGGGGGAAGGGGTACTAGTGCCTCAATTCTCCGGCCGCGGGCCGGACGCTTCCATTTCGTTTCCGCACCCCGCCGCAGCAGCCTCACCTTTCATACGCTGCGCGGCGGGGAGTGAACGCTACTGTTGTTGCCTGACCGCGGGTGGGCTCCGCTTTGTTACCTCACACCGCGCCAGCTCGCAGTTCTTCGTGGGTGCAGGTACAACGGGCACGGCTCGTCTTCGTCGCGGGTGGGCTCCGCTGCTGCAGGGTGGGCACCCGCTTGGCTATCCTCACTTAGGCGCTGCTCCTCACCTTCGGACAGCGGCCTCTTTCTCGAGGCGGGTGTGCTCCGCGTGGTACACTGGACTTGCGGTGACCGCCACGTCGCGGCCGATGCGGGTGGGCTCCGATCGGCTTGTCTCATTCCACGGCACTTCTGGGCACAGCGGCCGGTCGGGGTGGGCACCCGACTTCCACGCTTCCACTCTGGGGCACAGCGACCGGGTCGACGGGGTCGGGGTGGACACCCGACTTCGTGATGCGGGTTCATGGTGCCGCGGCCGATGCGGGTGGGCTCCGCTCGGCTCGCTCTTCTCCCCCAGGGCTCTTCCACGCAGGGGGGTAGATTAAGTCAGGCCCATGAGGTGTGAGGTGGGCTCTCAGACACCTCGCTTCACGCCGGGGCTCTTCGCACGCCCGCAGGTGATCAGGCGCTGTCCGTGCCTGCTGGGGTTGACACGCGGTCAACTCTCACCCCTCCTTTCGATTGTTTTGCTGGGCTGCTGCACGCCAGGGCACAGCCCCCTCGTCGCCAATGTGGTGATTGGGCCCTCAGGCCCGCATGCAGGGAAAGGAGTGACACAGGACACAGGATTACTGGTGCTGTAGACTGGCCTCGAGCACGTGCGCTCGGCCCCTTTTATTGTCAGGGTCACCTGACTGGTGACGCCTGTGGTGGGTGGGTGTTCAGTGTGGGTTACAGGCACAATGGAACACTAGACTGTATCCAGCCGGATACTACATCAGGCATGTGGAAGCAAAGGAACATCAGAATTGTGTAGAAAAAATAACAACAGCAACCTCAACTAACACTGACTAAAAACACACAAACAAACCACAACGTCAGTCCTGGTCCATCTCGAAACAAAGCTTGTCAAAGAGATGGACTGAGCCAGATGCAATAGTTTCTGTTTGCAAAGATGCAGCTTTGCGAGCATGCTTGCTTTTTTACAGCACTTTGTACGTGGTGTCAGCCGTCTGGGACCTCAGAAGGTACTCATGCATTGGCCTGGAAGGCCTGTTCCCACTGTGGTGGCTTCGGAGGGGGAGCCCCACAGCCTAAGTTGCCAGTACTTCAGCCCTGTGGCTGCATGTATGGTGCAGTCTTCACACTTAGGAAAAGCAGGATTTGTTAAAGAAACTCTGCTCAGACGCAATTGGAAGTTTAAAAAGGTTTATTAAGAAGAACATGAATAGCCTGTGAATCATAGGTCCAGCTGGCCACAGTGCCCACCAGAAAAGTGGGATAGGGTATGCTCCGTGAGCAAAGGCGAGTCACAAATATAGGGGCATAGGTACAAAGTGGCGAAGCATGTCGTTAAACCTAGAAGGCTAACGACACGCTCAGTCACTTTGGAAACGCAGAGCTACATCATATTTACAAGAATATGGTGCAGCTCTGTGTTTTCCCCTGCACTGGAACTAAATTTAGCTACTTAGCACCAACGCAGGCACCCTTGCACTACAGTGCAAGGGTGCCTGCGTTGAGGGGAGTGATTGTTTATGTGCAGGAAGGTGTTACTTCCTGCACATAAACAATCTTTAAATGGTGTTTTGTAACTTCTGTGTGTGCTGCTTAATGCAGCACACACAGAAGTTGTAAAACGTAATTTTGTTTTTTAAATGATTGTTTATGTGGAGGAAGGGACACCTTCCTGCACATAAACAATCATTGGCGTTTTGCTGTTTCTATGTGTGCTGCACAACGCAGCACACATTGAAACAGCAAAAACGGGGAGAAATAAAATATTTATTCTCGTTTCACCAGGGTAAGGCCAGGTTTTCCCTGCGTTGTGTTTCGATTTACATACCCGTATATAGGTTTCCATGAATCATGTCCTTATATAGGCACAATTCGTATTGCTCTTATTTAGGCATAAGAATCCCAGTCCTTATTTAGGCATTAGCCATGCCATCCAAATACAGGCATACCTACTTCCATCCATCCCACGTCACAACGAGTTCTTAGAAACCAGACCCTTAAGCCGACAGGACTTTCCCTAGCTAGGATTATTGATTTCTCCAAGAACTCTTCTATTATGCATGAACTACTATTCCTTAGGGGTTCATCCATGACGTCTTCCTCTGCCCGACTTTAGGTCAATGCTAGCATTCCTAAGCACCTTCCAGATATAAATATACCTTCCCTTACCATGGCTAACCACGGCACGACTTGACTGCATGGTTCGTCACGGCAAGTTCGGAAGAGACCATATCCCGGCCTGACGCACTGATCAGACGCTGTCATCCCTGCTCGCAGAGAATCCAGCTTCCAGTGTTCTGACTCCCTTCGCGGGGTGTTAGAGTTTGAGACCCAGAAAGAGATACCCACCTCTCTCATTCTAAGGTATGGAGCTGACTAGAACCTAGAAAGACTCTTGGCATACTGGACTTAGTATATACCATACTATAGAAAACAGCACCTACTTCTTACCTCATACTACATTTAGGTTAGGTACACTGAAGTAGAACTATTTAGAAGCATCAGACGAGTATTCACTTTTTAGCCTGTGTTTTTTATATATGTATATATGAATACATGTCATAGCTAAAAGGCAATGCTATTGCAGTATTATTTCTTCTTACTGCTTATGCTGTGGTTATTATATCTTTCTTACTGTCTAACGATTGTAACAGCTCATATCTCTTACACGAGAAACAAGACTGTTCAATAAATCCTTTTATTGAAACGCCCGTCTATCTATTTCTGTGTAACTCTGGAGAAACTAAGCATGCACGATTGACTGAGTGAAACTGTTATCTATTGTTTCCACGATTCTGAGACACGTTCCGGTTCTAAGGGAAACAAAGTTGTCATGTTTATGCGGTTGTCAGAAACTACTCCCTTCTTGTTCATTCGAGAAGTTTCTAGTGACCTCTGAGTTAGCTGTTATGTTTAATGTACTCGATAGGAGCATACTGACCTTAGTCCTATGCAAAAACTATAGTGTATATTATTCCAATGCGCAGAGCCTATAAGGGAAATAGGAACTACACTACATGGAGCCCAACGTTTGGTAAGGCACTAATTTAACGCTAGATACTGAAGTAACTCAGTCGTGCTTTTCTCAGAGACCCCTACTCATAATACTCCATAAGACGTCTGGAGTGGGTAGGGATAATATCCGCCATAGCTGAGTAGGACGAAAAACCTATGTATTAGCTGTTTGGTTTATTCAACGTTGAAGGATACAGTGTTCCAAAATATTGTGCACCTTATCTTTGTTTCCTTGAAACTTGTTCTACATTTTTCATTAAACAAAATGTCTGATACAGAGGCTGCGGCTGACCAAGTCGTAGCAACCTTTAATACTACAGGTTTAAATGAAACCGATGAGGGTGTTATAAACATCCACCCAAATTTAAGGAGAGCCATCACTCTAAAACTTATAAAACATGGCCTAACACCAAGAGGTGGTAGAGGAGTTTTTGTGATAGAGGCACATGAGAGGTGGTAGAGCAGTTTTTGTGATAGAGGCACATGAATCTTTGCAGACAGAGGTATTCTATTCACAGATAGTATTCCCAGAGTCAAATCCAGTAACTAAAATGTTTCACTTCTTCAAAGAAGATGAACCACCTGAGGAATACATTCCCTTCGAGGATGTTGAAATTCCACTCACATACCAGGAGCATCAGCTCTGGTTTAAAGGCGCCCTAAAACATTACAATCACATTACCAGGCTCGGTCCACTAGGTAGACCAGGAGCAACATGGCCGATTTTAGCCGGCTACATACCTCATCCTGACATTGAAGCAATGTCAGATAAGGAATTACTTAATCAAATACAAGAATTGATAGAATTACACAGTTAAACCACAACTGTCAGAGGGTCCTGAAAAGAACTCAATTAAACACAATCCTACATCTTCTAAAAAGAAGTGGGAAAATAACAAACAACATTCAAAAGAGAAACGTTCTCAATCCCGAGGTAGGTCTCCTCAAAAGGAGCACTCTGAAAGGAGGTATAATCTCAGGAATAGGGATAATTTGAAAAAACCTGACAGGTATCAAGATACTGATACACGTTCCTCTCGCACCTTTCAGATATCATCACAGACATCCAAAAGAAGAGGACGGTCAGATCACAAGGAAGAACACGTGAAGTTCAGAGACGATCAACACGTTCAGAAAAACAAACCAAAACCTCAATTCACTAAGAAAAAGGTAGCAGGTCTGAAGATCAGACATGCCGAGAATTCTGAGGACACAACTCAAGAACGGAGAATGGGCTCAGACAATGCTGGACTGTGCAGCAGAAGTAACAAAAGCTCGCTAGAACCTGAAGGAACTTCTGGAGACAGTGGACTTGAATGAATACATAACAGTTGAAACCGTAGACACCAGAGTTAGTTCTCCACAAAAGTTATATGAAATAACACTCCGGATGGAGGGATACATACCAAGAAAAGTGAAAGCACTCTTTTGGGAAAAACTTTCAAGGGGTTATGATATACTTCTAGCAGAAAAGGACTGGCCACCAGAATTTGTCAGGGAGTGCCCACATGGCGAAGACATCATTATGCTCGCCTTCTCCAACCATGTTCCTATACATTTAAAATATACTTATGCCAGGAAATGGGCAGTAGCCTAGGCCCCAGCATTATACAAAAATCATGTGGGATGGGATGAGGACTCACCTCACCAAAAAAATCCAATTAAAATGTCAACCAACTGCACAAAGTCAGTACCCAATTAAGCAAGAAGCTAAAAAACAGGTCAGGGAGGTCTTAGATCAACTTGAATACCCAAGGGGTGATTGAAACATGCACCTAATCAATGAACAATCCTTTGTTTCCTGTTTCCAAACCAGACAACACATATCGTCTAGTTTTGGATTACAGACACGGAACACTTGTTCTAAGACATTTGCTGTGCAAAATGCACACAGTACAGCATTAATGAATAACATTGTGTTTAAAAAATATAAAACCACATTAGACATTTCAAATGGTTTCTTTTGTCAAAACATAGCACCTGAAAGTAGGTACTTGACAGCTTCCTCAATAATGGGGACCCGGCGTCACTTCTGTCAACTCCCACAAGGGTTCAAAAACAGTCCGGGGTTATTCTCAGCTAGAGTAATGGAGTTACTACAAATTTATGATGACGAGGCATTGTCATATGTCGATGATATCTATCAGATAGACGATGACCTGGATAGGCACTTGAACAGGGTGAACACCATTATACTGGGCTTCGGCTCTGAGGGCTATAAATTCAACTATAAAAAATCAAAAATTACCCATCTCAATGTCCTGTTCCTAGTATATGAACTTTCAAGTGAAGGCAAAATCCTGGCAGCAGTCCTTTTAGAGAAGCGTGCGCTGCTCCAACCTCCAAAAACGCTGAAAAACTTACAGCAGATTCTAGGTTTCCTGAATTTTGGAAGAACTTACATTCTAAATTATGCAGAAAGGGTTAAACCTCTCTACGAATTAATCAAACCTGATTTCAAAATCAAAGATTAGACACAGGAAAACACACAAATCCTACGTTCACTTCAAGCTGACTTGTTAGCAACAAATCACTTACAAACACACGTAAATACACGCAATTTAATGATCCAAATAATTTCGGGTTAATACGGATTCACCTACATAACTTTTAATGAAGTTGAAAAAGTACCAATTGCATACAAATCACATTTGTACACACAAGCGGAAATGCGCTTCACTTCGACAGAAAAAATTCTGACAGCAGTTCAAACCGCTGTAGCAAAAGAAAGAGCTCTAGCTCAGGGGAAATGCATTATTGTCGTGACTCCAGTACCAGCCTTAGAGGCGGTTACAAAAGCGAGCATTCCGAATGCAAAAGCTTTACATCCAAGATGGATACAATGGGTTAATTCTCTTGCTGCAACAAATGTTGAATATGTTTTTGATCCTTATTTAAAAACACAAGCATTCCTGCAATATGAACACGAATGTCTTCTGCCTATTGAGATTCTCCCTCTTGACCAGTATGAATTCATAATTTATACTGACGGATCAGCACAACCCGCTACGGAAAGTAAGCAAGCTTACAGTGCAGCCTGCGCAATCGTTAAAGGTCGTATGCGCAATGGTAAATTCCGACCGATGGTCACTAAAACACAATGTCTAGGAGAGTGTACAGCTCAGCGAGCTGAACTACAAGCATTCAAATTGGCACTTCAAAATACGGATCGCGAATTCCCCACACTTATAGTGTGCGATTCTTTTTACTGTGTACAATCATACTATGAATATTTACAGAATTGGCTTCAAAATGGCTTCAAAGATGCAAAAGGTGGCACAATCAAGCATAAAACGCTTTGGGAACAAGTAGTTCAGTTGCGAAACGGACTACAAAACACTGACGTGATACACACGCTGAGGCATCAACGTGATGGCATTCACGTTGCAGGGAATTCGTTGGCTAACGAAGCCGCAAAGGGGTCTGTGCAAAAGGCTTCCGTAGCTGCAATCACTCGTTCAAAAACGAAAATAGACAGTGAGATATTGTTGGCTGTCAATGTTTCAAGCAAAGGCAGTGGTGCAGCGTTCCCTAAAAAATGTCCACGCGTATATAATTGATGCGAACAACGTTCCATTTGCTCGAATCCCTGAAGTGGGGGATAGGGTAATTCCAAACATGGAACGTAGAATACGACTAATCCTAGCAGCACATGAAGGGATAGCCTCTGCCCATGCAGGTGTTTCTGCCACAGTATCCTTATTAAAACAGAGATATTGGTGGACCGGCATTAGGAAACAGACCAAAAACTATGTTTTGTAATGTGAAATATGCCAACAGATGAAAGTCTCTACAGTGAAACGTCCTGCACAGTCGCCCCTGTTAATTTCAGATAAACCATTAGCTTGTGTTTACCTGGATCACTGCGGTCCCTTGCAAAGGGATGGTAACTATAAATATATCATGGTCGCAGTGGATTCGTGCTCAAGGTTCCTATGTATGTGGCTTCAGTGCTCGGCTGACGCTCGAACTGTTCTAAAAGATTTGCAAGTCTTTATCGGCACATACGCAATTGGCACACTACACTCTGCCCAGGGCCCTGCGTTTAGCTCTCGGGCTTACAAAGAAGCCATGGCCAGTTTTGGCGTTGCATTGCGGTACTCCTCTCCATTCCATCCTGAGGGAAAGGAAAAACTGGGACATAAAGCTATCTATAACAGCTAGGGTATTAGGTTCGGGTGATGGGTGGGTCAAACATCTTTATGGGGTCCAATGCTCATTAAACAATTTGCCAAGAAGTTCTCTAGGAGGGGTCACACCATATGAGGTCCTATTTGGGACAAGAATGTGGGTTCCTGATCTTGAAAATAAAGGCACAGTGGTGTAAAATAAACCATTTGATATCAAAGATCGTTTGGCTGTTTTACAGGACTTAAATGAACTAAGATCGAAACAAAGCAACGTTATCCTGAAGCGAACCACCACTGGGGAAAATCCAGCCGTCCCAGCAAGGCCTGTCTGGATCCCAAAGCTTGGGGATCTAGTCTGAGAGAAGATCGCGGACAAGAAAGAATTTGGGCCTTCTTACAGACAACCAGTAACTGTCCTGGCAATCCACAGATCAAGAACAGTACTTCTGCCGCCCCTTGCTGGTAAAAAGGAGAAAATGTTTGTGTCCATCGACCTCATCAAACCACACGATGTGGCCGATACTAAGCAGTAGGCCATGTGGATTCCAACCAAGTAGCAGACGCACTCCTCTAGCTACTATCCAAGAAGTTCAAACTGAAAGACTCATCACCATTGAGAATCCAACAGTAAGAAATGAAGGACTAACCAACAATGCTATGGAACTCATTCCTCTTGAAACCCAAATAACAGTCCGTCCTGATACACCGGTCTACACCAACGTAGCAAGTGATCCACTGGTTCCAGCGATTTCAACGAATCCTGATGCAATTTCAACCATTGACAGAACTGCCTCTGGCTATTTCATTAACTTTGATACGTTTTCTGAGGATCCCAGCGAGCCTGAAACGACGCCAGCGAAAAGAACTTTCAAAGAACAAGCACAAGACTTCTTTCATCATATGAAAAAGACTTATCTGGTTTCACCATGGATTGAGCTATGGATTATTTCTGGAATATTTTTCTTTCTACTTTGGCTAGCTTTAGTAATAACTTTGAGCATGTTGATAGATGGAAGATATATTCATTTGGACACAGGAAGTAAAAATGTGAACTTACTTTTGAAACCACACAAATTATCCCATCGTGAAGCAAGAGACTTGTCAGCAGTGAACATCACAACCGTTCCTTTACAAGATGGTATAGTTTGGGACAAAACGGATTATGATGTATTCGGTCCGTCTGAACTTTTGAAGATTCCACACTTATTTAAAATTTCATTAAGTGACTTTATTACCTCCAGTACCTATTCTGATGATTTGGACTTTGAGACTGTTAATAACATGATGTCTGATCTAGAAAGGACTGCTGCATTCTCTAACCATGAATATTTGGAGGGTTCAACAGACTATGAACAGCTTTTTTGTTACAACCACTATGATCATCATTTCTTGCATAAATCTGCAACACCTAGAAATGTATCTATGTATAACCAATGGGAACATTGTCCTACTCCACCGAGGGGTAGCTCAAAAACATTTGCAATGAAATTTCCATATTTTTCATGGTGCAATACATCCAATCCAGAAACGTTTTACTTTAAAAATGTGAACAAAACAGGAACGAAAAATATGTTAACAAATACAAAACAGATTTATTCTGCAGCTTTTCTTGCCCAACTGTCTGGACAGGGTTTTGAGTTTTGGAAAAACCCAACTGACACAAAATCTGTCTGGGGTACAAAAGATTGGCAAGTGCAGGGGATAGAAGCTTTGTTTAGAGCCTGCATCATCCCACAGCAGATAATGTTTTTGAATGACACTGTCCAACAAACGTCTTGCCTTGGGTTAGCCAAGATCAAAGACATGAACACACCGTCCATACCTATACCTGCAAGTAATAGCACTACACAGAGGGTGGTCTACGTACATCCTATCTTACAAAACAACAGATCAGATTCTGAATGGAAAAAATGGTTGCTCTGGCCCACAGACACAAACATCTGTCAAGAAAGATTCCTGAACAAGATACAAGGTCTAACAATTAATAGGCCAGACCCACGCTATGTTCAAAGACAGCATCAAGGGGTAGTAAAAACATATAGTGTAGGGAAATTATGCCTTGATTGGCTACAGACATCTACATTAGAGGATGTGAAACAACACTTATCTTTACTTAAAGAAGACAAAGACCTTAGGGAATTCTTGCTAGGTCCAAGATAACCGCATCAAAAATGTTTCATATATGCCGGCATCTATGCTGCTTATAATGAAATATGGAAGGTTACCCAAGCAGACCCTGCACAAAGAATACGAGAAATTGATCGTATTAATTTAGAGAAATCTCTCGCTGTGGTCGACAATGGGTTAACGGCCCTGTCATCCAGGATATATTCATTGGGCAACATTGTATCCTCTGCTATGGACATTGTGGAACAAGATTTGGTCCTGCTGCGTCAAGGCCAGTCTCAATTACGTTCTATTCTGTCATTAAGCTGGACGCTACAAAACTTGCGTGCAGGTTATGTGCTTTGGCGTTTCATCAACATGTCTTCTCTGTTTTCTGATTACAATCTCACTGATATACAGATTGAGGTGGCACAAAGGGGAGCAAAGTATACAGTGCTGAGCATTGAAAGACTGGAAAAATTGCCATTTACGGTAGCAGAAAAACCAGCTACAGAATGGATCATACATGGCAAAATAACTCTGCCTGTTACAACTTTGCATTTTCAGTATTGCCTTAAACACATGCCAGTAGGCAGATATGAAAGGTTGGGTAAAGAATACATCAGGACATCCTGGGATTTACCTTACACACACAGATGTTGGAGTGGGGGGCGTGAAGTGTTTATTAGTGGTACACACTGTGAAAATGCACTGAACGGTTCACTCATATGTCGGGATATCAGTTTACACGGGGCCTGTAGCAGTTCCACTGCAAATTTATCATGCTACCTGCAAGGTTCACCGACAGCTGTGATTAATCCAACATTTGGCCAACTTTCGAATGGGAGTTATCTCATGTTGAATGATCAGAGCTGTTGTGGCATGTTGCCAGGTATCCAATATCTAGTAACGGTTACTTCCGGGGTCACTTGCTGTATGCAAGTCTTGTTCCCCCAAATAGACATAGTCAGGGAGTCGCGTTTATGGCCTTCACTGAACATCTCTTCTATACGAATTGATACTTTAAGCAGAATAAAAGCCATTCTTTTACAATAAACCGTGCCTTTGACCTCGGTCAAAGAAACCTATGATCTACAAGTCGCAAGGACTTCGGCTGAGATACAGGCTCTGTTAAGGACAAATTGCCCTACACATTTCACAGAAATGTTGGGACGTATCTTAAACATGTCTGATACGAGCAGTATTGTGCATGTATTTAAGACCGTATGTTCAGGACTGTTAACACCTTTTCAAGCAGGCCTCGGAATCATTCCAAACTTCATGCATTCGTTGTTTGGTGGTCTGCCGCTAATTCTAACAATCGTCGCAGGAATCCTATTTTTATTCCTACTGCTGCACTATGGCAAGCCAATCCACCAGCGTCACTCCCTGCACCTTGGAGAATGCTCTCTTGGAAAGGAAGTGTCGTGAGCACATGGTGCAACTATTGGGTTTACCTCGTCTACGAGAACTAAATACCACATGGTTTCTGTTGTTCAGACCAATCTGGCAAGATTGCATCTTACCTGTTCTACGCTGCCTGCTTTGCGGTGAAGAATGCATGCTAGACATCTGTCCAACACTTCCATCAGTCATGCCAACGGATATTGATACTCTGCTAGACCCGATAACGGCCCATGCTCTGTGTTGTCCCCAGAGGCTACCAATCATGATGACGGCATTCATTGAGATCTCACAGACGCAACATGCCACTGCTGAGGTACGATGTGGATCAACAGGCACACAGGTAACATCGGCAACGAACACTGCTACTGACGATGCATCACATCTATGTGCAGTTAGTCTTCTAAACGAGGTAATAGACCTATCACCGACTACGGTAGACGATTTTTTGTCAACAGGATTAGAGGATTTCATGTTTTCCCCAGCATCTTCAAATAACTTTTGATTTGGCTCACAGTGTACCATGTAATCCATGAATTCAGCCTTCATTTTTTTCAAAACAAAAAGACAAATTAGGAACTTTCCTAAGATCGCACTTTTGTGAATATTGACTTTTTCTTATATGGCTAAAAGTTCTGCTTACAGTAGAACTATTCATAAAAACCAGACTTCTTTGAAACACTTCCAGGGACACGTTGTCACCTTTTTCCACATTTATGTAATCATGAAATGAAATGGCTCTGAACTTTTTTCCTTTCTGTAAAACTGGACCATTTCATTACGTATGTGTATATATTTTGTTCATTCACTTAAGCATTCATTGTAAATATATTATTAGAATGGAACGTTGCTTTAATATGTACAGCAACTTTGCATTTCATGTGTAGCAATTTTTTAACAAAAACTTCTTTTAGTATGCTTTTACAAATGTTTTTAGTGAACATGTGATACTCAATTTTATGTGTTTAACACGTTTAGCATTTAGTAATATTGATCATTCGTCAATGGAGTGGGTGTTGTGTTTCGATTTAGATACCGGTATATAGGTTTCCATGAATCATGTCCTTATATAGGCACAATTCATATTGCCCTTATTTAGGCATAAGAATCCCTGTCCTTATTTAGGCATTAGCCATGCTCTCCAAATACAGGCATGGTCATCTACATCCGTCCATCCCACGTCACAACGAGTTCTTAGAAACCAGACCCTTAAGCCGACAGGACTTTCCCTAGCTAGGATTATTGATTTCTCCAAGAACTCATCTATTATGCATGAACTACTATTCCTTAGGGGTTCATCCATGACGTCTTCCTCTGCCTGACTTTACGTCAATGCTAGCATTCCTAAGCACCTTCCAGTTATGAATATACCTTCCCTTACCATGGCAAACCACAGCACGACTCAGCACGACTTGACTGCACGGTTCGCCACAGCAAGGTCAGAAGAGACCATATCCCGGCCTAACACACTGACCAGACGCTGTCATCCCTGCTCGCAGAGAATCCAGCTTCCAGTGTTCTGACTCCCTTTGCGGGGTGTTAGAGTTTGAGACCCGGAAAGAGATACCCACTTCTCTCATTCTAAGGTATGGAGCTGACTAGAACCTAGAGGGACTCTTGGCATACTTCACTTAGTATATACCATACTATAGAAAACAGCACCTACTTCTTACCTCGTACTACACTTAGGTTAGGTACACTGGGGTAGAACTGTTTAGAAGCATCAGACGAGTATTCACTTTTTAGCCTGTGTTATTTATGTATGTATATATGAATATATGTCATAGCTAAAAGACAATGCTATTGCAGTATTATTTCTTCTTACTGCTTACTCTGTGCGTATTATATCTTGCTTACTGTCTAATGATTGTAACAGCTCATATCTCTTACACAAGAAACAAGACTGTTCAATAAATCCTTTTATTGAAACGCCCATCTATCTATTTCTGTGTAACTCTAGAGAAACTAAGCATGAACGATTGACTGAGTGAAACTTTCATCTATTGTTTCCACGATTCTGAGACGCGTTCCGATTCTAAGGGAAACAAAGTTGTCATGTTTATGCGGCTGTCAGAAACTACTCCCTTCTTGTTCATTTGAGAAGCTTCTAGTGACCTCTGAGTTAGCTGGCACACACAAGTAATTAAGTTTAATGTACTCCATAGTAGCATACTGACCTTACACAAAAAGGGAGACAGGTCTAATCCAAATAATTATAGACCCATCTCCCTGTTGGACACAACTTCAAAGTTAATGGGCCGACTTTTATTGTCAAGGTTAGAGAAATGGTAAGGGACAATAACATCCTTATCCAAGCCCAATACGGATTCCAGCAGGGGAGGGTTACTATAGATCAAGCCCTAAACTTAGCCTTGACGATAGATAAGTACACTAGCATAAAGGAAGGAAAACTATATATGGCGTTCATGGACCTGAGCGCAGCTTTTGACTGCGTGGTCCATGACAAGCTTTGGAGTATAATGCAGTCGATGGGGGTTGACCTGGCCATATTGAACTTCATAAGGCAGCTATACGCCAACGCAACAGCTTCAATTCGCTGCACAAAAAATGGAGACTGCACGCGCCCATTTAAAATTTGTAGGGGGGTGCGGCAGGGATGCGTGTTGGCTCCTTATCTCTTCTCTCTGTACACCAATGGAGTAGAGCAAGCACTTTTAGCGGTAACTGAGGATGTCCCTAGATTTGGAAATCATAGAATTCCCATACTGGCTTACGCAGATGACGCCATATTGATCGCAAGAATGGGGCTGGGGCTACAGAGATTGATTACGGAATATGTCTCTTTTATGGGTGCCCTCCAGATGAGAGTTAATCACACAAAGTTGTTTGTAATTGTGGCAGGGGCGGGAAACAGAGATAAAATCCCAAGTTTTTATGCGGAGGGGAATAAAATCGAAGTGGTAGAATCTTTCCCGTACCTCTCTTGGAAAAAGCTAGTGGAAGGCAGAAAGAGGGTCATGGAGAGGGGCATTACCGTACTAAATTCTTTTGCTAAAAAACTGGGGGCCAAACCTCTACCTACCATTAAGAATATTTATCAGGCCCGGGTAAAAGCATCTGTATCTTATGGAGCAGGAGTTTGGGGGATGGCAAACTCTACTGCACTGCAGACAGTTGAGAATAAATATTTTAAATCTGTAGTAGGTCTCCCTCCATCCTTCGCAAATTGCATACTACATATGGAGTTAGATATCCCATATATCGCTGAACAAATTAAAGTGGATCCACTACTCTTGCGGCATTCAATATGGAGGAGGGATTCTGTACCTAATAATTAAGAGCTGCCTTGACATGGACCACTGGAAGAGATCTAGGTAGCTGAGATCATCATGAGAAAGGACGGTGACCTTCCAATTGCCACAAGAGCTCAGCGTTGTAGTTGAGCTGGTTCTCTTATCGGAAGCCTAGATGTGAAAAAAAGGCTCAAAATGTCAGACATTGGCGCTCACTTTATGCATTAAGCATTGGCAGAAAACATGGCTAAAGTACTCTAAAGTTATGCTAATGTAACATATTATTTTGCAGATATCATACCTTACCTGTAAGGCTTTTAGCATCAACTGATCATTTCATACCTGGAAATGTCAGGTTCAGCCTGATGATCTGGCTACTCTGTTCCACTGACAGTATCTAGTGGTAATCAGGGTTTTCAATTCTACCTGGTGCTGCACGTGCCTAGAGGCTCCTACAGAAGGATTAGTAAATGACTCATGTATCCCCCCCACCCACCCATACATACACCCCCTGGCTCCTTCTCTAACACCCAGGCCTTATTGGACCATGCATGATGTGATCGATGCTGGTTGGAGTCAGGGCCTTGGTTACTGACACACTCACTGATGTTGGAGCCAAGCTGTAGGTTAGTTCTGGCAAGTGTGTCTACTTTTATTCGACTTAGAAATAATATTTTTGCAGTGAGTACCAGTGGCGGCTGGTCCATAGGGGGCGTCGGGGCAGCGCCCCACAAAAGAATCGGACAACAGGTGAACAGGAATGTAAGCAGACAAATTGACAGCTTACAATTCGTCTGTTTACATTTCCGGGCCGGGATGTGCTTCACGGGTGAAAGACTGAAAGTGGGCAATCACAGCGCACGCAGGCGAGAGTCGAGCAGGAGTCCAGAAGATGGTCTGTGCATGTGAGAGAGGAGTGTTGCTCCTCACTCACATTCACAAACCATTAGGTATACTGCGCATGCCCAGTGTAGTGCAGGCTTCTGTAGATAGGCTCCTGCTCGGGCGGTGACGTGTTTTGCGCACAGTCGCCCCATGCCCTATCAAATGCCAGGACAGAGCAAAGAAGGTTCAGCCGCCAGGCCCCCCGTCGCATCCAGTCTCCTAATTGGCAGTTAGTATTTCCTGACTGTTGAGGAAAAAGAAAAGAGGGGGGAGAAGTTACTTCCACACGTTGCAGATGAGACGTGATGTGACGCGGGACCGGAGGAGATGCCTGGTAAGTTCTTTTATTCATTAAATTAACCTCCACCCCCCCCCCCCCCCCCCATGACCCCTCCCTCTCTCCCCTCCCTGCGCATACCCCCGAGTCATGCCGGCCGCGCCTGACTTCTCTGCTGGTCACGCGTGTGGAAGCCTGATTGGGTCTGGCCCTGGCTCTGTATTATCTTCGATGTGCTCTGTCCGGCCTCATCATGTACATCTAAAAATCTCTTTTCTTAAATAACAACTAAAAGGTTCACACCTCACCGAATACAATCAAGATGTTACATCTTGATTGTATTCGGTGAGGTGAGAACCTTTTAGTTGTTGTTCAAGAAAAGAGGTTTTCCACACGTCAACATCTAACACCCACGTGGCCAGAGCTCCTCGTCAATACAAGAATACAGTGCCTGGACAGCCTTGCGCGCACTCTATCTCCTACTTTCGATAAGGATTGACAAATTTGACAGACTAATGCTAGACGCAGACGGCGCTCTATAAATAACGTATTGATGCCGTACAATGTACTTGTGATTTAGCCTGTGCTGTGATAAACGCCTGCTGACAACCACGAACATACCCAGGCTGTTACGCATGTCAGTTCCTGGGCATGTACTGTGGAAACCAGGAGAGCTAACAACTGCCACCGGGTCCCACATGCGGAATCAAAATGCCCGTACTGTCCAAAACTGTTAGCTCGACTGTTGTGTCCGGTGTGCATGAACCCCAAATTGGCGTACCGGTGTATGGCAAAGACTGTTTCACGGACCGGGGTGTCCTGTGAGACGCACGTAGCAAACCAAGCCCCATATGCATCAACCGTAAGTAGTACCAGACCCACTGCTATATAGATTAGTATTGTTTATTTCATTCCTGATACCTGAATTTTCATTACCCTGCAAGACTACATATTCCTAGTTGGCCGTTTCTTAAGCGTTCTTATGCTTTGCTTTAGAATGTATGATTTATAATTGGCTCTCGCAGCCTCTGGGCTTCTGGGTTCTAAACTGCCAATACAAACCTTTTGTCAGGACACAAACACGGGGCCTGGTAACAAATGCCTCGCCCTCAGGCTGTAGTCTGCTCTGCTGTAGTGTAAACCTCATAAATGCAGTGCAGAGACAACCCTTGTGCAGGTAAGATAACTGAAACCCTTGCTTATCACGCTAAACATTTTTAATGTTTATTTTGTTTAAATATTTCAAGTCTGCACTTTCACCATTGCTTCATAAACTTTAATCCTTCCTTAAATTAGCTTAAAGTACTATTTACCCACTCTATTTCCAAAATGTTCCCGTGGGTAGAACCCCCATGAACTCACCTTATGACGGTAGGACACGCTCGCGGCAAAGCACTCAGTCTCAACCCCAACTTGTTCGCGCTTCACCACTTTCAAAAGTCACCAGCCGCCACTGGTTGAGTACTCACAAAGAAAACATCCTTTCCTAGGCTCTCCATATCCGTTCTCTACCTTTATTAATTATAGAGGGAAAAAACGGACAATGCTCTTGCTTGGTTCCAAAGACTGCGCTGGCCACGACCAAACCAATATGCATGGCGAGTAACTGAGCTTATAATGGCGTTATACATGGCCCCTTGCGTCCAAAACCATCCTAGGCGCAGTGACCTAGGGACGCCCTCCAAACTCTACAACGGGGGGAGAAGTCGGCCATGCCACTCGGTTGATGGAAATTTCAGTGCGGCCATTCCAAGTGAAAATCTCTTGATCTGTGAACCAAAAAAACACAGAACAAACCAAAAGTCTAATTCAAACAAACCCTCCCATAGCAACAACAAATCTGCAGCACCGAATACCCATCCACACAGCCAGGCACTTGGTTATAGAAGAGCATAAAAGAGGAAAGCACCTTTCCAGTCTGCACAGCTGAGGAGATGAACCGACAGCTCGTGACCATCATGCGTGTGTACATGATGGATATAGCTGACAGGACATGTAGACATGTATTTTATTATAGTTTTCTATATCGACCACGGGGTGGCGCCAATTCCCCATATTGGAATTTACCGAGTTGGGTGTTACACTGGTGGACCAACATTTCGGCTTCGTGGTTACCTAAACATAGGGAGTCACCTCTGTCTTTTTTTAAGTTTGGCGTTTGCCAAGACCTTTTGATTTTACTAAAAGTATGTCTATAATTTGCTTTATTAATATAAGGTCTGGCTGTCGCGCCTTGAAGTTCTGAACTCACCACAATTATAAGAATAATATACTCAAATATATATGGAGGCTTTCTGGTTTTACTAAAATTATAAGCACAATATACTTACTTATAGTACCTTTCAGCCAACACTCTTCATTCATTGGTCATTTATTGCGTCGTTCACAGACCCAAAAAAATAAGTCTAGAGAGGTTAAAGGTTGACTTGCGGAGAATTCAGATTTTTCAACGCAAAAGTTTCTTTCAGGCTCTCAGGCTGCGCTGTTTTAGAGCGCCCTGGCCTTCGTCTGTGTCTCCTGTGGTGCGCTTCCCTCCTCTTCGCAGAGGATGAACCTACAGCCCCCATGGCAGGTGAAGAGACCGCTCCTGGCCGCGCCACTTGCATCACCTAAAATAAACTGAGCTCGTCAATAATCCCATAAGGGGCTCAGAGCTGCAGGACCAACCAGGAGCCTGGGGGCAAGTGCGGGGCCGGTAGCACGACGGAGGCTGCTAAAGAGGGAGGCTGGATGAGATAAGCCCCCGCAAAGCCTACACTTTAAAAGGCTTAGGTGGCGGGTGGGAAAGAGCCTGATTACCCAGTTAGTGGGGTTTGCCAAGTATGGCCAGCGATTAGTGACACTTGCTTCCTGTCACGTTGCATCAGCTTGCCGTGAGATACCGCCCGCGGGCGCCAGATGGGCGACTAGCCACTGTGGCATCAGCGCTGAAGCTGGCAGTAATGGGGGCAGGTGAGAGGGAGGGGAGTGACTGTTCATGAGGAGACAAACGTTCCCCACCATACTCTGGTCTCTCCATGTCAAGTTTTTAGTTCTCGCCTGAGCCAGCGCTTTAGCGTTACTCTGGCGAGAGAAATTTAGTAAGCGGGATTTGGAAGTGCAAACTAGTGGCTTTTCAGGCCTCCAGCTACAGTGCATGTGCGCCGGGCGCGCGCACCATTTGGCAGCCTGCGTGATCACTTTCGCGGCTGCTTTGATGTTCTCAGTGAGCCGCGCGGCCACTGAGAACATCAAAGCGCCCACGAAAGTGCTCACCATTTGCCACCCCCTCCCTTATCCCACTTCCTGCTTGTCTGACTCCCACCAGGGGCTTTACATTCACACAGGGTGTTGGCAGCAGCCTTGCAAATCTCTGTCATTTTTGTTCGAATCGAGATGTCTTCAGACAGTGCTGACCTGGGCTCTAAGCCGCAGGCCCTCTCCTTGCCACCCTCTCCTCTGTTGGCCAATGGTGATGGCTCAAAGCTCCTCTCCCTACACCAGACCCTACTCTTTCATGGCCCTGCCCCCTTCTCACGTGGGGAAGTCATTTCAGAGTTTGCATGCCTGCAATTGGTTGCCGTCGCCTTATAAAGGGGCGACCTATTGCCTTTGCTAATGCTTCTTTTTTTAAATGTATTGCTATTATCAACAACAAAAGGATGGTAATAAAACTAGTCTGCCTATAAATTAGAGCTCTCTCTGTAAACATTATCAGTCCCTGTCATTCCACAAGCAGGAGTGCCCTACATAACTCACAGCACTGTGCCGGCTAGCAGCGGCATAGAATCAATGCACCGGGTGTTACCACAGCCTTTGGACGCCTGAACCCATGGGAAGGAACATCGCACGTGCCGCTCCTGTGATGTATATACTCAATGCATGTGTGTATTATCACAGCCTCATCACGGGCCTGAGGGCGAGGGTCAGAGCATGGGTAATGCCACAGCGCCATCTAGCGCTGTTGGACTTGGCCCTTCTGGCAAGTTCACCCCTAGAACTTTTTGCATTTATCCTAGCCTTTTTCCTATGTTACATTGGTGGTTTTAGGCCTCTAGGCGCCTTTACACTGTGTCCGAGTGGAAAGTGCGTGCGCTCTGTGTATGTTTTAGTGAGACTGACCTACCCTCCCATAGGAATGCATGGGGGATCTGAGTGACTGTGTTAAGTCCTGATGTGAGAGGAGTGCAGGGTCGTGTTTGGTATGTGCGAACTCGTGAGATTGAATGCTGCGCGATGATGTGTGCGGCGTTACTGTGTCTAGTGTAGAAGTACCACTTCTAGAAGCTGGCATGTCTGTGTAATAAATGTGAAGTGACTGTCTGGCTTGTGATTGGCTGGCGTGCCTGGCTCCAGGAGTCAGGATGGGTCTGCCCCGGTGGCGAATGGAGGGATCTGCATGTTGATGGCAGGGAGGAGTACACCTGGGACCTGAATAGGGCTGGGCTTTCCCTCCACAATGCTGGCTCCACCCCCTGTGGTGCGTCTGATGTCCCTGACCTGTCCTGTGAATAGGGAGAGGGGCTGAGCAAAACAAAGTGCTCAGGAACCAGTTGCATCTGGTTCGCCCCTTCCCTGCACCTTTGGAGACAAAGGATTTTGTGTATAAAAGAGGGGCTGTGACCCCGTGAAAATGTTCTTGTTCTTGTGTTCTGACTTGAATCTACCAGGGGTGTGCTGGTGCTGGGGCCGAGGGGAAGGCTTGCCTCCCTGGGCCCTGCCCAGCCCCTGGATGCCCTGGATGCTGGAGGACTTCTTTTGGACCCTCCTGCCTGGCCTGAGGATGGTTGGGAGACTGTCATTGCCCCTTACTTCCTAAAGGACTTGTTCTGTTTACTCCTGGACTTTTGCATTCTCCTAGCACCTGGTGAGCGCTTTGTTTCACTCTCTGCTGGGCGCTGTGTTTCCTCCTGGCAGCGCTGGGCTGCGATCTCCTTGGAGGGAATCCCCAGCGTAGGGATTCCCCTGCATCGTGTCCTTTTGCGGGTGCCCACCCCGCATGGCCGCCTATTGTTGTATTTTAATCGCGGGAGTCCACCCCGCTTATTTTTAGCTTTTGGTGCGCAGGTGCCCACCCTGCCTCTTCGTTTTACTGGATTGATGGATGCGGGTGCCCACCCCGCGTTGTCCGCCCTAGCGGGTGCCCACCCCGCTTTATATCATTTTCAACGGAGGGAGCCTACCCCTCATATTTGCCAGAGTCAAAATTGCCGCCGCTGCCCAGCCGCAGCCGCATGGAAGTCAGGAAGTCCGCCTGTGACGTGGACGGGGCCTGCGGCTGGGACGGAAGCGGCGCAAGAGTTGCGGGGCTCCCATGAGCTAGGGGGAGCCCCGGAAGAAGAATCAGCCCGGAGCCTCATGGGCTCCACATCCAAAGTCCTGGTCCCGAGACGGGGGACCGGGTGAAGCATGGCCCGGGTGAGGAGCGGTGCAGTGAATCACCAGCGGGGCTCTCAGGAGCAAGAGAGCCCCACCCGCTGCCACCGCCGAGAGAGGACTGCTGTCGGCACCAACGAAGAGCCCAGGTTAGTGGGGCTCGCAGTGGATGGTGCCTGGCAGAGGCACCCGGTCAGAGCGGCCCCGGTGGTGCAGCGGGCCGCTCCAAGATGGCAATACTTGTTTTAAAGACCCTCCTCCCGGTGGGGGGGGTCCCGAAGTCCTGCGCCACCCCTGTTGGGCATTCCTCTCCAGCTGCCCCATTTTGCAGGGGTCAGCTCCAACGACAGGCAGAATTGTTTCTAGAGCCCCAGATGGCTCCAACGACAGGGCACAATTGTTTCTAGAGCCCCAGATGGCTCCAACGTTTGGGGGCATGTTATCTTTAGAGCCTCCATGGCTCGCACAAATGCACATTTCATTTATTTAAAACGCCAGTGCGCGCCCCAGTGCTCAGGGCCAGTCCTTCTTTTTCTGTGTTGGCGCATATTGATTTCTGGAGCCCGTGCGCTCCATGGGATATGTTTGGTTTCTGAGCCAGATGGCTCCAAAGTGGGGCACATTGGTTTCCTCATATTTGACTTCCACAGCTGCGCAGCACTTAGTGCCAGCTGCAGCGTTTAGGCCCTGTTCTTGTCCCCAGCTGCCCAGCAAGTAGTGGGCAGCTGCTACGTTTAGGTTCTGGTGCAACCGGACCCTAATGTGATTGAAGTACTATTGTGGTTTAATGCTTTGGGTGTTAGGAAATGTACCGTGTGTAGTATGTTTTGCTCACCATGTGTTAATGCTTATGGTGTTAGGAAATGTACCGTGTGTAGTATGTTTTGCGCACCCAGTGTTTTATACCTCTAGATATGATTTCTGCATAGGAGGTTGTTTTACCTGTTTAGGTTTATGTTAGGGAGATTATACTTCCCTGTGTGATGTACGCCCCTAGTGTAATTATACTTAGGAGGTAGGGTCTAATGCGTTAGACTTGTGAGAAATTGCATAATGTGTTTATGCCCCTGTGATGTATACAGGATAGGTTTTATACCTGATTCTATTGTGATAATGCTGAGGTCATTATTGTGCCAGTAGTTACTGGTTGTGCTCTACAGTTATAATTCGTGTTACAATTGGTATATGTTCTACATTTACAATTGGTGATTTGTGCTAATTCTGACAGTGGTCCATGTGGCCCTGTCTTGTGTAAATAGTCCCCTGTCAAATTCTGCCCAGTGCCAGTTGGCACAGTGTAAATTATGTGATTATCATCTAATGTGTTTATTATAATTAGGCTGTATGGTTTTAGGTTTAAACCTATAATAACTGATAAAACCCTACCGAAAGGAAAATAGCCATCACTGGTGTAAACATATAAACACTGAAAAAACACCTTTGCAACCACAAACTAAGTGTCATTCAAAGAAAGGAAATGATGAGTGAAAGAGACATTTTTATTTCTCCCTGAAGGGGCCAATACAATGTAACTTTGTTATGCAAGGTAGCATCAAGAAAGACTGGACTAACTTTATTCTGCTTGATTTTTGTTGTTTATGGATGTCACTAAAACATTGTCTCTTCTTCCTTCTGCTTTTCTAAGTTTTGTGGTCTTTGGTCTAAAGATGCAGTGTTTAGAAGCATGTTTTCGGTCTTATTTACTTATTTTATAAACTGTAGAGAATCTGGAAATATCAAAATCATATTTTATATTTTGGTTACATTTGGCTGGTTTCATGAGAATCTTTCCTAATTTGTACCATCACATTTACCCACAGACAGAGAATGGGTGAAATCCTTTGATACATCATCCCCCTTTTCTAGTAAGTCATTGTTGATTGCAAGTGAATTGCCAAACACCCCAAGCTTAAAACATTCAATGCAAGATGAAGGGACTGGTATATGTGAAAAAAAAATTGTCACCAAGCATCTGAGATAGTGGTGAAAACATAACACCAGACGTTTGGTAAAAATGGAACGCAGTATCGCTTGGAATGCTGCTGCAAAAAGTTCCTACCAAGTTAAATAAAGATTGGAGTGATATTGTTTGTATTTTCAGTAATTCAGCTAAGTAAGTCAAAAAGTTGTATGATGGTCTGTCAAAATCGATACTTAAGCTGAAGTGCTTCCCTGTAAGAGACGGTATGCTGAAAACATCTATATAATCTTCACAGTTAAAGAAGAATGCTATTGACTCTGTAGTCCATTCTGGTGCAGTAAAAATGTATTTGGACCTCATAAACCTCATTAGTGCAGAAAGCAAACAATAATTAAAATTAAATTAAAATTCCATAAACACTGTAAAAACACTGTTTCTGTTGTTTTTAATGGCGCGAAAATGTGTAACCACTGATAACCACTGTTTTTTAAGGTATTGAAAAAACTGAAAAAACCCCACCAGAATTTACCAAAAATAGAAACTGAAAACAGGAAAGCCTAATTATAATACAATAAAGGCTATTTTTTATATATAACCTTGTGTGGAGTTTCTTTTGTGGTGGGCCTAGGGTGTTGTTGCTGTGTGCGCACGCAAACGCTTTACACATTGCCTCCGGGATAAGCCTGACTGCTCGTGCCAAGCTACCAAGGGAGTGAGCAGGGGTTATCTTTGGCATGTAACTCCCCAGCCCTGACTTAGAGTGGTGGTCTCTGCCTGGTTTTGGCGCAAGCCTTAGCCAACCAGAGATCCCATTTCTAACAAGCGCCCATGCCATGAATTGCTGGGTGTTTGCGCCGCTTTAGAACTGGCTTGGCCAGGAATGGTATGGGTGCACATGAGGTCTGAGCCAGAGGTGAACATGCAAAGGTTAGCAGCAGTTTACGCTTGTATGCACGTATGTATGTATAATGTACAGCTGTATGCATCTACATATGTATCTATATACGTATGTGTGAATGTATGTATGTACGTATCAGTATACGTTTGTATGTATGAACATGTGTGTAAGTAAATATGTAAGTATGTAAGTACGTACGTATGAACATATGTGTGTGTCTATGTATGCAGGTATGTATATATGTATGTATGTTTGCATGTATGTATGTATCTATGTATGTACATATGTATAATATATGTGGATATTTATATATCATGAACCTTGCCAGGGACATGAAAGTGCCGTACACTTCTAGCATCCATATCCACGTCCGACCACCCCGGATCTCTGTGCCCCTTGGCTTTAGACAGCGGCTCGGCCGGATCTGACTTTCCCCAGGCGCTTGGGAGGTGCTTCCAAGTCAGATACTTGCATCTCTTGTCTAGGGGTACAGGCGGCCCCTGCCCCCCTCGTTCTAACCATGTGATGCTCCCCCCCCCTTTCTAGCACACCCACCACTCTGCAGGAAGCGGAGATCCGTGTGTACAAGTGTCGTGTTTGCACACACACACGCACTGTGCACTGGTGCAAGCTGTGGGCGGCTCACACTCTTCACAACCGCGCTGCTGCTGTGAAAGGGAGTGGCACAAACGTGGGCTTCACAGGTTTAGGCGGCAGAGGCAAAATGAAGCAAACAAATTGTGGAATAAAAGCAGAAAATGTATCTTTTACTTATACGTTTTGTTGTGCGTGTACACTACATACATGTGAGTTATGAGAACCCTGTGTGGTCATGTAATAACTTGTAAGGGGACGGACACAGGACAGTTTTACTGGTTAGATTGAAAATACTGTACAATAATGCATAATAGTATTATGCATTACTGTACAACATGTTCTATCCAACCAGTAAAACTGTGCATCGGCACAATGGCATGTGGCTACCGTGGCACAATAGCATGTGGCTACCATGGCACAATAGCACGTGGCTACCGTGGCACAATAGCACGTGGCTACTGTGGCACAATAGCACGTGGCTGCCGTGGCACAATAGCACATGGCTACCGTGCTACAGTGGCACAATAGCATGTGTCTACCGTGGCACAATAGCACGTGGCTACCGTGGCACAATAGCATGTGGCTACCGTGGCACAAGCCCTTCCTATTTTATGTATTCACACATATTATGATAATACGTTTGAATACAAAAAACACATAGGGCTTGTGCCATGGTAGATACATATTATTGTGCCACGGAAGCCACATGCCACAGTAGCGGCATGCTATTGTGCCACAGAAGCCACATGCTACAGTAGCCGCATGCTATTGTGCCACGGAAGCCACATGCCACGGTAGCGGCATACTATTGTGCCACAGAAGCCACTTGCCACAGTAGCGACATGCTATTGTGCCATGGTAGCCACATGCTACTGTGCCATGGAAGCCACATGCCACACACAATCACACATACAACCACACACACAATCACACACACACAACCACAATCACACACAACCACACACACACACAACCACACACACACACCCCAACATACACACACACTCCCAACCACAACCACCCACACACAAAACCACACACACAACCACACACACACACAACCAACCACACACACACAACCAACCACACCCACACAACCACACAAACACCCACAACCACACCCACAACCACACACACAACCACAAGCACACACAACCACACACACAACACCAACCAAACACACACACAACCAACCACACACACACAACCAACCACACACAATCAACCACACACACAACCACCCACACACCCACAACCACACACACACCCACACACACAAACCCACACACACAAACACACACAACCACACACACACACAACCACACACACACAACCACACACACACACACACAACCACAACCACACACACACACAAGGACACACACACAAGCACACACACACAAGCACACACACAACCACACACACAACCACAAGCACACACAACCACAAGCACACACAACCACACACACACAACCACAAGCAACCACAACCACAAGCACACACAACCACACACACAACCACACACACACAACCACAATCACACACCCACAACCACGCACACACACCACAACCAAACACAACCACACACACAACCACACACACACACAACCAACCACACACACACACAACCACACACACACACAACCACACACACACAACCACACACACACAACCACAACCACACACACAACCACACAAACAACCACAACCACACACACACACAACCACACACACACACAACCACACACACACACAACCACATACACACAACCACACACACACACGACACACACACAACCACACACACACACACAACACCCACACACAACCAAAAACAGTTTTTTGGGCTGTCAGCATAAATACGGTGTCACCAAACACTATGAACACCTCGGGAAAGTTTGGGAAGTCACCCCAAACTTTGAAACCACTTGCTGTTGCAGAGTGTGTGCTGTACACATGGCAGTACCTTGACACAGCGGACTGTTGCAAGGAATGCTTTGAGCCTCGGAGGCTGACAGACCTCAGTCTGTGCATTAGTTCACCCCGTCTTGGTGCTGCATGAAAATAGGGTGCCCACTGTCCAGCATGAAGTGAGACATTGTGATCGGGGCTGGAGATGCTATTTAGCAATCTGCTTAGAACATTGTGTTTCATTTATGGCATTAAACATAAAGGAGCACTGGCAACGCTGATAAAATGGATTTAATTTTGAGTAGTGACTAAAACTTTAAAAAAGCCTGCAGTACTGAAACAAGCATTTGCAATGCAATAGGTCTCACATTTGCAAAAGTTTAAGCTATTGGCATTGTTGATGACAATGCCTTTTTTAATCTATTTTATAAAACAAACACATAAATAAATGCCATTATCATTTACTAAGCCAATAGCTAGTGTTGCATTATTATTAGCAATGCCAACTGCTCATAATGCGAGACCTATTGCATTGCAAATGCTTGTTTGCTTTAGGTCTCACACACATTCTCACGCCATTGCGTCACTTCCGAACAGGGTTGGATTGGGATTAAAAATCTGCCCGGGCACGCTAAAAAACAAGCATTGAAAATGCAACAGGTCTCGCCTTTGTTTAAATTTGAGCTACTAGCATTGTAAATGACAAACCTTTTATCTATGTGTTGGTTTTGAAAATTTGAGCTATTGGCATTGTAAATGACAAACCTTTTATCTATGTATTGGTTTTGAAAACAGATAAATAAAAGGCATTGTCATTTACAATGCCAATAGCTTACACTCTCGCAAATGCAAGACCTATTGCATTGCAAATGCTTGCTCATAAAATGCTGGTGTGTGCTTTACAGCCTAATGCATTTTGTAGTACAAACACTCCTAATTATACCAGGATCTATTAGAAACAGAATATATTTCATTTTATAAGTTTAGTTTTTGTATAACAACAGTTTTATAAATGAAGATGATATGCATAAACCTCTCTCTAAAACTTGATTGGCCACATACCAGCACCGATATGGGTTATAGACAGGGCCACTGGAATTATGTGATTTTTGTGCTCAGTGCGTTTTCCGCATAAATTATTAATTTAGCACACAATCCATGATCTTCTGCATAATCTGCAGATTTTGTCAAAAAAATGTCGCTAGATCAAGCTGATCAAAAGTTACTAAAACTGCAGCAACTGGGGGGCAGAGATGCCTCTAATGGGTATGCTAAACAAATCTAGTATTTGTCTATGTTGCATTGATCCACAATATATTTTATTATTTCATATGTTGCTGACTTGGTTCTTTGCAATAAAAGCATAAATAAAACAACAACAACAAAAAGCGGTGACATGTGTTGCTTTATTTGTGTGTTAAATTGATACTGATGAGGTAAAACATTTGCCCGGACAGTGTTAACCTGAGAACAAATGACAAAATAATGAAGTAATACCATCACAAAATGTGCTGCATTACACCGCTCAATTCGCCATTTTTGTTGCATATTTTAGTCAGATCTGCCGCATAATTTAATCGTCCGCTGCCACATAATTCCAGAGGCTCTGGTTATAGAGGAATGCATGGAGCACAAAGGGTGAAATTATTTGCCCAGAATCACAGAATGTGTTGAAGCCGGAAGCCACGACCAAAGCCCACGTTTCACGGATGGCGCATGGAGCACAAAGGGTGAAATGATTTGCCCAGAATCGCATGATGTGTTGAAGCGGGGACGCCGCGATCAAAGCCCACGTGTCACGGATGGCGCATGGAGCACAAAGGGTGAAATTATTTTCCCAGAATCACACGATGTGTTGAAGCGGGGAAGCCGCGACCAAAGCCCATGTTTCACGGATGGCGCATGCAGCACAAAGTGTGAAATTATTTGGCCAGAATCACACGATGTGTTGAAGCGGGGAAGTCGCGACCGAAGCCCACGTTTCACGGATGGCACATGGAGCACAAAGGGTGAAATTATTTGCCCAGAATCACACAATGTGTTGAAGCAGGGAAGCCGCGTCCAAAGCTCATGTTTCACGGATGGCGCATGGAGGCAGTCGGCCTCATCCCCCGTTGCAGGAAGTGCAGCGCCCCCTTCTTCTGGACAAGCACTGCGCTGGGATGCTCCTCTCTCTGCTTTGGGCGAGCGGCGGCGGCATTAGCAACGCTATTGTTTAACCAAACAGTTTGCAGCACTCACTCATGTATCTGAATGTGACCACCACCTCACCCTGCAATGACTTTAAATGCCACCTTGGTAAACACCTGTGGCATATACGCTTCTAAATTAGTGCAAAGGGTGAAAATATTTGCCCAGAATCACACGATGTGTTGAAGCGGGGAAGCCGCGACCAAAGCCCACGTTTCACAGATGACGCATGGAGCACAAAGGGTGAAATTATTTGCCCAGAATCACAGAATGTGTTGAATCGGGGAAGCTGCGACCAAAGCCCACGTTTCACGGATGGTGCATGGAGCACAAAGGCTGAAATTATTTGCCCAGAATCACACGATGTGTAAAAGCAGGGAAGCCGCGACCAAAGCCCACGTTTCTCAGATGGCGCATGGAGCATAAAGGGTGAAGTTATTTGCCCAGAATCACACGATGAGTAGAAGCGGGGAAGCCGCGACTAAAGCCCACGTTTCACGGATAGCGCATGGAGCACAAAGGGTGAAATGATTTGCCCAGAATCACACGATGTGTTGAAGCGGGGAAGCCGCGACCAAAGCCCACGTTTCACGGATGGCGCATGGAGCACAAAGGGTGAAATTATTTGGCCAGAATCACAAGATGTGTTGAAGCGGGAAAGCCGTGATCAAAGCCCACATTTCACGGATGGCGCATGGAGGCAGTCTGCCTCGTCCACCGTTGCAGGCAGAGCAGCGCCCCCCTCCTCTGGACAAGCGCTGCGCCGGGATGCTCCTCTCTCTGCTTTGGGCTAGCGGTGGCAGCATTAGCAACACTATTGTTTAATCAAACAGTTTGCAGCACTCACTCATGTATCTCAATGTGACCACCACCTCACCCCGCAATGACCTTAAATGCAACCTTGGTAAACACCTGTGGTATATACGCTTCCAAATTAGTGCAAAGGGTGAAATTATTTGCCCAATATCACACGATGTGTTGAAGCGGGGAAGCCGCGACCAAAGCCCACGTTTCATGGATGGCGCATGGAGCACAAAGGGTGAAATTATTTGCCCAGAATGTCACGATGTGTTGAAGCGGGGAAGCCGCGACCAAAGCCCACGTTTCACGGATGGCTCATGGAGTACAAAGGGTGTCATTATTTGCCCAGACTCACACAATGTGTTGAAGCGGGGGAAGTCCGCTGGCTGCGAAGCCCAGAATCACACGATGTGTTGAAGCGGGGAAGCAGCAATCAAAGCCACGTTTCACGGATGGCGCATGGAGCACAAAGGGTGAAATTATTTGCCCAGAATCACACGATGTGTTGAAGCGAGGAAGCTGTGACCAAAGCCCACGTTTCACAGATGGCGCATGGAGGCAGTCGGCCTCATCCCCCAGTGCAGGCAGAGCAGCGCCCCCCTCCTCTGGACAAGCGCTGTGCCGGGATGCTCCTCTATCTGCTTTGGACGAGCGGCGGCAGCATTAGCAACACTATTGTTTAACCAAACAGTTTGCAGCACTCACTCATGTATCTCAATGTGACCACCACCTCACCCCGCAATGACCTTAAATGCCACCTTGGTAAACACCTGTGGCATATACACTTCCAAATTAGTGCAAAGGGTGAAATTATTTACCCAGAATCACACGATGTGTTGAAGCGGGGAAGCTGCGACCAAAGCCCAAGTTTCACCGATGGGGCATTGAGCACAAAGGGTGAATTTATTTGCCCAGAATCACGATGTGTGGAAGCGGGGAAGCCGAGACCAAAGTCCACGTTTCTCGGATGGCGCATGGAGCACAAAGGGTGAAATTAGTTGCCCAGAATCACACAATGTGTTGAAGAGGGGAAGTCCACTGACTGCGAAGGCGCTACAAAACTGCCTCTGGGTGCGTTGTTTGTGTTTGCGGAGAGAACAAGTGGGAGAAGAGGAGGAAGTGCTGGGAACAGGTGCCCTCGGAATGCCTGTGCTTGTCTGCTTCACAGCCTTCATGAAGACTTCTCTTATTTGCTTGTTAAATAAACAAGCAGATAAGAAAAGTCTTCACGACAGCCGGGAAGCAGGCGAGCCAGTCCGGGTGGGCTGGACCAAAAAGCCAAAGGGAGGCAACCCAGAAATCTCATTTCCAATGGCAGGCCACCGTTTAGCATAAACGGTGACGCCAGCCAATGGAAATGAGGGGCGGGGCTTAAAGCCCTCTTCTGAAAGTCCTTGTAAGCAATAAATGTCGCCCAGCGAGCGGCGCGTGTGCGCAGCAACGCTAGGTGAGACCTAAAAAGTGGCCCACATTTGCATATTGCCTTTCCCCAAAACACTGTTTCGGTGAAGTTTTATAAATGCTTTAAAACAAGTGAGGCCATTTCTGCTCAGGCCCTTTGCCCATGCTCAGTGTGCACACACTAATTGGCTGGCCCAGCGAGAGAAAGGCAGTGACACCTCTGCCCGTTGATAAAAGGGAGGTAATGGACGCCCATCTGCCCCCAGAAATGAATGTGTCCTTGTGTAACGTAACTGGTGCTCATGTAAAGCGTTCTATTACCTTCGGTTCGAGTTCGCGCTATATAAATCTGCAAAAAAAAAGAAGGCGATTTAGGACCCCACCAGGCCGCTGGCGACCTCTGAACACACCAGACGCAGCTGAAATCGGCGCTCCAGGCTGCCAAAAAAGCAGCCCACAGCTGGAACGTGAATACCAGCCCCTCCGCCATTGCCTGAGTGCCCACCTTACCAATCCGACCCTGCTTCCGAACCTGGTTTGTCCAGACGCCATTATCGCATGTGGCATTTTACAATATTTGGATGGGGTAAGGACGCATCTGCCCGGTCGATGGCTGTAGATGCTCTCGACTGTTGACTACTAGGGTGACTAACTGGCATGGGTGCAAATTCAGGACGGTGAATGTAAAAATTCAGAACAAAGGGTCAAATTTCATGACAAAAATTCAGGACAGGAACTCAAAATTCAGGACAAAAGGTAAGTTTTACAGACACATCAGAAGAGGTTGCGCAATAGTATATAAGTAAGTAAATAGACAGCCACTTAAGTACAAGTGAAAAGAAGTTAATATTAGGTTGACTAACAATAAGGTGTGGCTGGGCATCTTGCGCAAACCTAGTAAATATTCCCACAGTGACTGCACGTTTATCCAATTCCGTGGTGCTTCAAGGGAGAGAAGGGCCTCCTACGCTCTCACAGTGGCTGAGAAAACCCAGTCTTTACAATATATAGAAAGTCCCGAGCAACCAACTCCAATAACAATCTTATGAAAACAAATACATTCAAATCTTCTTGGATTCAGGTTGATTTATTCTTTCAATCCATATTCTTTAGTAATCCCCTTTAGCCAACATGTGTTTTGTCAGGTAGATGTGTGAACATCACTGACTTCATCAGGGCTCATTTATTGTATCGTCACAAATATTTTAACAAATATTCCTAAGAGGTAGTACCTGCATGTAGGAGAGTACTCCTTGGACTGTCCATCCCGGCATGGTTTCTTAATATTAGGTTGAGACAATTGTGAACCTCATGTTTTTTCAGTATGCGCGCAGCTTTGAGAAAATGTGCAGGTCTTTTTGTGGTAACAAATCTGCCCGTCTGGCCCCCCCCCCCCCACCTTTCCAGTCTCCTAGGAAAGCGCCCCATGCACTGTCCGGCCAGTCGGGCCAGGCTACCACCCTCCAATGGCTCCCCTCCTCTTCACATGGACCCTCTCTCATGTGTATTTAATTTCTTTTATAGTGCTACTCATCCCAAGTAAGTAGGATCTGGTGTCGGAGTGCTTTACATCACACACATTATATAGAGACAATGACTCATATAAATGTGAAAGTCAATCTATAGGAAATTTACTTAAGATAATGGGGGCTACAAGGTGTTATCATTCTTTCATCCATCATTCAGTCTTTCACCATTCATTCTGTCCTTCCATCTGCGTGCCCGTCCATATCAATACTCAACCATTTGCAAACCTATCGATCATCTATCATTCCATCCATCCATCATTCCACTCATCCACCCTTTCACTCATCCATCCCTCATTCATCCTTTCACCTTATCCATCTGTACACTCATCCATCCACACTTCCACTCATCCATCCATTCACTTATCCATCCAGCCATCTACCCTTTCACCCATCCAGCCATCCTTTCACTTACTCATTCATCCACCCAGTCACTTATCCTTCCACCCTTTCACTCATCCATCCCTCCATTCATCCTTTCACCTTATCTATCCTTGCGCTCATCCAGCCATCTACCCTTTCACCCATCCAGCCATCCTTTCACTTACTCATTCATCCACCCATTCACCCTTTCAGCCATCCATCCATCCTCCCTTTCTCTCTCCATCCCTCTTTCATTTAGCCAACCACCCTTTCATCCACCCATCCATCTACTCATCCATTCATGAATCCATCCATTGACCCTATCACTCATCCACCCTTTCACTCATCCATCCATCCTTTCTCTCAGACATCCACCCTTTCACTACTTCACTCATCCATCCACCCTTTCTCTCATTCATCCATCCTTTTACCTGACCATCTACCCTTCCACCCATACATTCATCTATTACCTTTTCTCTCCTCCATCCTTCCACTCACTGATCTGTCCATCCTTTCACTCATTATCCATCCGTACATCCATTCACCCTTTCACTAATCCACCCAGCCATCCCTTCACTTACACACCTTTCCACATTAATTATGAGCTGAGTTGCAGACAGAAGAGGCCCATAAAAGACTTCACCCCTGCTGTAGTTCCTAAAGCAAGGGGTGGGGTGGGAGAGGGCTCACTATGCCCCTGTACATAGAGAATCCAAACAAGTGGAAGTCATGACTCATTTATGATGCACAGTGCCACTGTGACATGGTGTTGTTTCCAGGGCTTTAAGTGGGATGAAAAAACTAGGGGGTCTCTCCAAAGGGAATGTTCGATGTAATTAAGGGCGTGGCTTAAAACACCTAAGCTAAAAATCTATGCTAAGAAAAGTGGGCCGCCAGAACTATTGGCTTTGTCAATGGTTGCTAATTGCATAAAATAAAAAAAGCAGCAACCATGGCTTTGTTGAATAATAACATTGAAAATGCCTCAGTTTTAAAATGATGAGACAGTGAAAGACCCATAACCCTTTTTTTTATTTTTATTTCACCACCTTTTCATGAACTGGAGTCTCACATAGCAGCATGGGCGTTTTTGTTCCTTTCTTTCACCTGACTGAATGTCCTGCCCTAGACTGAGACAGGAGGAGGCCCACCGCATGCAGTAAGAGCACAGACTGGCCCATTGTCATTCTGTATGTGGCAATCAGCCACAGACAGAATGACAATGGGCGGGGTGGGGCTGCTCTTGTGCTTCACAGATGAGCGCCCCATCAGGGAGCTGAGGCCTCTCACAGGGAACAGCTGTGTTCCCTGCAAAGCCCAAAATTACGGACAAAAGGCGTCCGTAAAGGGGATCCTCACGGACAACGGACGTGAGGTCCAATTTACGGACGGTCCGTGAAATTTACAGACGGTTGGTCACCCTATTGAGTACTGGCACAAAGAATCCTACACTTGACACTCAGACACACTTTGGAGGGGGTGGAAAGGTGTAAATATTGTTTCCTTGAGGATCGAGCACTGTTAGGTTCTGATTTGGGAACCTAAACTGCAGAATTAACTTTGCACATTGATACCTAAGTACCCTGGGCTGCTCCTGGCAACCAGAACTGTAGCATGGGCTACTGTGGGCAGGCAAAGCACCTCGAGCCTGGCCTCCCTGCCTGACATTACTAGACAATCATCTTTAATCTCTCAGCCTTTTAATAGGATTTCCTTCTGTCACGTGGGGAGATTTAGGAAAACTGACAATCTCAAGTAAGAGCCGGTGTTATCCACTGCCAATTAAGGTAACAGGAGAGGAGGTTGGAGAGATGCGCAGGGCAGCCGCACTTTCCTAGCAGCCAGCATCCAGCAATCTTTTCCATCCCTTTGGTTGATCCACCCTCTCGTCGCCATTTCTTCCTCTGTGGGCTCCCCACTGGAGGGGTTTCCTGAAAGGGAAGACCTGGAGCAGGAGGACACCGACAGCATGGGGAGCGGCGCCAGTGCAGAGGACAAAGAGCTTGCAAAGAGGTCAAAGGAGCTGGAGAAAAAGCTGCAGGAAGATGCCGACAAGGATGCCAAGACAGTCAAGCTCTTACTTCTTGGTAAGCAAAGCCGGACACACAGCCCTTGCACCTTTATGAAAGGATGACCCTTCAGTTCAGCTGAAAAGCGCAAAACCAACCACTCAATTGAACTGAAAGTTCAAAACCAACCTCCTCACAAACTCCCCCAAAACAATCTGTCATACCTACGGAAACCCAAAAGCAACCATCACAAGAAACCCAAACTAAAACCTCAATCTAGAACCTAGACAGGTCAGCTCAAAGTAAACCTTCCAGTTCTATTGAAATGCTCCTAACCCATTGTTCTACCTCTTCTGAAAAAAAAACCAATCTAGCATCTTGGAACTGCCTAAAAACTACAGGCACCACCCTCCAAACTAGACTCTAGAAAACATAAAATCTGTTTATCAGCCTATCTGTAGAGTCACCTTCCCAACAAATTAGTCGTACTAAAAAACAGACCATCATCAGGCTAGCAAAAACGGATACTTAAACACCATAAAGACCAACACTCATCTTTACTAAAAATACAAAACAATCTTGTACCAACTTTAAATCATATAAAAAAGCTAAAATCATTCCCTTGATTCTGCAGATAACCAACAACCTGTTGAAAAACATAAAACAAACGTAAATCACTGCCAACCCTAATGCCTTAAACCGACCATCTAACTCTAAATTCAACCATTCACCAGTTAATAAAAAAAACCTAACCAAAGCCTCAACCTTACTAAAAAACTAATAAAAACCCCATGCCAATCCTGTAATACAACAAAACAGAATTAATTCAGCTCTTCAACCCGGTGAAAAAGGAGCCAAACAAAACTGTAACACTGCAAAAGAAAATAGCACCAACTCCCTCCCCGACAGACAGCACAGTCTTCTAGTTCTTTTCAAAATTAAAACAAGCATTGGCATAGCCAATAGGTCTCTCCTTTGGGACTGTATAAGTGTTTAGCCATGCAACAGTTGATGTTGTTGCACCAGGGATAGTGTGCTGTTTAACTAAATACTTATAAGGTCCCAAAGGCGAGACCTATTGGCAATGCCAATGCTTGTTGTATTTGCATTCAGGGATCAAAGGGGCTATTTTGGTCCATTATAAGATCAAAACTACAAGTAGCAGAGGGTAAAGTAAAAACATGGACTGACCGAGCTATTCAAAGCATGGAGCTGGGAAAATGTGCGAGGTCTGTATAACCCCCCAAAACATAAATAAAACGTTTGCGAGGGCTTGCCTTTGTCCCTGGGATATTGTTCTGAAGGCCTTACCTCTCCATCATCGTGGTTACTATTTGCAGTGCTGCCTTGCCCAGTTAGTAGGCCGCTGCTAGCCGTGCGGGACTTTCCTCTGTAGTTCCCTAATGTGCCGTCTCCGCACCGCCCCCTCTGACGGCAGTCAATATTCCCCGTTCTCCCGGCCAGCCCCACTTCGCCGCACTCAATAGGTCTTTAATTACAGCCGGGCTCAGCACCGAAGTCCCTGGGGTTGGGGTCGGCGCGCGCGCACGCGCACTTGCATCGCTGTTCAGTCACCTCCTGGTGGCAGTCGTCCATCACCGCCTATCGCGACCTGCCAACATTTCAATTACAAGATAGGTAGTGTAATGGGGCGACGGAGTGCAACTGAGCCGGGGAGGTGCGGTGGGGGCTGGGCCATACTAGGCAAAGTTAAGTCGGGTTTCGGCTGGGAAGAACCGTTGGGCAAATAAGGGGCTTAGAGGCCCGTGTCAACGAGGAAGGGGAGATGGGAACGATTAAGGGTAATATTTAGTTAAGGTAACCATGCCAGGTAGACCAGATGGCTCCATGTCACCGGGACGCCGTTTTTCCATTTCGGGACCTTGCTGTTATATATCATTGTTATCAGGTGTGTTGATCCAAAGGGCTTGATTAAATTGAACCAAGACTACAACCCCCAGAATGCACTTGTACGTAAATGCAAAGTTTAGAAGTGCAAAAGTGGTATCTGGGAGACATGGAACCATTTGGCCACGATACCCATGCCAAAAACTGTAGTCTTGTTTATCCCATTATAAAACCAACACTGCACGGGATACAATGCTGCGGCCTGCCCAGGGAGTTTAACAGCCTAATGTTGCTGTAGTGAAAGCGACTGGTTTAAAATAACAGACTACAATGGTAAGTAAAAAAAAAAAAGCCCCCCACTTGAAACGCTGTGTCCTTGGTAACAAGCAGATATTTGAGACCTTGTGTATTCTGGTTGGAATTGTTTAACACAGCACTGCAAGGCTACTACTACAAGAGAAATGTTTTCAAAGGGAGCAAACTGCAAAGTCGCACCTTGTCCTGACAACATATTCGGCCAGCCCTGCTTTCCAGCCAATATGATTCTCATCCAAAAACGTAGTGGGCAGACGGGAGTAAAATGACTGCAATGAAAAAAAAGCCCCTCCTTGAAACGCTGTGTCCTTAGTAACAAGCGGATATGTGAGACCTTGTGTATTCTGGTTGAAATTGTTTAACAAAGCGTGGAGAAGTGTGGCTCAATGGCTAGAGCGGCAGACCCTGATGCAGAGGTCTGGCCCGGACCAGGGTTCAATTCCCGCCTCGGCGGGTCTTGGGCTCAATTTCCCTGGACCCAATAATTCTCGCCTCAGTGCCTATTCCAATCATGGGTCCCACTCTGCAACACTGGGCAATAGCTTGCTTAATCTCCACAACGGCCCCATAAGCGCTAGGATGCCTGGCTTCACCTTGGGGGTGCCCAGGAGTGGGCACTTCACAGGGAAAGGCCAGGAAGGGTTCCACAGCGGTATGTGCACAGCGCCTGAGAGACCCTTTCGGGGGTGTGCGGAGCGCTATATAAAAAAAAAAATGCACTACAGCACTGCAAGGCTACTACTACAAGAGAGATGTTTTCAAAGGGAGCAAACTGCAAAGTCACACCTTGTCCTGACAACATATTCAGCCAGCCCTGCTTTCCAGTCAACATGATTCTCATCCAAAAACGTAGTGGGCAGACGGGAGTAAAATGACTGCAGAGACGCTCGATTCCCAAAGCTCAAAACTGATTTGATACTGGATGCCTGTAGACGCTGAGGGCATGTACAGCGTTTATCTTGCGGGAGCGAGCAGCGGCAGGTGCTTTAATTGAAAACAGATGGCGCTCCCGCAAGGGAATCGCTATACATGCACGAGTACTCATTGGAAACAGTGCAGTACATGCACGCGTTTCCAAAAAAGTACGGCATGATTCCAAAAGGTCGCTCCGAATGCAGCGCTTGCGCGCTACGTAGGTGAGACCTAAAAACAGTACCACCTACTTTTACTGAAGCCAAAACAAAGCACCCATGTATTCTTTCCCTACCTGGGCTTCACTGTGTGGTGGGCCTATATGAGTGCTTCTGGTTCTGGCAGCCCTTAAGTGTTGTTTGGAACAACCGGCACATTAAATGATTGTTGTGTCACAGGAATGGAGCACAGATAAAGTCTCAGCTGACATGTTGAGTTCTGTAATGATATTAGCATTTTGTATCGCATGTTCTACCATCCTTATGGTAACCATACTGCTTCCTTAATCTAGGCATGCTTTCATCCCAACGGAATAAAACCCTTGCTTGGTTGTTTATGTTGTTTGATGGTGTTTGGTTGTATAAATTTAGCAGATAATTATTTCCAGGTTTAAAAGTGATTTACGCAAATTAGTGGACAATTAAAATGAGTTTATCAGGGAAAAGATCTTTGATGAGTCTCCGTGTGTAGATTGCACTTTAGGAAACATCGCTCACGACCCCCTAAACCAACCAAAAAATAAAAGAAATGAAAAGTCCTTCGGTACACGAAGTTCTTTCTACGCATGCATTAAACTCCATACTCGTGAGAGTATGGTATGTTTAAAGGTGCCTATGCCCCCAGGACAAGCTTCCTTGAAATGAATAGACAGTAGGGTGTGACAATTCCGAAGGGAGCACGCCGTTCTTTGAAGGGAGTCTGTACGTTTAAATGCACTCTCTGTAAGATGACGTCATCAAGCTTCGCCTCTGATGCATACAATGGGTGCAATATAAAGTCACATGTGGTTTGATAAATTACCAGGAACCTCCTACGTGTCCAAGCGCCGCACTGAGATTTAAATGAAGTGCCCGCGGGTTTCCTTCTGCCCGGAAGCACCGAGGTTCCGCCTGTGGGCCTGGGGGTGGAGAGCTGTGTGTACATCCTGGTGCTGCTTGGAGCACACACGCAGTATGATAGTCCAGACGGATGCAATATGTGCTGTATGCAGTGTATACTGCATGTACAAGAGATACCCGTAATTCCTGTGTGTGACCGGAGGTTTGCTATGATGTATGCATACATATGCTTGATATCATATTGTATGCATCATAAATTATGCAGTTTACATTCCCATGTGCTCAATGTATTGGTTGGACATATTAGATTATCTGCAGATGGACTGAGCTCCGGTACATACTGTATATGCTGTGTAATACACTACGGTTCCTTTGCCCACATGTATTTATTCTATGTGATCGGGGCTGATTTTGAATAACACGTGTATCTGGGTGGGATGACCGTCCAGGCTAACTAATTGTGTAGTAAGCTGAAGCTAAGGGATATTTTGGAAGACACCTACAGGTTCCATAATCTGTAAATACGGCAATCATGTCTACGCACAAGTGTGTTAGGTACAACGTTCAAATTCTAAATGATAGGTTGTGTGCATGTTCTGCTGGGGTAGGCTGCTGCCCTGGGTAAATGATGGCCTATTCTGGTCAAAAGAGAGGGTCAGATAAAATACAGACTTGCCCTTGCATCTATGAACCCTTTCCTCAGCAGAAACCCCCCATGAAGAGCTGTGTTAAGGTACAGCACTGGCTCTCTTGGGACATAAGGCTGTGTTAAGGCTAAACAGCACTAAAGAGAGGAGGCAGAGAGGACTGCACACCATTCTTGCTTTTAAGTTTGTTCCACAGAAATGTCTTATTTGTACAGCACTGTGCTGCGGTATTGCATACGTGATCCGATAGAGGTCTGGGCAACACGCTTGTCCAAGCATTGCCTCATCCGGCAATATCTTTGCCTGTTGCCTGTGTTGAGGTGCAACAAAGGCCTTGTCCTCAATCTCCAAGTAAGAGAGAGGTTCAGACTGCTGCAGCATCTCCCTAGTGCTGCACCTCAACGCATCCTGCACAAAGGTGCACCGTCCCATGTGTAGAGCATGTGGAGGTGCAGCACCACAGATGCAACAAAGGCCATGTCCTCAATCTCCAAGTAAGAGAGAGGTTCAGACTGCTGCAGCTTCTCCCTAGTGCTGCGCCTCAACGCATCCTGCACAAAGGTGCACCGTCCCATGTATAGAGCATGTGGAGGTGCAGCACCACAGATGCAACAAAGGCCATGTCCTCAATCTCTAAGTAAGAGAGAGGTTCAGACTGCTGCAGCTTCTCCCTAGTGCTGCGCCTCAACGCATCCTGCACAAAGGTGCACCGTCCTATGGGTAGAGCATGTGGAGGTGCAGCACCACAGATGCAACAAAGGCCATGTCATCAATCTCCAAGTAAGAGAGAGGTTCAGACTGCTGCAGCTTCTCCCTAGTGCTGCGCCTCAACGCATCCTGCACAAAGGTGCACCATCCCATGTGTAGAGAATGTTGAGGTGCAGCACCACAGATGCAACAAAGGCCTTGTCCTCAATCTCCAAGTAAGAGAGAGGTTCAGACTGCAGCAGCATCTCCCTAGTGCTGCACCTCAACGCATCCTGCACAAAGGTGCACCGTCCCATGTGTAGAGCATGTGGAGGTGCAGCACCACAGATGCAACAAAGGCCATGTCCTCAATCTCCAAGTAAGAGAGAGGTTCAGACTGCTGCAGCTTCTCCCTAGTGCTGCGCCTCAACGCATCCTGCACAAAGGTGCACCGTACTATGGGTAGAGCATGTGAAGGTGCAGCACCACAGATGCAACAAAGGCCATGTCATCAATCTCCAAGTAAGAGAGAGGTTCAGACTGCTGCAGCTTCTCCCTAGTGCTGCGCAACAACGCATCCTGCACAAAGGTGCACCATCTCACGTGTAGAGCATGTTGAGGTGCAGCACCACAGATGCAACAAAGGCCTTGTCCTCAATCTCCAAGTAAGAGAGAGGTTCAGACTGCTGCAGCTTCTCCCTAGTGCTGCGCCTCAACGCATCCTGCACAAAGGTGCACCGTCCCATGTGTAGAGCATGTGGAGGTGCAGCACCACAGATGCAACAAAGGCCATATCCTCAATCTCTAAGTAAGAGAGAGGTTCAGACTGCTGCAGCTTCTCCCCAGTGCTGCGCCTCAACGCATCCTGCACAAAGGTGCACCGTCCTATGGGTAGAGCATGTGGAGGTGCAGCACCACAGATGCAACAAAGGTCATGTCATCAATCTCCAAGTAAGAGAGAGGTTCAGACTGCTGCAGCTTCTCCCTAGTGCTGCGCATCAACGCATCCTGCACAAAGGTGCACCATCCCATGTGTAGAGCATGTTGAGGTGCAGCACCACAGATGCAACAAAGGCCTTGTCCTCAATCTCCAAGTAAGAGAGAGGTTCAGACTGCAGCAGCATCTCCCTAGTGCTGCACCTCAACGCATCCTGCACAAAGGTGCACCGTCCCATGTGTAGAGCATGTGGAGGTGCAGCACCACAGATGCAACAAAGGCCATGTCCTCAATCTCCAAGTAAGAGAGAGGTTCAGACTGCTGCAGCTTCTCCCTAGTGCTGCGCCTCAACGCATCCTGCACAAAGGTGCACCGTACTATGGGTAGAGCATGTGAAGGTGCAGCACCACAGATGCAACAAAGGCCATGTCATCAATCTCCAAGTAAGAGAGAGGTTCAGACTGCTGCAGCTTCTCCCTAGTGCTGCGCAACAACGCATCCTGCACAAAGGTGCACCATCTCACGTGTAGAGCATGTTGAGGTGCAGCACCACAGATGCAACAAAGGCCTTGTCCTCAATCTCCAAGTAAGAGAGAGGTTCAGACTGCTGCAGCTTCTCCCTAGTGCTGCGCCTCAACGCATCCTGCACAAAGGTGCACTGTCCCATGTGTAGAGCATGTGGAGGTGCAGCACCACAAATGCAACAAAGGCAATGTTCTCAATCTCCAAGTAAGAGAGAGGTTCAGACTGCTGCAGCTTCTCCCTACTGCTGCGCCTCAACGCATCCTGCACAAAGGTGCACCGTCCTATGGGTAGAGCATGTGGAGGTGCAGCACCACAGATGCAACAAAGGCCATGTCATCAATCTCCAAGTAAGAGAGAGGTTCAGACTACTGCAGCTTCTCCCTAGTGCTGCGCCTCAACGCATCCTGCACAAAGGTGCACCGTCCTATGGGTAGAGCATGTGGAGATGCAGCACCACAGATGCTCAAAGGCATGTCCTCAATCTCCAAGTAAGAGAGAGGTTCAGACTGCTGCAGATTCTCCCTAGTGCTGCGTCTCAACGCATCCTGCACAAAGGTGCACCGTCCCATGTGTAGAGCACGTTGAGGTGCAGCACCACAGATGCAACAAAGGCCATGTCCTCAATCTCCAAGTAAGAGAGAGGTTCAGACTGCTGCAGCTTCTCCCTACTGCTGCGCCTCAACGCAGCCTGCACAAAGGTGCACTGTCCCATGTGTAGAGCATGTTGAGGTGCAGCACCACAGATGCAACAAAGGCCATGTCCTCAATCTACAAGTAAGAGAGAGGTTCAGACTGCTGCAGCTTCTCCCTAGTGCTGCGTTTCAACTCATTCTGTACAAAGGTGCTCTGTCTCATGGGTAGAGCATGTTGAGGTGCAGCACCACAGATGCTCAAAGGCATGTCCTCAATCTCCAAGTAAGAGAGAGGTTCAGACTGCTGCAGATTCTCCCTAGTGCTGCGTCTCAACGCATCCTGCACAAAGGTGCACCGTCCCATGTGTAGAGCATGTTGAGGTGCAGCACCACAGATGCAACAAAGGCCATATCCTCAATCTCCAAGTAAGAGAGAGGTTCAGACTGCTGCAGCTTCTCCCTAGTGCTGCGCCTCAACGCATCCTGAACAAAGGTGCACCGTCCTATGGGTAGAGCATGTGGAGGTGCAGCACCACAGATGCAACCAAGGGCCATGTCCTCAATCTCCAAGTATGAGAGAGGTTCAGACTGCTGCAGCTTCTCCCTAGTGCTGCGCCTCAACGCATCCTGCACAAAGGTGCACCGTCCCATGTGTAGAGCATGTGGAGGTGCAGCACCACAGATGCAACAAAGGCCATGTCCTCAATCTCTAAGTAAGAGAGAGGTTCAGACTGCTGCAGCTTCTCCCTAGTGCTGCGCCTCAACGCATCCTGCACAAAGGTACACCGTCCTATGGGTAGAGCATGTGGAGGTGCAGCACCACAGATGCAACAAAGGCCATGTCATCAATCTCCAAGTAAGAGAGAGGTTCAGACTGCTGCAGCTTCTCCCTAGTGCTGCGCCTCAACGCATCCTGCACAAAGGTGCACCATCCCATGTGTAGAGCATGTTGAGGTGCAGCACCACAGATGCAACAAAGGCCTTGTCCTCAATCTCCAAGTAAGAGAGAGGTTCAGACTGCAGCAGCATCTCCCTAGTGCTGCACCTCAACGCATCCTGCACAAAGGTGCACCGTCCCATGTGTAGAGCATGTGGAGGTGCAGCACCACAGATGCAACAAAGGCCATGTCCTCAATCTCCAAGTAAGAGAGAGGTTCAGACTGCTGCAGCTTCTCCCTAGTGCTGCGCCTCAACGCATCCTGCACAAAGGTGCACCGTACTATGGGTAGAGCATGTGAAGGTGCAGCACCACAGATGCAACAAAGGCCATGTCATCAATCTCCAAGTAAGAGAGAGGTTCAGACTGCTGCAGCTTCTCCCTAGTGCTGCGCAACAACGCATCCTGCACAAAGGTGCACCATCTCACGTGTAGAGCATGTTGAGGTGCAGCACCACAGATGCAACAAAGGCCTTGTCCTCAATCTCCAAGTAAGAGAGAGGTTCAGACTGCTGCAGCTTCTCCCTAGTGCTGCGCCTCAACGCATCCTGCACAAAGGTGCATTGTCCCATGTGTAGAGCATGTGGAGGTGCAGCACCACAAATGCAACAAAGGCAATGTTCTCAATCTCCAAGTAAGAGAGAGGTTCAGACTGCTGCAGCTTCTCCCTACTGCTGCGCCTCAACGCATCCTGCACAAAGGTGCACCGTCCTATGGGTAGAGCATGTGGAGGTGCAGCACCACAGATGCAACAAAGGCCATGTCATCAATCTCCAAGTAAGAGAGAGGTTCAGACTACTGCAGCTTCTCCCTAGTGCTGCGCCTCAACGCATCCTGCACAAAGGTGCACCGTCCTATGGGTAGAGCATGTGGAGATGCAGCACCACAGATGCTCAAAGGCATGTCCTCAATCTCCAAGTAAGAGAGAGGTTCAGACTGCTGCAGATTCTCCCTAGTGCTGCGTCTCAACGCATCCTGCACAAAGGTGCACCGTCCCATGTGTAGAGCACGTTGAGGTGCAGCACCACAGATGCAACAAAGGCCATGTCCTCAATCTCCAAGTAAGAGAGAGGTTCAGACTGCTGCAGCTTCTCCCTACTGCTGCGCCTCAACGCAGCCTGCACAAAGGTGCACTGTCCCATGTGTAGAGCATGTTGAGGTGCAGCACCACAGATGCAACAAAGGCCATGTCCTCAATCTACAAGTAAGAGAGAGGTTCAGACTGCTGCAGCTTCTCCCTAGTGCTGCGTTTCAACTCATTCTGTACAAAGGTGCTCTGTCTCATGGGTAGAGCATGTTGAGGTGCAGCACCACAGATGCTCAAAGGCATGTCCTCAATCTCCAAGTAAGAGAGAGGTTCAGACTGCTGCAGATTCTCCCTAGTGCTGCGTCTCAACGCATCCTGCACAAAGGTGCACCGTCCCATGTGTAGAGCATGTTGAGGTGCAGCACCGCAGATGCAACAAAGGCCATATCCTCAATCTCCAAGTAAGAGAGAGGTTCAGACTGCTGCAGCTTCTCCCTAGTGCTGCGCCTCAACGCATCCTGGACAAAGGTGCACCGTCCTATGGGTAGAGCATGTGGAGGTGCAGCACCACAGATGCAACCAAGGGCCATGTCCTCAATCTCCAAGTATGAGAGAGGTTCAGACTGCTGCAGCTTCTCCCTAGTGCTGCGTCTCAATGCATCCTGCACAAAGGTGCACCGTCCCATGTGTAGAGCATGTTGAGGTGCAGCACCACCGATGCAACAAAGGCCATGTCCTCAATCTCCAAGTAAGAGAGAGGTTCAGACTGCTGTAGTTTCTCCCTAGTGCTGCGCCTCAACGCATCCTGCACAAAGGTGCACCGTCCTATGGGTAGAGCATGTGGAGGTGCAGCACAACAGATGCAACAAAGGCCATGCCCTCAATCTCCAAGTAAGAGAGAGGTTCAGACTGCTGCAGCTTCTTCCTACTGCTGCATCTCAAGCATCCTGCACAAAGGTGCTCTGTCCCATAGGTAAAACATGTTGAGGAGGCAGCACCACAGATGCTCAAAGGCCATGTCCTCAATCTCCAAGTGAGTGAGAGGTTCAGACTGCTGCAGCTTCTCCCTAGTGCTGCACCTCAATGCATCCTTCACAAAGGTGCACCGTCCCATGGGTAGAGCATGTTGAGGTGCAGCACCACAGATGCTCAAAGGCCATGTCCTCAATCTCCAAGTAAGAGAGAGGTTCAGACTGCTGCAGATTCTCCCTAGTGCTGCGTCTCAACGCATCCTGCACAAAGGTGCACCGTCCTATGGGTAGAGCATGTGGAGGTGCGGCACCACAGATGCAACAAAGGCCATGTCCTCAATCTCCAAGTAAGAGAGAGGTTCAGACTGCTGCAGCTTCTCCCTACTGGTGCGTCTCAACGCATCCTGCACAAAGGTGCACCGTCCCATGTGTAGAGCATGTTGAGGTGCAGCACCACAGGTGCAACAAAGGCCATGATCTCAATCTCCAAGAAAGAGAGAGTTCAGACTGCTGCAGCTTCTCCCTAGTGCTGCACCTCAACACATCCTGCACAAAGGTGCACTGTCCCATGTGTAGAGCATGTTGAGGTGCAGCACCACAGATGCAACAAAGGCCTTGTCCTCAATCTCCAAGTAAGAGAGAGGTTCAGACGGCTGCAGCTTCTCCCTAGTGCTGCACCTCAACGCATCCTGCACAAAGGTGCACCGTCCCATGGGTAGAGCATGTTGAGGTGCAGCACCACAGATGCTCAAAGGCCATGTCCTCAATCTCTAGGTAAGAGAGAGGTTCAGACTGCTGCAGATTCTCCCTAGTGCTGCGTCTCAACGCATCCTGCACAAAGGTGCACCGTCCTATGGGTAGAGCATGTGGAGGTGCGGCACCACAGATGCAACAAAGGCCATGTCCTCAATCTCCAAGTAAGAGAGAGGTTCAGACTGCTGCAGCTTCTCCCTACTGGTGCGTCTCAACGCATCCTGCACAAAGGTGCACCGTCCCATGTGTAGAGCATGTTGAGGTGCAGCACCACAGGTGCAACAAAGGCCATGATCTCAATCTCCAAGAAAGAGAGAGTTCAGACTGCTGCAGCTTCTCCCTAGTGCTGCACCTCAACACATCCTGCACAAAGCTGCACCATCCCATGTGCAGAGCATGTTGAGGTGCATCACCACATATGGAACAATGGCCTTGTCCTCAATCTCCAAGTAAGAGAGAGGTTCAACATTACCCCTCCTGTGTGGCTTGTTGAGGTTCAGTACCCTCCTGTAAGGTGTGTTGTGGGGTATTCCCCTCCTGTGTGGAGTGTTGGGGTTTAGTACCCTCATGTATGGCATGTTAAGGTTCAGGACCCTGCTGTGTGGCGTGTTGAAGTTTAGTACCCACATGTATGGCGTGTTGAGGTACAGGACCCTGCTGTGTGGCATGTTGAGGTTTAGTACCCTCATGTATGGCGTGTTAAGGTTCAGGACCCTCCTGTGTGGCGTGTAAGGTACAGTACAATGCTGTGTGGCGTGTTGAGGTACAGTAGTAAATCTCCTGTAGGGCATTTTGAGGTACAGCAGTGCCCCTCCTGTGTGGTGTGTTGGGGTACACCCTCAGGAGGGATACAGAGATGGGGCCCTCTCACCGCGTAGGCCCATGGGACCCGGGGACACCCACCTCAGACATGCCGCGGTAAGAATAGACCAGGATTAGCCCCAACAGATGGCCTCATTAGTTAGATGGCTTCCTAAGTGAGTTTCCGTCCAAGGTGATAATATCTCCAAATCCTCTGGGTGTCATCCATGTCATCAGTGCTTACAAAACAGGCTAAAACGTGAAAGGTGGCGGCTGCAGTAGCAGAAAGCAGGGTTCTCCTGTGGGAGGCAGAGCTACACGAAGCAGAGAAGAAGATGGCACATTGGAAGTAGGACCGCACATGATGCCAGAGCAGGGCTTCCCTATGGGAGGCAGGACTGCACATGATGCCAGAGTAGGGCAGACCTATGGGAGGCAGTAATGCACATGATGCCGGAGCAGGGCAGACCTGTGGGAGGCAGGACTGCACATGATGCAAGAGCAGGGCAGACCTATGGGAGGCAGTACTGCACATGATACAGATAGTAGGACTCCACTATGGGAAACAGTACTGCACTTGATGCCGAAGCAGGGGATGCATATGGGAGGCAGGAATGCACATGATGCCAGAGCAGGGAAGACTTATGGGAAGCAGTACTGCACATGATGCCAGAGTAGGGCATACCTATGGGAGACAGTACTCCACATGCTGCAGATAGTAGGGCTCCCCTGTGGGAAACAGTACTGCACATGATGCTGGAGCAGAACATACCTATGGGAGGCAGTACTGACGCTGATGCCAGAGCAGGGCATACCTATGGGAGGCAGTACTGCACATGATGCAGATAGTAGGGCTCCCCTATGGTAAACAGAACTGAACATGATGCAGAGAGCAGGACCCCAACCTTTTGGAGACAGAGCTGCACACTAGCAGAAAGCAGGGCCTCACTATGGGGGAACAGAAATGCATGTGATGCAGGTACCAGAATTTACCTATGGGAAACAGATGTGTCTATAGTTCAGACAGCAGGGCCCGTCCAACTGGAGACAGTACTGCACACTAAGGAGAACAGAACCCCCGCTATGGAAGACAGAACTGCACATGAAGCACAGAGCACAGCTTACCTATAAGTTCACATGATGCAGAAAACAGGGCCTACCTTTTGGGAACCGGAACTGTCCATGGTGTGGAGAACAGCACTTATTTACATACATTTCCAAGGTGCATAGAGCAGGACCCTCACTGTGACAGACAGATTTGCACGTAAATAAAATCCAGAGTTTGCCCTATGGGAGACAAAACTGAACAGTAAGCTAGAAACCTCAGAACTGCATGGGAGAACATATGCAGGTATATGGATGAACGACTGCACTTTGAGCTGAGAGCAGGGTCCACCTTATGGGAGACAGAACTTCACATAAAGCATAGGAGCGAAGAACAGGGCTTGAATATGAGAGACAGAACTGCTCATAAAGCAGGGAAGGCTAACCCTACTGGAGACATACATTTGCATGATGCTGACAGTAAAGTCCGCCTTAGGAAAACAGAATGTCATATGAAGACATTGCCAGGATTTGCCAGAATGGCAACAGTCCTGCACAAGAAACTGAGAGCAAACCTCACCTATGGGACACAGAACAACACTTGGGGCAGAAAGCAGACTGTGCCCTATGGAAGATAGATCAATGTATACAAAAAAATTGAGGGCTGTTAGGCTTGAATTAATCTCAACCACTGGTAATTACTCGGGCCACATCCCAGTCCATTGTTATTATGCACACCATGCCACCTCAGTTTGCACCCAGCTATAAGTAAATCAGTCTTGACACTGCTCCAATGGAAACAGTCCAACCCGAGCTGCCAAGCCAGACCCTCCCTAAACCAGAACACAAGCAACGAAAGACCGTTTTTGCCCTAGTTATTGGCTCATCAGCTGGGTATAACTTGGTTCCAGTAACACAGTGTGCACAGGACCCGCCTCTGGGCATACCCATCCCACTTAAGCTGATATTGTATTGTTTATGCATTTATATAGCACTTACTACCCTGACGAGGTGTTGAACTTTTTTGGCGAGTAGCATGCCACTCCGGAACCCATAAAGGATTAGTGGTGAATTAGTATAGCGAAAATATGAAAGTAATTTGAGTGGTGGATATGTTAGTCTATTATTTAGATTGAGAAGGATAGTGGAGGGATAAAAGAGGGAAAAAAGGTTTGCATTTATATAGAACTTTCTACCCTTGATGGGGTGTTGAAGCGTTTTCTTGGTGAGTAGCACGCTACTTCTGAAACCCATAAATGATTTGTGGTGAATTAGTATAGTGAAAATATTAAAGTAATTTGAGTGGTGGATATGTTAGACAGTTATTTGGATTAAGAGGGATAGTGGAGGGATCGAAGAGGGAAAAAAGGTTTGCTACTCCGGAACCCATAAAAGATTAGTGGTGAATTAGTATAGACAAATATGAAATTAATTTGAGTGGTGGACATGTTAGTCTGTTATTTAGATTGAAAAGGATAGTGGAGGGATAGAAAGGAGGGATTTAGAATTTATTTTAGTTTTTTTGTTTGTTTTGGAGGTCTTAGCAGTACGAGGAGGCGTGGGATGAGTAAAAGGGAGGTGTAGGGGGATGAGTAAAAGGGAGGTGGAGGGGGAAGAGTCAGAGGGAGGGTTTTAACAAGCTTGTTTTGGGGATCGGAATAGTAAAATGAGGTATGAAAATGATGCAAGGAAGCTGGAGTAGGGAAAAATCTTGAAAGGGTTATTTTGGGAATCATAGTAGTGGTATGGGATGAATGAGAGTGGAGGTAATGGATATATTGATAGAGGTATAGGGTGAGAAATAGGGTAGTGCCTTGGAAAGAGTAGTAGAAAGAGGTTTGAGATGAGTCAGAAAGTTGAGGTAGAGGATATATTGAGAGTGGTATATGGCGAAAAATAGGGTAGTGCATTGGATATGCTGAATTAGACGAAAAGTTATAAATAAGTAAAAGTAATAAAGATATAGATCCATAAGTACATGGATGGTATATAGATGCATTAAGGAAGGTAGTAGATGTAGATTTGATGTAGTAAGCATAATCTTAAATCGAGACAGATAATCACTGCACACACTGCTTGGTAATCCTAAAATATGTTGCAATTTCTATCTCTCAAAATTAAAAAATCCTAAGCATCTTCTGTGCAAAGGCCAAACCAAATCATAATAAAATATGGGCTAGGGGCTATCTTAGAATTAAAAACTTTGACTAGTGTAGTTGTAGATAAAGACACAGTTCATTCAATTAAAACATACTAAGCTCAACATTGCCCCCTTTGCGACTGCTTGATTATGATTAAGGCTCCCTGTTTTCCATTTTTATGGATTTTTACAGATAAATACAGACAGAAAACAATGTGTTTTCTGCCTGCATTTATATTTAAAAGTGGATAAATACAGAAAATTGTGCTTCTTTTAAGTGAATCGCCTTGCTGTCTTTCATGAATTATAGGCCAGCAGCTGAGCAGATGGACAGCATGGGAATTGAAAAAACAAGATGAAATTTCTTTAAATAACGGCATATGTCAGCATACATGTATGGTATAATGCTAGACTTTACCAGTGGATGTATTGTTATGTAATATTTGACAGTTTAAATAGCTAAAACACAACAGACAGCAAAGTGTGAGTACACGTCCATCAGTTAAATAGATATGGAAATGTACAGTTTTACAACTTCATTTATACGCAAAACTGTCATTTTTAACGATAGGTAGACTTTTAAGGAATATCATAATTAGGGCTCCCAGTTTTATGGCATTTATTTTTCGCCCATTTCCGTCTGTATTTATCCATATTTATTTTTTGGCCATTTTATCTGTATCTATCCACACCATGATATTTGAAATTGGCAGATTCCAGCCATATGCTTTAAATTGCCCAATAAAAGACTGAATTTCTTGTACCCTTTTTTTTTAACCTTAGTGTTATTTATAATTATTTATAATGTATTTACTATACAATAATTCTAAAGCACTCACTTGATGTTGCAAGTCAATAGGAATGTGGTCCAAAATGACCAATTCAGTGGCATATAGTAATGCATTTAAGGGAGAGCCACCTAAATGTGGAGGGTTAGTATTCAAAGCTAGAAGATCATGAATAATATCAAAGTATACAAAATAAGTGATGGATGGAATACTTGAATTAATCTCAGCTTCTGGTAATTAGTCACATCTCAATCCATTGTTATTTTGCACACCATGCCACTTCAGTTTGGACCCAGCTATATGTAAATCAGTCTAGGTCCTGCTCCAATGGGAACAGTCCAGCCTGAACTGCCAAGCTAGGTCATCCCTGAACCGGAACGCAATCAACCCAGAACAGATTGGGGCCTAGTTATGGGCTCATCAGCCGGGTATAGCTTGGTTTCAGTGACACAGTGTGCGTGGGACCCACTTAGGGTCAGTGGCGGTGCGTCCATTGGGGGCGTTGGGGCGTTGTGCCCCCGCCCGCAGCTCCCTCGGCGTCTCTGAACTTTGTTTACTTAAGTTCAGAGACGCCGAGGGAGAACTGACAATGCATGTCAGTCTGCATGACGTCGGACCGTGGGCGGTCCGGCGTCATGTTGACTGACATACATTGTCAGACCAGCCAGGGACAGGCAGCACTGCAGCACAAGTGCGCATGAGTGGGCAAGGTGAGCTAATTTTTAGCCCGTGCCCAGTCATGCACACTTGTGTTTTCACGGACTTGCGCATGACCATTAGGAGCCCCTCGGTCTCCTAATGGGCAGGCGGCAGGCGAAGAGTAAGCTGTGCCCTCAGCCAATCCTGGCGCTGCAGCAGCGCCAGGATTGGCTGAGGGGTTGCCACTCCAGTGCTGACGTGCTATTCCTGTTTGAAAAGGGCAGAGGCGCCAACGTGGACCAGGAGCAGAGGCGGTCAGGTAATTTTTCGTCATCTTAATTTTAATTGTATTCTCCCGTGCGACCCCCCCTCGCAACGCCACCCCCTCGCGCCTGCCTCCTCGCTCTTTGAAGAATGTTTTTGCGTGCATTGCAAAATAAAATGCATACTGCGCGCGCGGCTCTGTATTCACAAACGTGGTCTTTTTAAACCATCCTGCTTTCGTTTTTTAATGATATAAGCATGGGCATTAGGTCTCACTAGGCGCTATAGATAGATAGTTCATGATGTTCAACCGATTGTGAGATGTGCTCTGTCGTAAGTCACTGCTTGAGTCCAGTTCTCCCGCTGCTGGCAGCTGCCTCCCCACTCCTTTGTTCCCCCTCTTCCCTCTCTGTCTCGCTCCTCCTCATGTAGTTAAAAACTGGTCCGAGAATTCAAGAAACAGGTATTACCTTTTCTTTCCTCCTTTCGTTTATTTGCTTACTTGTGAAATGGATCCAAAAAAGAAAAACACTTGCTGGAAACGTAGTCTTTTGCTGACATTTTTCAATTTCTAAGTGCAGCCTCAGGGTAGAGAGAAATAAAACATTCAAAATATGAAAAATAACTAACTAACTAAAGCAAAGTGGCCATATTGATTTATTCACACCTAAACACATTAGCGCCACAGTACAGTGTTTGCCAGTGAAGCCCTAATTTTCTTGCCTCCTCGCTCTTTGAATCACCATGTTTTCCCTGGGCGGAAAAGACCACTATTCCTGGAGGTACTGAAATACCTGCTTGTTGGGTGCGTGCATTGGAAAATAAAATGCATACTGCGGCTCTGTATTCACAAACGTGGTCTTTTTAAAACATTCTGCTTTTGTTTTGTAATGATAAAAGCAATGGGCATTAGGTCAGCTCCGTTACTCTCACACGTTCCTTTCTGCACTCATGTTCCCTTATGTCACTGTTTCCTTTTCTTTCTATTCCCCGGTTAACTGACTTTTCTCTCTTGCTCTGGGGGTGAAGGCCGATGATAGAAATACGCCCTGGACTGGATGCAGGACCTTAAAAGAGTGGCAGCGCTAAGCGCCCACCACCTGCAATCACCGGTACATATTAGGCGCTATAGTAGAGTCTAGAGATAGTTCATCCGATTCTTGTGTGAGATGTGCTCTGTCGTAACTACTTGTCATTTGCTATGACGGGGGAATGGAGGTGCGGAGACAGAGAAAGAGATGAGGGAGGAAGGGATACTGAGATGTAGGGAGGGATAGCAAGCAAGATGGATGTGACAGCAACAAGATAGGAAGAGATAGCAAGATAGAAAGAGATAGCAAGATAGAAAGAGGAAGCAAGATAGGGAGAGAGGAGAGCATGGGGGTTGCGAGACAATGGAAGGGGCAGCAAGAGACAGTCACCGGGCAGTGTCAGCAGCACCCAGCCAGTGACAGAGGAGGGGAGATGCTGAGATAGCGAAAGAGATAAGGTAGGAAGGGATACTTAGATGATGGGAAAGTGAGAGTGTCACTGGAAGAGAGTGACGCCGATAGAGCAGCTTGCAGCCACTTACAGGTGAAGGTGGTGAATTCTGGGAGAGAGATCGGTAAAGAGAAAAGTGACAGTTCACAGAGGCACTTTCACAATTGCTTTATTAACCTTCATGCTTTCTCAAATTTGCTTGAAAATGCACCATTTTTCTTCTCTTTTTTCAAAAATTTCACAGGAAGTGAATCACAACGAACCCTCCCTTATGATGGTTCGGGTTCGCTCGCTACGCTCGCTCACAACGGTGAAGTATACCAATCATTTTACGCTTCACCACTTTCAAATGTCACCAGCCACCCCTGCTTAGGCTGACATATTAAAATATGCTAAAAAGTGTGAAACCGGTTCTGGGTTGCTTGTGTTCCATCCAACATCCCCACATAAGCACATAAATACAGGTGTACTATTCCCTTTGTGATGAGCTCTCTGCCTTGGAGAGCTCTGTATAGAAAGTCATATGATTTTCCCAAGAGTAAGTCGGGAAACCTGCACCTAGCACAACTTCCATGCCTTCTTTCTGGAATATGTGTGAATCTAAAAAATATGAGAAATACGTTTAGATGGCAAGAGAGAACTCCATACATTAATCATACTTTTTACATGAAATTGGAAATTTCTTCTTGGAGACAATTGCGCTGTCAAGCTGGACCTGAAAATGAAAGTGTGGCATGAAGGTAGCCTTTGCAGCCTGCAGTTGTGTTTTGCTGAATGGGTGCAATGTAAACAGTTAGGGAACAGGTATACCCAACCTCCTTACTGCTTCCGCTATTTCTCCCAATTTGTGTTCAGCAATTTGTAGATGTCACTTGGCTGCCTTTGCAATGAATCAAGAAACACATGTACTGAAAACAACTGCTCAATATCATATAGTTACAGGACAATTTCAATTTAAAGCCCGTAGATGCCTCTGCATAGAAAGTTCAAAACATTAATTTCAATTATCGAATAAGGTTACAAATTAATTATAGAAAATAATCTGTGATGCCCAACAAATGATCATGTGAAAAGTACCAGGATTCAAGATCAAACATGAAGTAGCAAGAATTTATGGCCCATCATTGGTGGCCAAAGCTCATTTTGTGCTGCAAATCTCTTGACCTCTGACACGTGCCACAAGGTAACAACCTATTGTGCTATTTAGACTGGGTTCATAAAGTCATGTTTGCTTAGCCTGACTGACTGTTGTTTCCTTAAACTGGCCCTCCTCCTACCCTAGTTGGCTGCTTTAAGGCACTGTTTCCAAGTTATGCTACCTGTTATAATGCAAAGGGCAGCCTACCAAATAAAGATTGCCAATCCTGTGGAGGTAAGAAACACAAGTACAGGGAATGCCATTTATTGGGATGTTGCAGTCATGACGTCACTACCTGATATGTCTTTGGTGTTAATGTCCAGGTAATATCACTTAATGTGATATCGTTAATTAAACAAACAAGGACCAATGCCTACGGATTTTGAAAACTTGAGACGATGCCAGTGAGGGGCCCGCAAATCCGGTAGCATCATCGAGCCCAGTGACTGCCTGAGGCCGACGGCAGCAGTGGGGTGGACTTCAGACGAGCCTGGGCTGAGCTGCACGTCGCACCCAAGAGGTCTGAGCCGCTGAGCTGGGGTGCATGGGCCACGTCGCTGCGGGCCTGAATGAAAGTGGTAGGAGACATTGGCAGCAGCTGACGCCACAAGGCCTCTACTCTGCCCCCACCCAGTGGTGGTGATTTGAGAGTCTGGGGTGCTGGCGAGGTGACTGGGGAGGAGTGGGCTGGGATTCTGGCGGCTACTGGGGACAGCCAATAGTGTAGACTGCGATTAGCTCTCCCGCGAAGTACGGGGGAGCCCAGTTTTCGTGTCAGAGGGACTGAGGGGGTCAGCCCTGCCAAGTATCACGCATCATGCGTTAGACTAACGCATTTCAGTGTGGTGGTCCGCATCACCGCACTGAAATGGATTGTGATGCATATAGTGCCTTCTCAGCTTTCAAGCTAGAGCGTTGGTTAAGTACCTGGCAGACAGTGACAATTTGGTATTATCACTCAGGCAGCACGCGTTGTAACAGACTTGGGGCCTGGCTCAGGCAGTTTGCTCGGGTCAGAGCTGGCTACAATGTTTCAATCACCGCCACCCTGCGCAAAGTCAGTGACTTCACAGTCACGTGGAGACAGAGTATGATCGGGGTTTAATTTGCCCAATCAACATCCTGACTAGGGCCGAGCTGTCCACGTTTTCAGATAGTACAGCCGGGAAGCCTGCAGCTGTAGCTGAGCTCGCACCGTGCGGCATGGCCGCCACCTTGCGCATAAAAGATTCGGTCGGAGTGGACCTGCTGCGGGAGAGTGGTGGTGCAGCCATGAGTGGAATCACAGCCCTGGGCCACGGTGCTGCTCACACCAGCAGACCGGACGTAGCTGCGCGTGCTGAAAGTAGGTGTTACAATATTATAGTATCCACCAGCCTCTCAGCTTTTACCTGCACAGAATAGCATCTGTGTGGTGCGAATGCAAAGATCTGAAATCAGCGAGTTCAATTGTTTCCACGACACCTGAAAATCACAGATCATGCTTGCATGCTCCGAACGTGGACATTTCCAGAATTAGCGACGAGTTGCTTCATTTGACCGTTGGATGAGTGTGAGGCAGACACTGTATGCTGAGTTTTGTAATTTAATTTCGACTTTTGGATTGAGCCGTCTAAGAGCAGTAAGAGCTGAGTGAGGTAAGGTGATCAAACTTTCAGATGCTTCTCAGAAGTTAAAAGTGCATGAGCAGTACTGCTCTTTTTAACCTAGGTTTTTTTTAATCAAATCACCTTAAATGCAGACAAAGATAACCATTAAGAAACATCCACGTTCGTTAAGTAGGGCCTGTTTCAGCTTTTGTACTCAAATAGTTTCTGAACAGGCACCATCGTTAGGTCCGGCTATAATCTGTTGCAATATTGTGCGTGTTGCTGCCATTTTACTGCAAGTGGTTGCGTGTCTCAGCCAGCCCTTCTACAACTTTTAGGGCAGAACCCTACATTCATATTTAATCTGGCCTACGCTTCACTAATATTATCTGCACAACACATCGCCACATACCCTAACAGCAATGTTTGGGCTGTGTTGTCTGTTTCTGCAGAAAGTCTCTCTCCTCTTGTCTGAGCAATTGTTGTCCAGAATCGTAATAAGGACGGGTTTAAGCTACGTATATGAAACTGGTTGAACATCGTGAAAACACTCTACACAGCCCTACCAAGTGCTGTGTGTTAGACTGAGAGTACTTTTTGAAAAATAACACCTCAGAGCTCTGGCTGCCAGCCATGACCTATGTGGGACTGTGTGCTCCTCAGCCTGAGGCTTGCCCGATGACCGGAGTTTGTCTGCGAGTCAGCTGACTGTGTTGATTCTTAATTAGGCAGCTGAGAAGAGATGTTTATGTTGAGGCCTCACAAACTTCTGTAGTGGGCCTGGTCCCACTTGTGACAGAAAGGCCCTGGAGCCGCCACAAATGCTCTGCATCCTGATCTTATTGAGTGATTGATGCTGGCAGCAGGCAGGATCCAGGGGGCCCAGTGTGGGCAAAGGCTGTTGCCATGGCTGTTAATAAAATGAATGCTTCAATCATTGTGAGCTTCCTGCACCCCTGACCTGTAGTTTACTGAGTCTGAGAACAGTGCAGTCACTACCTCTGACTCTGCCCGGTTTTCAGCTGCCTGCTGTTAGTGCACTTTAGTTCAATGATAATGAGTGCCTTGTTGCTCAAATGGGTGTAATTTCTGATATTATAGGTTTCCATCATTTTCATTCCTTGATTTTGCTCACGAGAAAGTGTCACTCATAGTTTTTGAAATGTTACTCATAATTAAACTGAAATTATGAAAATGTCACACATAGCATTCTGAAACCTTGGCAGCTATTGGGGGTCCACCTCTCTCATTGAAGTAGTGGGAGCATTGTGGGGTCTGGGGTGGCCCCCGCACCTCCACAGCACAGACGCAAACTCGGAGAGAGCCCTGCAGCAGCTGGGTCCTGCCCAGCCACCTGAGTCTCTGCCGGCAGCCAGACTTGCCCTACAGTCGGCAGACACGTGGGATGGGGGCCTGTGGGGTCATCACGACCGGACAACATGAGGCTGCTCATGCCTCCCTAGTGCCTCTTGGCTAGATGCACGGCGCTTCGTCATGGCGGGCCTGATTTGAGTTCCTCCACCTATAGCCCCCTAAGCAGTTGGTACATCTTTACCATTCATCATACGAGATGGAGGGACTGCTGAAATCCTGGGGCAGGAGAACAAGGATGGTGTGAACAAAGCTGGGTAAGGCACCTCAAGGTAAGGTGGCCACTAGGAATCAACCCACTGAAATGGCACAGGACTTTGTTGCTATCAGAGCATTGTAGCAAACTGCACAAGATCCAATGTCTGCAAAGATAGATACCATCCTCAATGCCAGCTTGGTGAACAGACTAGACCTGGGGGGCACGGTACACGAGGTAGTGCTACAATTGAGTCTGCGTGTACCAAAGAAAACTCTCTGAGAGGTTGAAGAAAGCAGAGGAGACCATCGCAGAGCTACAAGCCCTGATGCTCCACCACCTTCCAGCGGAGATGTTCCCAGGCCAACCAAGACTCCGGTGGCACCAGGGACAGGCATCTAAAGGTGATGCCAGTGTGTCCAGGGCCCCCCACATTGGTGCAGGTTCAACACAAGCGGATATCAGTGCTTGCTGTGGTGGCTCAATTTCGGGATCCAGATGCCGCCGGTCCCGCTGAGGGGTCATGGGAGCTTCATCCGAGGAGCCAGTGATCATTCAGCACAGTGCATCCTCCATCACACACCCTGCGGGTACGCCCCAGGTGGCTGATGATATACTCTATCTGCGGCTAGTGTGATAGAGTCACTCTAGAAATTGTATGACTCTCTTACTGGTGACTCCTGCATACAGAAGTCCGCACAGGGGGCCTCTCCCTTTCTTTTTCTTCCTTGTCTTACTTTCCCTGGGGGGGGGCTCTTTCCCCCTTCCACCTCCCCCTGCAGCCCAGGCAGAGAGGCGGGACAGTTCTCCACTGCAGCTGAGCCCCCCGGACACTGCCACACTTGGATGCCGAAGGTTCCAGACAGACTGCCGAGACCATGCTTAAACCCCCACTTTGGGAACTCTGTGGCCCTTGAGATGTCATTGCACAGGACCTATAAGCTTGCTGGACTACTTTAACTGTTTGAGCAGCCATATGTTGCTCTGCCTCCCTGGAGTTGGAACTTGAAAAATTTGTTTCATTGTTACATTTGAGCTTCCCCTCACAAACGCACAGTATTATACCTGGCGACCACCCTACAGCCCACAGTTCTGAAGAATGGAGATCCACCTTTCCGGCCTGCACCCCTCCCCTTACTAGGAGTATTGTCATAGGTAGAGTATTGTTTCTAACCCCGTATGTCCAGGGCACGGGCACTGCCAGGATGTGCCATGCTGTCCACCAATATATCAGGCAACAAGGGGCCCATATAGCCTTTTTACAAGAAACACATATCACTCAGGGGAAAGAGACTGCAGAAGGATTGGAGGGGTAAATGCATTGGCACAACCTATTCAGGCTTTGCCTGGGGGGGCGTTAATTTGGATATGCCCCTCAGTACCTTTCAAAAGCACAGGGCCTGAGATGGGCCCGGAGGTGGGCTATGTGTTCACGAAGAGACGCTGGATATATGGGAGGTGTTACTGGGCAGCGTGTATGAGCCTGATATGGCCCAGTTGCAGTTTCTGGCATGGATATTGTCAATGCAGACAGCGTTTCCCACCTGCCATGGATCATTGGGGGCGACTTTAACTGTGTAATGGACCCCAACCTTGATCGGTCACACTGCACCTCCTTCCTTCCCCAAAGCATGTGCAGAGACACACTTCACACAATGGATTGCACACTGGTCACTGGTGGACCATGAACCCGGTCACTAGAGAATATTCTTTTTATTCCCCGCCCTATAACCTGTATGTCCGGTTTGACCATATCCTTTGTCACCTTATCATACAGCTTAAGGTAATGGTGGAATAGGCAAGACCCTGCCAGCCATAATCTACTATTACAACACACTGCATGGGGGGACTCTGCCCCGCCAGTGCCTACCTGGTGCTTGCTGCACACTGCGCTGGTGGAACCAGTATGCCGTGAAATGGTCTGCAAGACACTAGCTAATTACATAACTGACAATAGACACACAGCAACTACACACCTAGTGGAGTGGGAAGTGTAAAAAACAGTGATCCATGGACGTTCCATTCACGCATTCATTGGGGCACGGGCCAACAAGAGTCGGGCACTCACACAGGTGGGGACTTCGCTGGGGGGCCTTGAGAGGTTCACATTGTCGGATGACACCACGCAAGCTGCGCTGTGGGATGCATGGCACCGCCGTGTACAACTGCTTAAGTCGTTGCCTTGCCTAGACTACAAGGCATGCCAAAATAAGATGCATGTGGAGTGGGCCGGCTATTGCCATGGCTGCTAAGATGTGTGTTGGACAAAGACCCGATCACTTGTGTCCACATCTCCCCCAATTCGGTCGCCACACCTCAGAAGACAATTCATGGCGCATTCTATGGGAACTATCTGGCCCTCTACAGACCAGCGTCTGGCCAGCTGGGGCCTGCAATTCGGAAATTTTTCCCCATGGTTACGCTGCTGAAGATACCTGCTGGTGGTGCTGGTGTCCTCAAACAACCTCCTTTGGTTGGTGTAGGGGAGCCACCACTGAGCACTGCATATGTTTCCTGGAATTCCAAGATATGCCCCATATATACCCCTTGACTTGGTGCATGTCTTTTGGACCGCAGTAGGCCGAGCAGCAGCGGAACTCTGGGAGACTGAGGGGGTAGGCACAATGGGTGATCTTTTCCAAGGCGGTGCATTTATCCCATTTGACCTACTGACAGCGCAAATGGATCGCCCAGCGTGTCAGTTCCTAGCATATAGGTGCCTTTTAGTGGAGCTAGAGAGCCTGTGGGGCATTACTGACACAGAACCAGTCCCACACCCTCTGATGCAGACCCTGTATAAGATAGGAAATGGACACCGCCTGATTTCCTGGCTCATGAAAGCCATTTAATATAAGGCACACGATCCCCTGGTGACGTAATGGCGCACCTGGGAACACATTATTGGCCATGTGCTGTCTGCAGAAGATAGGGAGGTCCCAGACAGCCCAATAACTGAGCAGGAGATTGGGTGCCATCTGTGCCTCCCATTCCTCTAAAGCCCCAGGCGCTGATGGCCTACCTACTGAATTCTACAAAACCTACAAGAACCTCCTTGTTTCCAGGCTGTTGAAACTTTACTTGACTTCCCTGCCGAAGGGCATCTGTCCCCATCCATGATGGAAGTATTCCTGTTGTTGCTCCTGAAGCCTGGGTGTGAGCCAGAAGAGGTCACTTCATACAGACGGCGTTCCATGATTGACAGTGATTATAGAATCCATAGTAAGGTACTGGTGGCCCACTGGGTGGGGCACATGCCTAAATTTATACCCGAAAACCAGAACAGCTTCATACCGGGCAGGTCTACACGCTCAATATCCGGAGATTGCACAGGCTGATGCAGGAGACCCCGTTTCACTGGCACTACTCTGCATGCCTGGTCCGGGATGTTAAAAAGGCATTGGACAGCCTGGACTGGGACTACCTGTTCAATGTGCTACAGGGGATGGGTATTCGAGGCAGGTTACTACATTTGATTAAACTCCTTTACACAGAGCCGACGGCAAGAGTCACAATAGGGCCACGGATCTCACAGTTGTTGCTGATAAGCAGGGTAAAGCGCCAGGGCTGACCTCTCTTGCAATTGCTCTGGCGAGGGAGCCACTGGTGCAGTGGCTGTGCCAGTCTGGACATGCCTGGGGCATACTGGTTGGTGGCCAGCTTCATGCTGTTTCTCTATATACAGGGACGTGCGTGCCTGTATTGCCAAAGTAATACATATTTTAGACCACTTCAAGGCCACATCAGGTCTGTGTATCAACTGGGCTAAAACCTGTCTCATCCTGTTGCATCCTGATTGACCTGCGCAGGGTATCAAGGATGGGGCTCATTTTCTTCAGTGGGATCCGATATCCTTCAGGTATCTGGGCATTACTATCTTCCATTCTGTGCAGGATATGATAGATGGTAGTCTTACAAGGGCAATAGCCTCTCTGCAGTCTCAGCTTGCTTTCTGGTGCTCTCATCCTCCCATAGTGCATGGTAGGGTGGTGCTTGCAAAAATGGTGATGTTGCCCAGGCTCCTCTATTACCTCACAAACCTGCCACTCCACATCCCCTGTGGCATCTTTCGAGTTTTGAATGCGATGCTGGGTGGCCTGATCTGGAACAAGGGAAGACACAGTGTGGCTCTGTCCACACTGCAGCTGCTGCCTGAGGGCAGAGGATTAGGGGCCCCAGTGTTTCAACATTATTTTTTGGGGGCCAAGCGACAGTGGCTGGACTGATGACTAACAGGGCACAACCTAGCGGAGATGGGTGCAGAGATGGAGGCTGAAGCACAGACCGATATTCAGGAACTATTTCTTCCCAGCATGGCGTTGCTGGTGTCCTCAAACAACCTCCTTTGGCTGGTGTAGGGGAGCCACCACTGAGCACTGCATATGTTGCCCGGAATTCCCAGGTACGCCCCAAATATACCCCTTTACTTGGTGCATGTCCTTTGGACCGCAGTAGGCCGAGCAGGAGCGGAATTCTGGGAGACTGAGGGGGTAGGCACAATGGGTGATCTTTTCCAAGGCGGTGCATTTATCCCATTTGACCTACTGACAGAGCAAACGGATCACCCAGCGTGTCAGTTCCTGGCTCACGAAAGCCATTTCCTATAAGGTACATGATCCATTGGTGACGTTACGGCGCACCTGGGCGCACCTGGGAACACATTATTGGCCATGCGCTGTCTACAAAAGAGTGGAGCAGAGCACTGGCCTATCCATGTGAAGTCTCGCAACACCCAGTTCCAGTATATCTGATATAATATACTGCACAGAGCCTATTTAACACCAGCCAGATTACATAAAATATACTACGCAGTAATGTCGGAGTACCAGCGCTGACGCGTCCCCATGGAGGATATGCTACATATATTTTGGAGCTGTCCGAGTGCCTGCAGGATGTGGAAGGAAGACAAATCAATCTAGACAATGCAGCCAGCTGCCTACTGGGCCTCTCCAACCTTAGAAAAGTGGCTGGCTACACAAACCGTTTCATAGATCTAGCACTGATGCTTGCAAGGAGGGCAATTGCAATGCATTGGAAGGACCCTGCGCTCCCAAGCACGGCACAGTGGCGGGGATTGGTGGCCCAGTGGGGGCGGAGTGGAGGCAACCTCACTTTGCTGAGAAGAGGTGTGTGGACTGAGGAAGCATTTGACAAGCTCCTTGCAGAGCTGCAAAGAACTGATGAGAGTGATGGTGGCTGTGCTTAGCAGAGTGCCCACCCCCCGGCAGAATGGGCGCTTCACACTCCCTCTCCTTCTTTATTTCCTCACCCCCCTCCTCCTCAGAACCCTCTGGGTGGATCCAAGGGGTGGGGGGCTTCATCTGCATGGCAGAGGTTAGACACTTTCATCCCAAACACATCATTATCCATATGTTAATAGAATTCACCGAGCATATCATGTTAGTTTGTAATCTCCTTCCGACAAGCCACTTTCTAAGACACCTGCACATAATCACGTTCCATATCTTGAGCACAAAGAAAAGCACCCTTTTCATTTTCACTTACTGGTGATGGTCTTACACCAAACAAAGACACTGATTCAAAAAATGTGTTCTTTGTTTCTTTTATCTTATTTGATCAATACAGCCTTGAGAAATCCCCAGGCCAATCAGCCCTAGGGGGTGAAACACGTGTCTGCTGTCCTTCAACCACACGGATCTTCAGATTGTTACACTGGGAAATGGAATAAAATACATTTTAAATAATACACGAATGGACAAGAGCGTGTCTCATTACTAACAGGGTATACACTCCTTTGCTTCTTTGCACAAGTAACACAATGGGGGAATTAAGGGTCTATAACCCGTCGGAGTGAACACCCACCAAAAGATGGGATTTTAAATGGAAGGCAGAGTGTGCAAAACCCTTCATCAGTGTGTTTGTCACAATGAAATGTAAGATCTCTGCACTTGGCTGTATCACCCTAATTAAACAGAAGTCAGGAACAAACAAAATGGTAGGACCTGCCTAGAAACCTCCTCACCCTGAGGAAGGGAAACTCTAGTCTCGGCCCTTACACTGCAATCTGCCAAATGACAGTGCTCAGGAAGAACCAATCAGCAGTCATTTGCTACCAAGGCCCTCATGGAACTTCTAAAGACAGTCCTGTTTTGATCCTTCTCACTTCAGTGACTAGGTCTCCACTCTCAAGCTACAGGAATGCAGGCCACTGTCTGCGGGAAGCTGTCCTCCTCACGTTCCCTCTTGTGTCATCCAAAACCAGGGGCATCCAAAATGAATCCCACTAGCTTCAATACTCACATACAACAGAACTTTGCATGGGAGGGTTCTATAGACTACTCTATGTCTTGACACTGAGAAAAGGCTTGTTCACAGTACAGGTTCACAAAACATAGTACGTGCCACCATCGCTTTAAGCATACACCTAATCACAAGGATAGGAGTCCACTGGACATTATCAAGGTATTCTTTGTGCACCTCTCCGGGTCACAGAGGAGGTTCGGGAGCTTGTCTTATCAGGGATAGGCTCTGGCTTTGGTGCACACATAAGATTAGCACGATGCCAGTGTCAAAATAAAAGTCAGGATTTTAAGTTCACACACAGTTGTGTGCTTAGGGTACAGGTACATGCCTGTGCACCATGCATGGGATATTACTTTGCCTATTGTTGGTCCCAATGAGCCGAGATACATGGAGGTCACAGCAATCTATGTCATCCCACATACAATGCAACCTAAAGAAAACAGAGAATGGGTAAAGGTCACTGACCCCTAAAAACCCTTTGAAAATTACTTTGAATCATCTTACTATAGTGGGTCATACCTGTCATGCTGATTATATCATTGATGAATGGACAAGGGGCAATCCACGTCAAAGATTGCAGTTTTTGAAGGGGCTCTTGAAATGATGAAATGTTGCATTTCAGATGCAGAGCTCGGTGTGAGGCTCATGGACCACAACGTTTCAGGGATGGACAAAATGCTTCATGACAGTGATTTGAAACTATGCCATATCTGGAATCTTGCTCAATGTTCCATTATTTAAAAATGAGGCTAAAGGTGCAAAGTTAGGAATCCTAGGACTGGTATCCAGAAATGAAGATTTGGGAACGGAGGTACATCATCAAATCGAGCGGGCAAAACCGCATGAGGAGCGAGCTGCAAGTGGACTCAATCCTTGGCCACTATATGACCCCCTGTCATAGCACAGGGGTAACAAAGAACGTTCTTCCTGCCAACCCAGAGCCTCTGCTATATTGTACATTCACCACCTCGCCTCCTGCCACTCCCCATTCACTGTTGACAACAGATGGTAAACGGAAGCAGGATTGCACCCAAAATGAGGACACTGCATTTTGATTTGGACCCCACACATAAATACAGCCTGTTGATGATCAGTACTAACGTGCATGTGGAAATAAACTATGCAACTTTGATGCAGAAGCGGCCAGGTAATGTTTGAAGAATCTCCCAACTGAGAAGATACCACAGGACCCAGCACCGCTGTTCAGTAGGTCTGCCTGAAGATGAAATGATGTGGTAGGAAACCATAACCCATTAGAAGGCTGGAGTGGGCTTCGGTTTGAGCTAATTTCAGTAATATTTGTGATCCTCCTTTCTGTGCTGCTGCTGGAGAACAACAATATAAATTGTCTAGTTATCTAAGACACTTTAATAGCATTCCAATGTCATGTGTGTGCCCCTGAAAGTTCAAGCTTAGGCAGCTGGATAAACGTTGGAGGACAAGCACTTTCTTGTGGAAGCACTCAACTTCTACCCAGTCAAAACATGTACTCCTGGCACCCAACATGTGGGCGGAGTCAAAGCCTCTCTGTAGTGATGCTAACATAATTGTCTGGCGACAGCTGCACTGTCAAGCCATACCATTAAAATCATACCCATATTGAACCAAAGAGGAAACTTAAGGCACCCCAGAGGGGTTAGGTAGGCATCCTCTCCCCAAGAAAACTCTGTAAATAGGTTAAATTGGTTGACTTTGTAATACCATGCTTATGAATGCCCCAATAATTATGCATCACCAAGTTATTACAAAAGGGGTAGAAACCTGGCCTAACATGTGACACATACAACAGCCACAATTATTAGAATGGAAGTATTTTGACCCGCTGGTGTCAGTGCTTAGTGCTGCGTTTCACCAGTATTTAGTCCCACGGTCACTCCGTGTTCCTAGGTACCTCAGAGCCAGTTGTCCCAGCTGACTTCCAGAGTATGTGTAGTGCAGGGGTCAGAGCCGCTGTGGGAGGTGGGTGGAGGGTGGAGGGTGAAGGGGCAGCCCGGTCCAAATACCGGCAGCACCGCCACCCATGCTGTAGGCATCTGCTGGCACTGCCAGAGGTTTCTGCACTGTGATTCAGCACCTATTTGGGAAGGGGAAGGCTTCTGGCACTACAATACTCTGGCCCAGAGTGGGGCTTTCCCCACTGCATCTCTCAGTCTGCGAGCGGGCGACATAGAGTAGGGCAAGCTGTGATCTCTGGTTCTGCACGTGTCATTAAGGGACAAAAAAGTCACATGAAAGGCAGTTATGTTCACACTGACAAGTGAAAAGGCACCATTTCAAGATGGCTGCCCAGCTGAGAGCAGTAAGCCAGTCAATCGCATGGAGGCAACATCAACCTGCATGCAGGAGAAACAGTGTACCATGTTTTCATTAGTAGGAAAGCAACATAATACACCCTGGGAATATAGGTTCAGCCTCCTACGCAGCCAATACCTCTATTCCTCCTTTCTAGCTTCATATGATTCTCAATACATGTCGCACTAGTGGCACTAAAGATTTGATATGCCAAAAAAAAAAACTATAGGTTGGCACCTCTGTTCCAATGGAGATGCAGAGTTTAAAATCACAGTTGTGGTGGGCTGCTTCTGGCAAATGTAGCAAGAGACCTATGACTGCATCTCCTGCCGTAACTAGTCTACGTTAGGTGATTATATAGAGCAGTAGTCCCATCCGCAGGCTTATCAAATGCGCAAGTATGGGCCGATCATGGATGAGAGAATACCAGATTTCAGCTTGGAAAATGTCTGAGGTGGCAAAAATACCAGGAATGCGATATTCACGCAGGAGCTGTAATCTCTCATCAAGGACAGACAATCAAACCTAGAACCTTCTGTGTCTATTGGCAACCAATTATTTTTAGGGACTGATTAAAGGAGAACGCTTTAGGGTCATATGACGCAGGAGGATTGAAAGGCTAAGACTAGTGAGCTAGAATAGTAGTAAAATGTAGGGTATTTAGGGCAAACCGCAGGTGGCTTCTTTGCAGATGACTTCATTATGGGTATGTCTCCAAGTAAAGCTGTTTCACTCTCTCCACATTGATGCATGAAGGAGCAGGCACGTCCCCTGTGGAATTGAGGCTACAAATACAAGGACAAGAAACACTTTGATGGTTTCTTGTAAGGTATCGCTGACAATATTTTTAGAGAGAACTATGAGCATGGTTTAAGCCACAAAAAGCTTTATGCCACTGAAAATCTATGAGAAAAGTAGATAAGATGCCAACTATCCAAACTTGTAATGATGTTTGATAAAATCTGAGGCAAAAAGGGATGTTTAAAAGAATCACTTTATCTCTGAGAGAAGAGTGTAGGGCTCATCGAGCACAAGACTGTCAGCGACCAGATCCTCCAGATGTCACTAATAACTGCCAGAGATGATGCTGCCATGTCACCATGGTGCCACCAACAGCTGCCAGAAGAGGCTTCTATGTCACAAAAGTGCCATTAACAGCTACCAGAAGATGCTTGTATGTCACCAAGGTACCACTAAAAGCTGCCTGAGATGAAGCAGCCATGACACCATGGTGCCACTAACTGCTGCCAGAAGATGCTTCTATGTCACCAGGGTGCTACTAACAGCTGCCAGCAGATGCTTCTATGTCACCAAGGTGCCATTAACAGCTGCCAGCAGATGCTTCTATGTCACCAAGGTGCCATTAACAGCTGCCAGAAGATGCTTCTATGTCACCAAGGTGCCATTAACAGCTGCCAGAAGATAATTAGCAAACAAGGGGGGTATTATTTTACACTGCCAGGTTAATTATGAGCGCTCTCTTATAAACGTACTTATCTCAAGCTGCAAATGAGTCAGACACGGTGCAACAGAAGAGGGAAAAACAACCCCTAAACCCTCTAAAAGTGGGCCTGAGCCCACTATACACACGTAAAACAAGACTGTGCACACGTCAATTTCACAGTATTTAGGTATGTTACCCATATGTATCAAACACTATTCATGCAATATAATTTCTTGGATAATGAGGGATCGCAGGACGAACAGGTAAATTCAGTTTCCGTTTTTATGGTCAAATTTCAGAATAATCCAGCCAGCCAACACGTGTTTCGTCATGGGGTACACACACCCCCCGACTTCTTCAGGGCTGGTAAGAAAACATATACAGGGTATATATCACAGACAGATCTCTGAATATACTGAAATATAATGATCTAATTCAAGTTTTCACTTAGATGGTGGGAAAACCGACAGAATGACAATACATGGAATTAGAGAAAGGTGTCCAAGTGTTCAGGGTGAAAACCCAAAATCATATGGAGAATTATACTATAATTTTGATAATTCTTGAAATATAAAGAGAGATATGAAAATCAATAGGTGCGCAACGTCCTTAGTGCGTGAAATACTATGAAGACCCCTTCACAGTAGGTGCCGCGTGAACGGATGTGTCATCTATCCTTTCAAAGTGTTGCGAGTGCGAGTCTCGTGTATTTAAACTCCATGATTGAAAACTAAATTGAGCCGGGTGAACCAAGTGTATGTGGCGAAACTTATTCATAGCCCCACTCAGGGAGAAACAAACGTAATAAGCATGCAAGAGGATATCGGAATCCCCTTACCTTATCGTGGTATGGCCAATGAGTATGACCTGTAAAAAGCAACAATTTGTATACTATCACGATCCATTTCTTAGTGACTAATTGGCCATGAACATACACTGTAATATCCTAGGATACACTGATTAAATCATACGCGGTAAAGTGAGAACATCGAATCCAGGCTTACCTTACACCTGGTGATAATTCCGACCCAGGGGGTCATATATCTCCAAACGCAACCTGTGCGTATAAACGTTGTCCGTATTAGTTACCATCCAACCATATCTGTGACTAATGGTAGTGTTCCAATTGCGATAATCAGGTTCTGTGAAGAGTGATATCAATTAGTCACTCGCACGCTCCGAAATAAAGCAAGGGGCTAACAATACAAAGGAATCTCTGCTCTGTAGTGGTTCTTACCCGTAGACGAGTGCGTCTATCCGTATGTGCTGGTGTTCTCCGCGTGTATTAGCGTTTCCGTCAGTGCGCATACCCGGAAGTGTTTATAACGGGGCGCCGAATCAAACACTAGAACGTGTGTGTGTGAATGCGTTTAGTGGTGCGCATGCGTTAGATTGAGTTTGTGTATCTCTCTGACATTATCAAGCGGCGCGAAATAAATGAAAAGTAAAAGACAATTCATGAACAGAAATAAGACAGAAAATCAATAGCTGCAATAAACGGTAGAAGAACAATATTGCCTTCATTCAATGATTTGCAATGGAGAAGCGGAACAAATTATAGCAACACATTAATAGAATTAAAAGAAACACTTAATATACCAAGGGCAAACACATCATGGTGCAACTAGGAGAAGAAAGTGACCACAATAGTTCTCAATGTATGAGATTACCTTGCGTAACCGCTGCATGGCACAATACTAGCCGTCTAGTGTCGTTCTCGGTATAAACTCATACAAGTATTAGAAATCAACATGACATTTATATCCAAACAGAGGTAGTGTAGTGTTGATATTAGTATATGTTGTTATTTTCCTCATTTACCCCGGTTTGTGATTCACTGGTGGTCACTACCGTGTATATATTTTTTGTTTTGTCGAGACGAACACATGTACATGATCAAGCCCCAGAGTCAAACGATTTCAGTCTCCTAGGAAATAGTGCATCTCATTGTCGCTGTTGAAACCTAGTTCATATGTCCTCAAGCGCATGATCCAAAAGGCTTCTAATCTCCTTAGATTGAGCTCCCTGTTACCTCCTCTAGGGTTCAATTTGCAGTGATCTATACCATAGAATTTGAACTTCTTTGTCTGGCCTTGTGTTGGACACTCCCAAATGTGTAATGCCATGGGGTATCTTGAATCTTTATGTTTTAAGGCTCTTACGTGTTCTGCAATCCTTTCTTTCAAACATCTTATAGTGCTGCCTACATATTTACCTCCACATGTGCATTCTAGTATATACACTACAAATTTGGTGTTGCAATTAATGTTTGTCCTGATCTCATATTCTTTATTTGGACCTTGAAACGTTCTTTTCTTGTCATCCGCCCATCTACAATTGCCACAACATCCACATTTGTAAAAACCTTTGGATCTTACGCTGAGCCATGTGTCTGGGAGAACGTTGTGTGTATAGCTCGGACTAAGGCGTGCGCGTAGAGTTTTACCCCTTCGATAAGTGATCTGTGGTTTCTTGTTAATGATCTCGGTTAGAGAAGGGTCGTTTGTAAGGATGTGCCAGTGTTTCCGTAGGCTTTTAGATAGGGCCCTACTGTGATCGTCATAATTGGTGATCAACCTGGTTGATGTATCTGCGGGTCTTTTCTCCTTATCTGTGATCGTTTTTATTCTCTCTGTGGTCCTGATTTTGTTACCTGCTTTCTGGATCACAGATGTGTTGTATCCCCTTTTGATGAATCTTTTTTCCATGTCCCGTAGGCAATATCGGAAATCTGTATCAATACTACAGTTCCGTCTAGCTCTTGTGTATTCGCCTAGTGGGATGGCATTTATTTGGTGTGGAGGATGTGCACTTTTTGCGTGTAAGATCGCATTGCATGCCGTGTCTTTCCTATGTAATCTGGTGTGCAGTTGACTATTTTTAATGAATATTTCAATGTCCAAAAATTTGATACTCATGCTACTTGATTCCTGTGTGAATTTCATATGTGAAGTGTTTGAATTGAGATATATACAGAAATCCGTGAGTTTTTCAGGGCTACCTGTCCAAATCATTAGACAGTCATCGATGTAGCGCCCCCAGTATAGAATAGAGTCATGGAATCTGCCTCCTCCTGGTCCCCATATCCAGTCCTCTTCCAATTTCCCCATGAACAGATTTGCGAAACTGGGGGAAAATTGATGATTTAATCAGTGTATCCTAGGATATTACAGTGTATGTTCATGGCCAATTAGTCACTAAGAAATGGATCGTGATAGTATACGAATTGTTGCTTTTTACAGGTCATACTCATTGGCCATACCACGATAAGGTAAGGGGATTCCGATATCCTCTTGCATGCTTATTACGTTTGTTTCTCCCTGAGTGGGGCTATGAATAAGTTTCGCCACATACACTTGGTTCACCCGGCTCAATTTAGTTTTCAATCATGGAGTTTAAATACACGAGACTCGCACTCGCAACACTTTGAAAGGATAGATGACACATCCGTTCACGCGGCACCTACTGTGAAGGGGTCTTCATAGTATTTCACGCACTAAGGACGTTGCGCACCTATTGATTTTCATATCTCTCTTTATATTTCAAGAATTATCAAAATTATAGTATAATTCTCCATATGATTTTGGGTTTTCACCCTGAACACTTGGACACCTTTCTCTAATTCCATGTATTGTCATTCTGTCGGTTTTCCCACCATCTAAGTGAAAACTTGAATTAGATCATTATATTTCAGTATATTCAGAGATCTGTCTGTGATATATACCCTGTATATGTTTTCTTACCAGCCCTGAAGAAGTCGGGGGGTGTGTGTACCCCATGACGAAACACGTGTTGGCTGGCTGGATTATTCTGAAATTTGACCATAAAAACGGAAACTGAATTTACCTGTTCGTCCTGCGATCCCTCATTATCCAAGAAATTATATTGCATGAATAGTGTTTGATACATATGGGTAACATACCTAAATACTGTGAAATTGACGTGTGCACAGTCTTGTTTTACGTGTGTATAGTGGGCTCAGGCTTACATAGGAAAGACACGGCATGCAATGCGATCTTACACGCAAAAAGTGCACATCCTCCACACCAAATAAATGCCATCCCACTAGGCGAATACACAAGAGCTAGACGGAACTGTAGTATTGATACAGATTTCCGATATTGCCTACGGGACATGGAAAAAAGATTCATCAAAAGGGGATACAACACATCTGTGATCCAGAAAGCAGGTAACAAAATCAGGACCACAGAGAGAATAAAAACGATCACAGATAAGGAGAAAAGACCCGCAGATACATCAACCAGGTTGATCACCAATTATGACGATCACAGTAGGGCCCTATCTAAAAGCCTACGGAAACACTGGCACATCCTTACAAACGACCCTTCTCTAACCGAGATCATTAACAAGAAACCACAGATCACTTATCGAAGGGGTAAAACTCTACGCGCACGCCTTAGTCCGAGCTATACACACAACGTTCTCCCAGACACATGGCTCAGCGTAAGATCCAAAGGTTTTTACAAATGTGGATGTTGTGGCAATTGTAGATGGGCGGATGACAAGAAAAGAACGTTTCAAGGTCCAAATAAAGAATATGAGATCAGGACAAACATTAATTGCAACACCAAATTTGTAGTGTATATACTAGAATGCACATGTGGAGGTAAATATGTAGGCAGCACTATAAGATGTTTGAAAGAAAGGATTGCAGAACACGTAAGAGCCTTAAAACATAAAGATTCAAGATACCCCATGGCATTACACATTTGGGAGTGTCCAACACAAGGCCAGACAAAGAAGTTCAAATTCTATGGTATAGATCACTGCAAATTGAACCCTAGAGGAGGTAACAGGGAGCTCAATCTAAGGAGATTAGAAGCCTTTTGGATCATGCGCTTGAGGACATATGAACTAGGTTTCAACAGCGACAATGAGATGCACTATTTCCTAGGAGACTGAAATCGTTTGACTCTGGGGCTTGATCATGTACATGTGTTCGTCTCGACAAAACAAAAAATATATACACGGTAGTGACCACCAGTGAATCACAAACCGGGGTAAATAAGGAAAGTAACAACATATACTAATATCAACACTACACTACCTCTGTTTGGATATAAATGTCATGTTGATTTCTAATACTTGTATGAGTTTATACCGAGAACGACACTAGACGGCTAGTATTGTGCCATGCAGCGGTTACGCAAGGTAATCTCATACATTGAGAACTATTGTGGTCACTTTCTTCTCCTAGTTGCACCATGATGTGTTTGCCCTTGGTATATTAAGTGTTTCTTTTAATTCTATTAATGTGTTGCTATAATTTGTTCCGCTTCTCCATTGCAAATCATTGAATGAAGGCAATATTGTTCTTCTACCGTTTATTGCAGCTATTGATTTTCTGTCTTATTTCTGTTCATGAATTGTCTTTTACTTTTCATTTATTTCGCGCCGCTTGATAATGTCAGAGAGATACACAAACTCAATCTAACGCATGCGCACCACTAAACGCATTCACACACACACGTTCTAGTGTTTGATTCGGCGCCCCGTTATAAACACTTCCGGGTATGCGCACTGACGGAAACGCTAATACACGCGGAGAACACCAGCACATATGGATAGACGCACTCGTCTACGGGTAAGAACCACTACAGAGCAGAGATTCCTTTGTATTGTTAGCCCCTTGCTTTATTTCGGAGCGTGCGAGTGACTAATTGATATCACTCTTCACAGAACCTGATTATCGCAATTGGAACACTACCATTAGTCACAGATATGGTTGGATGGTAACTAATACGGACAACGTTTATACGCACAGGTTGCGTTTGGAGATATATGACCCCCTGGGTCGGAATTATCACCAGGTGTAAGGTAAGCCTGGATTCGATGTTCTCACTTTACCGCGTATGATTTAATCAGTGTATCCTAGGATATTACAGTGTATGTTCATGGCCAATTAGTCACTAAGAAATGGATCGTGATAGTATACGAATTGTTGCTTTTTACAGGTCATACTCATTGGCCATACCACGATAAGGTAAGGGGATTCCGATATCCTCTTGCATGCTTATTACGTTTGTTTCTCCCTGAGTGGGGCTATGAATAAGTTTCGCCACATACACTTGGTTCACCCGGCTCAATTTAGTTTTCAATCATGGAGTTTAAATACACGAGACTCGCACTCGCAACACTTTGAAAGGATAGATGACACATCCGTTCACGCGGCACCTACTGTGAAGGGGTCTTCATAGTATTTCACGCACTAAGGACGTTGCGCACCTATTGATTTTCATATCTCTCTTTATATTTCAAGAATTATCAAAATTATAGTATAATTCTCCATATGATTTTGGGTTTTCACCCTGAACACTTGGACACCTTTCTCTAATTCCATGTATTGTCATTCTGTCGGTTTTCCCACCATCTAAGTGAAAACTTGAATTAGATCATTATATTTCAGTATATTCAGAGATCTGTCTGTGATATATACCCTGTATATGTTTTCTTACCAGCCCTGAAGAAGTCGGGGGGTGTGTGTACCCCATGACGAAACACGTGTTGGCTGGCTGGATTATTCTGAAATTTGACCATAAAAACGGAAACTGAATTTACCTGTTCGTCCTGCGATCCCTCATTATCCAAGAAATTATATTGCATGAATAGTGTTTGATACATATGGGTAACATACCTAAATACTGTGAAATTGACGTGTGCACAGTCTTGTTATAGCTGCCAGAAGATGCTTCTATGTCACCAAGGTGCCATTAACAGCTGCCAGAAGATGCTTCTATGTCACAAAGGTGCCACTAAAAGCTACCAGAGATGATGCTGCCATGACACCATAGTGTCTCCAACAGCTGTCAGAAGATGCTTCTATGTCCCCATGGTGACACTAACAGCTGCCAGAAGATGCTTCGATGTCACTAGGGTGTGTCTAACAGCTACCAGAAGATGCTTCTATGTCACCATAGTGACACTGACAGCTGCCAGAAGATGCTTCTATGTCACCAAGGTGCCATTAACAGCTGACAGAAGATGCTTCTATGTCACCAAGGTGCCATTAACAGATATCAGAAGATGCTTCTATGTCACCAAGGTGCCATTAACAGCTGACAGAAGATGCTTCTATGTCACCAAGGTGCCATTAACAGATATCAGAAGATGTTTGTATGTCACCAAGGTGCCACTAAAAGCTGCCTGAGAGGATGCAGCCATTAAACCATGGTGACACTAACTGCTGCCAGAAGATGCTTCTATGTCACCAAGGTGCCACTAACAGCTACCAGAGATGATGCTGCCATGACACCATAGTGCCTCCAACAGCTGCCAGAAGATGCTTCTATGTCCCCATGGTGACACTAACAGCTGCCAGAAGATGCTTCGATGTCACCAGGGTGCCTCTAACAGCTACCAGAAGATGCTTCTATGTCACCATAGTGACACTAACAGCTGCCAGAAGATGCTTCTATGTCACCAGGGTGCCACTAACGGCTGCCAGAGATGATGCTGCCATGTCACCATGGTGCCACAAACAGCTGCAGGAGATGATTCTGCCATGTCACCATGGTGCCACTAACAGCTGCCAGAAGATGCTTCTATGTCACCAAGGTGTCCCTAACAGCTGCCAGAAGAGGCTTCTATATCACCATGGTGCCACTAACAGCTGCCAGAAGATGCTTCCATGTCACCAGGGTGTCCCTAACAGCTGCCAGAAGAGGCTTCTATATCACCATGGTGCCACTAACAGCTGCCAGAAGATGCTTCTATGTCACCAGGGTGTCCCTAACAGCTGCAAGAGATGATGCTTCTATGTCCCCAGGGTACCACTAACATCTGCCAGAGATGACGCTGCCATGTCTCTATGGTGCCAGAAACAGCTGCCAGATAGGGTACTTCCATGTCACCATGGCGCCCCTTACAGCTACTACTAGTTTACTTTAAGTAGAAGGCATGGATTTAAATGGTATACAAAGCAAAGCAGGTAAAAACATTTAAATTTCATAACAGATGACATTTCCTGACGTGCAGTGAAATATATCACAGTTCTATGAAGTGCCAGTGGATTATCCTGTTCAATAAAGAAAAAGAGCATTAAGCGGATTTGTGTAGGAACGATTGGTGGAAACAAAAGTTCTAGGATGAAAAAAGCCTAAAACTTAGAACACATTAACGAGGAAACAGGAATGGAACATTGGACATAAGGCAAGGTAGAGACTTAAAACTCTTATTTAATGCAGCTTGTGTGAAGATTAGATTCTCTGCTGAGAAGCTAACGTGTTCCTGCCAAAGATTAAGGAGCCAGACACTTAAGATGCTAAGCTTGGGTTTATGATGTAGGCAGATGAGTGTGTTTCCGAGTGCTCGTCTCAGAAAGCCTTCCCTCTCTGGAAGGAAGGGCAATGTGTCATCTTTGACCAGAGTTAGCAGATACCACAAAGCAGATAAGTGCTGAACCCCTTTAGGGCCGTAGCATCATTTAAAGCAGGAACCATTTTGGGATTTGGAGAGGTTTTTAAGAACAGTGCAGTCAGTGCAAAGATAGATAAGAATTTCGGTGACCATGACAGGAAAACACATCCTGGGTACACCTGCATCCGGCCATCCTGACCATCGTGTGTCCTTGTAGTTGTCCTGAGAGGGAGATGCCACCGCATAAGGGTGATCTCAGAAGCTTCAGTCCTGCGCTCCACAGCAATCTTCATATATGACCCTGCAGAGTTTGGTGGAATTTAATACAGGCTTTTCATTCTCCAGGAGGTGAGTAGTCATAACCAAGAACCACAGAGAACAACAAGCCCCGGAACGTGTACTCTCTCTCTTGACTCCGCAAGCAGACAGTCGTGTTCTCCGTGTAAGTCAAGACTCTTCCATATGATAAATTGAAGCCCTCCATCGAGGTCTTTGGGGTTCTTGACCCTTGATGAGGCTGGCTTGCCTTCACCGCTGAGTGTACTGCTCCAGGGCGCAGCATGTTGCACTTCAACTGGTTTTGAAAGAAGTCTAGGAAGTCGCACGAGAGGATGCTGTCAGAATAGAAGGAGAGAAACCCCTATGGCAACGAGAATCCATCTGTTGCTCGTTGACAAGGGACACATTTAGTCACATTTCTTTCTGGTGAAGTCTGACAAACAGAAACAGATGGGTGCAGGAATCCAGGAGCAGTGAGCTGATGATTCGCTCAGCGGTGTAAAGCTGCCTGGAGGAGACCAGCCTTCTCCAGAAAAGTGCTAAGAAGGCTAAGAAAAAAACCAGCTTTTTGTGAAAATAGCACATAGACCACAGCCTTAAGTATACATGTTCTGGTAATGACATTTGTTTTGTGGAGCCCCCTCAGAAGAGGAAGACGGAATTAGTCTTCTAATGAGGGACATGCACGAATCCACACCTGCCAAACGCTTTAGCGAATGCACCATGGGAGAGGAATTGCTGAGGTGTAGCACTTACACAGCCTGCCCCCTCCTCCAGGAAAAGCAGAATAAAATCTGTTACACTTCTGTTAACGTTCTATGCGAGTTTGGAACCTGAAATAGAAACTTGTTCTGAATCTGAGATTTCCAATGGCGGAACTAGCTGTGTAACTGTGTGAACAGGGGAGTGTCAAGGGATTTCTGGCACAGCCTGAGACACCCTGAACAAGTTCCATTTACCACACTGCTGGTCCTGGTAGTGGAGTTTTGCCAAGAAATCCAGACAAAGCCTATGACTCCCTGAAACTTCCCATAATATCTCAAATGCCGTTCGCCTTGTGCAGAGCTAGAGCGCGTGTTCTGTTCGGGACAATAGAGGAGGGACATGGAAGAATAAGGCCCTAGCACCTTCGGCTTAACTCTGGAAGCATCAGATGCAGAGTCCATCTCTTGGACTACCACCAGAAGGTGACTGAAGTTCACAGTGGGCGTGGGGACAGGAAGGGAGCTCTAAAGCATGTCATGGGCATCCTAACACTTTGTCCACGATGGCTGCCTATGTACCACAGAAGAGGTGCCACCTCTTGCCTCCTTCAAACAGTACTGGACTGTGTTGGCAAGCAGAGGGATCAAGAACTATTCTGCATCTGACAGTTCACCTAGACTCCTAACCTTCCACTGAGCTCCAGGCTTTCCAAACAAATGGTGCAAGGTGGCACACTTAACACGCTTCCTTCTCTATCCATTAAAGATAAACTTGTAGTAGCAGGGACAAGACACAGTCCCAGATCTGACCACTATAATGTCATGTCAACCAGACTTCTTGATTGTCATGTGCACTTTTTGCAAGTCAAAGTGCTGCAGTGCAAATGGCGGTGGCCAGGAAAAGCCAAGTACATGTATGTGCCATAAATGGATTACTGACTATAAGAGGTAGATGCCATAGACAAATACAATGTGCACTCTGATATATCGAAGACAGAATGTCTGAGGGAGCAAATCTCATGGATAAAATATCGAATCCAAAATATCGAAAGATAATTAGTGATTTTCTATGCCTAGCTCCACATCTACCTACCTTGATGGTGCATATCTTCAAATTATGTAGATGTGGAGTGAATCTATAATTCCTCTATATGCACTCACCTTTCGATATTTTGGTCTTAGATTTTTTTTTGTGTACGATATTGCTGTACCACAATATTTATATCCTCTATCTTCAATAGTACAATCACAGAATACTATGGTAGCTTCAATATACACTTCACTATCTAGTATTTAAATACTTTTGCTAATCTGGACCCCATTATCTTAAAATGAAAATCACAATATTCCATCCCACTTGCCCTTTGACTTGGCCAATCAAAGCCTCCTCTTGCCCTCTCTTGTAGACTTGTGACAAAAAAATTGCTTTCGGTCCAGGTCTCCTTAGTCTCAAAGCACTTGTTATAGAGCCTGTAGCCCACCTCTGAGGTGAACTGAAGTGTTTCCCTGGTACTATGCAACTCCCATCAGTGTGAATGCAAGGGCATATAGGTGTATAGGGACTTGCAATCTGAAGAGATGCTGCGGATCATGACTCAGGCAGAGCAAAAAGCACTTCTGCGCACCAGATGTAGAGCTTTGCACTCAAAGAGCCCCAGTCATTAAAACCACACATACGGCATATGAAAGAGGCCTGGAAGTGAATAAAAGTGGAAGCAAAGAAAAAGATTTGCAGTTAAGTTTTGCCCTGATAAAAACAGGCAACACCACGCATCTGCCAATATCCCCAGGGCTATTGCCATGGGGTTGTTGCAAGGGTGGGGGACAGTGTGCCTCTTGAGGTCCTTCTGCCTGACTGCCCAGTAGACCGTGAGGCTTCAACATTAGCATACTTTGTATGCTATTGGCGCACTACCACTCACCGCAGACACCATGTCAGTGTGTGGAGTTTGGCCATCCAAGCAGCGCTTGCACATGATATTGGCAGACAGTGACCAGCAGCTTAGACCTTTTTGATGAGATCACCAACCACTCTCAGATCTTTTGCTTAGCTGCAGCATTATCTTGTCACAACTAAGAAGATGCAGGTACCAGCTTGTCATTTTGGCAGTAATTAATATTTGGAAGGCAAAAGTATCAGCATCGCCCTCACTTGGGGTTTCCTAATCTGGATAAGCGGAAAAAAACAGTTTACAACATATCTGGACACCGACTGTGTAGTGTGGGCAACTAAGTCTATCACACACAGAGAGAAAGAGGCCCAACATTCGCTTACCCTCCGAGATAAGTGATATGTGCTTGTAGCAATGATGTTCAGGGTCTTTCCCCAGAACACCCAGGGGAGGTTGACCCACTTTAGGCTTCCTCACCCCAGGTAAGATGGTACTACCAGGGCGGACTTAATGGAGAGGGTTACCAGCTCGAGTTACACACACATACCAAATACTCACCTGGGCCCAAAACATTCATACAGATAAGCTAGTAAAACCCCGCTGTCCTCAATTTTGAGAATTTAGCTGTAATTTGATATCCACTTTTACCAAGTCTTACCAACTCGATTTTCCTGTCAATAAATGTCCTTTACTCAATGAATCAGGTTGCTGAGTTAGTTTAAGGTAGAAATTACATTTACCTTCTGTCGAAATGACCACAAACTCAAAAAGTTTTAAAATCTTTATCTAATCAATAATTTTGTGAGTCATGATCAATTACAGTCAACACCCTCTTCCTTCAAGAAGCAATTAAAATTCAATAAAAATTAGTCACAATAAAAGATCAATTATGTCAGTACCTGTAAAAGGGAGGAAAAGAGAGCAGGTACAAAGACAGGTTTTACAGAATTATATTTACCTAGGGTGATAGATGAACCCAACTCCTTGAAGATGGGACAGAATGGAGTCCACCGTGACAGGTGGCAGACTGAGGATCAGGACAGGTTCAGATCTGGGAAGGTGACCTCTTCTAAGTACAACGACAGCGTCACACCTCACTCTGGCACTACCCTCCTCGATCTTCTCTTCCAAAATTCCCCTTCTAGAGGATTGAATTATCGATCAGTAGCTCGGTCTCTCGAGCAGGGTCTCTGGAATCTGCAGGGTCTGAGAGAGCGTCTCGGACAGAGTCTGTGGCAGCATGCGTGTATCAAGCCTGTTAACTAACTAACTTTACCTCAATTATACTATTCTGTGTTCATGTACCACCCCCAAAAGTTTCAATATTCGTGTTTTCCCCTATTCTGATTTGACAGGGCAAGGAGGTGAGTTCATCAAACCATACTAAAAGTAATATTTTCTCTTTGGACCATTGTTCTATGTTTCGTCCCTTAATTTACTTTCCCAAAGCTTTATTCACACCTGCATTTCACGTTATGATCAATACATTTTGAAATTTTTTTTGAGTTTTCTTCTTTTGTCCGGGTCAATAGGTTGAGTTCTCAGGCATCTCTGTCCAGTGTGGCCTTGGCTGTATTTCAAGTTATGCCATCATGGTTTTCGGCAAGTTTCTGTACGCCTACGCGCTGGACAGGTGGGTAGGGATTTCAGTCACCCTCCGAGGCCCAATAATACAGTGAGAAAGAGACACGTTAGAATGCAAAAATAAATGATTTCACTGTATACCACTTATCTCTATTCTATCCCCATTTACTTATTTTAATCTTTCACATTCGTTTTTAGTAGAACGTATAAGGTTTAGTTTAAGAAATAGCATGTGCATTATCATGTGAGTTTCAAGCGGCCATATTAAAGCTACTGCGCAGCAGCAAAGTTTCCCCTCAAAGCATAGAAGGCGTCATACTACGTAGATGCAATTGACGCATACGCAATGAAATTCCCGTGTTTTTGGCGGCCATTTTAAGACACTCGGGTTACTTGTTAGTAATACACATAGGAAATCTTCCCCTAGATACAGTATGTCGTGTATAATGCAGTATTAGTATTTACAAAACATATTGGTTATGTGGTTACATGTTATTTGAGAGGATTGCATACAAGCAAGTTTCTTTAATACGAAACCTTGCTCCATCAATCCCCTCTCTGATGGCATTTAATGCCATCACTAATTTCAACTGAATCAGATGCCAACTTTAGCACATCTCGATTTCTTATTCAAACCCTTTCATTTCTTTCTTTTTCCTTTTTGTATTGTAATCCTCTCATTCTTTTGTAAAAGTCTCCTTTTAATTCTTCCAGCTGTATTTCTTCGAGTTTTCTTTTCTTACCCCTTTCAATTACTTCATATCTCTTTCTCCCTTTGCAACATTTGTGCCAAAACATTATTGCTAATACTAATAGTGCTATTCCCATTATGGGCAGTATTATTTGACCTAAAATACCATTAACTATGTTGTAAAACCAACTACCTAAGTTAGAAATGCTATTTGTCAACTTTTCCCATATACTTTCAACTTCCAGTGGTTTCAACTCTTTTTCCAATTTCGTAATATTTTTAATATATCTTCCAATTTCAAGACTTTTATCAGGAATATACGTGCAGCAATGTTGCATTTTCAATAATTTACAAACTCCACCCTCTTTTGCTAATAATATGTCAAGAGCAAGTCGATTTTGCATAACCATAGATCTGACCTAATTCAGTGTTAATCATCAAGAATCCTCCAGCAGTGTCAATAGATAACCGATCAACTACTGTAGACAACTGACACATTTTTCGTGAATTTAGAAGAACTCCCACTAAAGGTATCAATGCACCAAAAATGTCACCTACTATTTCAGAAAAACAAGCTCTTTTTATACATGTTAGTCCATTATTATCTTCATTGCTTCCAGTGATTCTTTTTACATGGTATACTTTAGGGAATACTATTCCGAAATAGCAACTCCCATACCAATGGTCTGGCAGCCTAAAACAGGCTTTATTACCACACACATAATAAGTTCCAGGAAATACTGGATCTGTCCCTCCTTTTAGTCCCCATCCCTCAATTATTAAGAAATTATGTTCTCATTCACTGGAACCAATAAACACATTGTTATATTCAGTCTTTAATCTATGGAGACAGATTTTCCCTTTCTTTTCAAAGTCCAATGGCATAGCAGCATGAGTCTTGCCATTTGCATAATGCTCTTCCTCCTCAGCCCATTTAGGTATCTGAGGTTTAGGTTCAATAGCTCTTCTTTTGAAATCCTGTCTCCTTGTCTCAACTAATTTCAAAAATATTTTCTTTTCTTCATGTAATTTACAGGTTAAATTGTGCTTATGTGCTTTAGCTATATCTATTGCTTTCATCGTTAGAAAATATTCACCCATAAATTGTGAGTCTCTCGTTCTAAGGACAGGGTTCATGCTCTTTCGCATAGGAACCTCAAAAAAAATCACATCTACTTTTGAATAATAATATTGCAATTTCCCTGTTCTATAAAATAAGCTTTCTAAAACACTACATGAAATACCAAAAGTCAATGGTAAATGTTGATATGTTACTCCTTCTGCTACAGATGCAGGTAATTTCATACACACGTAAGAATCACTAACCTCCATGGTCTCTACATATTGTACTAATAGATTTGTAAAAACATTTAAGTCTGTATCATTCTTCTTCACAGTGTGATGTACATCTAATTCATCTGGTGCTTCTAATTCTACCCTATTTCCTTTAATGGTAGCTACCTTTTCATGTGTATTAGTGCTATTCTGTACATTTGTAGCCATCAAATAGGGAATAGCCACTGTTCGTACCAACCATATTATAAGTACTAAAAATATGCTACATATACATATTCTACAACATTTCTTTACACAGTTGGTTTTCCAGCAGCTCTATTGTCAGCCATTTTCAAATGGGATAAGAAGATTTCTCTTACTTTAGTATTTTAACTTTGTGACAGAATATAAAGGGGAAAATTCTTTTCAAGTTGGTCTCACTTCTTCATCAATTTGCTCTGCATTTAAGCTTTCATCATCTTCTCCAATTATTTCCAAATTCTCGAAATCTTCAAGTATAACGTACGTCCATTCAGGACCTTTGAATTTGTTATTTATTATTTTCAATCTTGGGCTTCTTCGTTTTGGTGTTTCAATTGATGGTCCCGATCGACTGGATACTTCGTCTACTTGCTCTGGTTCTTCTGTTATGGTTTTAAAATGGTATTTCAATCTCTTGACAACACCAGGCCAATTATTACCTTTTCTGACTCTTTTAGCTTTCACTGCACTTTCACTTTCTTCAAATGTTTTTTTGTTTTCACTAATTTGTGGCACAACTTGATTATTTTTGTTTTTCGTATCCCTCTCTACCTGACCTTGTCCAGGGCTTATTATTTTAATGTCACCTGCCTGAATGCGTTCTTCTTCCCTAATCTGACCCTGTTCAGGTTCAGTTTTGATTGGTTTTTCTACTTCTTTTACCTGAACTTGTTTGACTTTTCCTGTCTGGTCCTGCTCAGGTCTTTCTGCTTCTTGATTTTCTTCTGCCTGAACGTGTTCTCTAAGACCTAACTGTCCCTCAGACTCTGGGGCTGTGTCTTCGATTTCATTTGTCTGAGTAGTTTGCTCTTTCCTTATCTGGTCCTGCTCAGGATCCCTAACAATCGTGTTTTCTATTTCCCGAGCGCGTTTTTCTGTATCCACCTGGTCCTCACTCTTTTCCTGACTAGCTAATCTAGTTTGGCTTCTGGTTCTTACAATCACTTCAGGCATATCAACTATTGGGATCCAATCATCCTGACTGGTGCTTGGTTGTTCTTGGTCAGCCACTTAAGGATCTATTATGCGGGATCCTTCAGCTGCACAACCTTCAGCTCCCTCAACTGTTTGAGTCAGTTGAGATTCTTCCTCGTCAGGTGCTGGTACTCTTTTAGTATGGCTTGCATGAATCCAATTAGGCAAACCTGCACATTTTACTGCGGTTGTTGTAACCAATATAACCTGATGTGGTGTTTCCCACCTCGGTGCTAGGCACGATTCTCAAATGTGATTCTTCACTACAACCCAGTCACCGAGATTCAGATCATGCGCTTGATTCGGCTGCTTGGGGACTGCGACTTCTCCAACCTGGTGAGATATAGAACGCACTTGGTCAGCCAACTCTTTGCAATACTCCAATACTAAATCATCAGTTATATTCAACAGCTTGTGTCCTGGTATGCATGCCTGCCTCATTGCTCTGCCCATGATTATTTCATGGGGACTCAATCCGGTATTCTTGTCTGGAATACTTCTAAGTCCCATCAGAACAAGAGGTAAAGCATCAGGCCAGTCCAGTGGAGTGGACGCACACACCTTTCCTAGCCTTGACTTAATTGTGCCATTCAATTGTTCTACCACTCCAGATGCCTTTGGTCGGTATGCGCAGTGCAGCTTTTGTTCAATTTTAAATGCTTTACAAACTAATCAAATTATTTCATTATTAAAATGAGACCCTCGTTCTGATTCAATAGTTACTGGAAAACCGAAACGAGGTATAAGCTCTCTCAATAGGAGTTTGGCCACTGTCAAGCTGTCATTTCTTCTGGTGGGGAATGCCTCCACCCACTTTAAAAATAAACAAACAATGACAAGTACATATTTCAATCCTCGACAGACAGGCAACTGAATGAAATCAATTTGAAGTCTTATAAAGGGACCTTCAGCTTTTCTAATTTTCCCCCATACAGACTATTGTTTTCTTGCCGGGATTCATTTGTTGGCATGTCAAACATCTGTGGCAAAGACTCTCTGCAATGTTCCTGAACCTTGGATTAAACCAATCGCGTCTGAAGAGTCTAATCATTGCATCTCTGCCTATGTGGGTGTCTCCATGATACATCCTAGCCATGTGGGCGAGCATACAGTCTGGCAATACAGGTCTGTCATCCAAGTAAACCCATACACCATTTTCTGCACTTCTCTGACAACCAATTTTCTCCCACTCCTCTCTTTCTTTTGTCTCTGCTTCATCTTGTAGTTCTCTTACTTCTCTCCATGCTTGTACTCCTGACAATAGCATAAGTTGTCCGCTGATTCCACAATTTTCAACTTTCCTGTTTACTGCCATTTGAAATTTTGCGCAATGTTGGGCAACTTGGTCAGCATATCGATTACCTGCAGTCACACGGTCATTTCCTGACTGATGTGCAGCACATTTGACCACTGCCACTTCTTTTGGTAATTGTATTGCTTCAAGCAACTCTTTAATACATTTTCCATTTTTAATGGGAGACCCTGAAGAAGTCAGGAAGTCTCGCTGCATCCAAAGCTGGCCAAAGTCGTGCACAACCCCATAACCATACTGACTGTCAGTGTAAATGGTTGCTCTCCAGTTTTTCCCATTTTTGCAAGCTTTAATTAAAGCTATCAATTCGGCTACTTGTGCAGACTTGACTGGGTAAATAGAATGCTTCGACTATTGCAGTCAATGTACACACAGCATAAGCAGCGCTCAACCCTCCTTCCTCATGGCGCATACATGAGCCATCTACAAAAAGCTCATGCTCGGCATCTTTCAAAGGCTCATCCTGTATGTCTGGACGGGGTTTAGTACTGAGTTCTGTTACGTCTAGACATTCGTGTTCAGCTTCCCCTTTCACTTCCTCATTGTATGGATCTGGTAACAAGGTAGCTGGGTTAAGAATAGTACATCTAATTATGGTCACATTTTCTGCTCCTAATATGATCCTTTCATATTTTGTCAATCTGCTTGGAGTGAGATACTGAGTTTGAGTTCTTGTTAAAAGAATCACAACTGCATGAGGGACGTACACCTTTACATGGTGTCCTATCACAATTGTCTCGCTTTGTTCCAAACTTACGCACGTTGCAGCCACAGCTTTTAGGCATCCTGGCAATGCGGATGCTACAGGATCTAAGGTAGCAGAAAAAATATGCCACAGGACGTCGCATTAGACCATGTCTCTGTGTTAAGACTGAGAGTGCACAATTATCTCCCTCACAACAGTTTCTGTTTGGTTTCTTAATTCCAATTATAAGTGAATTACAGGGACTACTCATGAGTTCCTTTAAAATAACTTGTTCGACCATTGGATCAATTTCTGCTGCAACACCAACCTTTACTTCGGGACTCATCTTATATTGTTGAGTATTTGGATAGACTGCACCTTCTTTCACAGTCACTTTAACAGGGTCTACATCTGTCATTAACCCTACTTCTTTTCCTGTAAAATCCCACACTTCAGGATTCACTGTCGTTTTGACCTTATCTGGTAAGTCATCTTAGGTCATCACGGAATATAATTCATCTACTTCTGTTCCTTGTTTAGCTAACATGATTTTATATATTCCATCTTCGGCTGGGGTTTGAATGGCAACACAGTCCAGTGTGCAAAATATGGTGCAATTCATCTTGCACAACAAGTTCCTTCCTAATAAGTTCACAGTACTAGAATTGCATACTACAAACTTATGCATCTCTTTAAATTTTCCGATGCACACCTCCATTGGTTTTGTGATAGGGGACCTAATTTGTTTATTAGAAACGCCCACTACTTGGATCGCTTTTCCCGAGAGGGGTAGGTTTGGGATGTCTGCTGTTCTCACAGTAGAATGGGTAGCACCAGTGATCAACAAAAAGGTTATGTAATTTCCTTCTACCCTTCCATCAATACACGGGCCTGACTGATCCACCGGTAAGGATGCGCCAAGTAGGCCCTCCTTTTTCTCCCCTCTCAGGCACCGCCATTGATCTTGGTCTTCGAAATACGTATCCTGCAAAGAAACTGCGATGTTACATAATTTTTCTTACCACTTCCTTCTTGGAATCCGGTGTCCACACTGTACTTGGCTTGACTCAAAAAATTTGGCAAAGGGTCAGGTGGCAATTGCCTCTGTAGGTTTGCAATAATCCAAATAGAGGGACAGGGGGCTTTATTTAAGGAGGTCCAATGTACATGCCCCAAAAGACTATTACCAAAAAAAGGGTACAGAGTTCCTCATGTACAGAGAGGAAGAGATACGGGAGAAGGTGGAGATAATATTCAGCCACCAATTGGTTATCAGGACGTAACCAGTGGAAAGCCAGGGAAGCTCCCTTGGTGGAACTAGAGCTCTCAAACACCCAGCAAGCTAGGTGTCATGCTTCATCATATGAGCACTGCCCCTCGTCAAGTCGGCGCTGCAATCCTTGACGGGCTCCCGAAACCGGGGCTCTTTGTCGGGGATCTTTTGTTCCTGCCGATATGTGCTTGGGGGTGAGGGGCCTAGTGTAATGGATGTAGCAGAAATAGGAAATTAAAAAGGGTCAGTCAGTCCTAATAATGTTTTATTCAGAAGGTAGACTACCCTATTAAAATGGTGTAGAGTGGCTAAGACCTAGAAATGAGGTGTCTAGACGTGAAGCTCTACTCTAAATGATCAACATGTTTCTTGCCATATAAGTCTGGAGGATCAGGGCAATTCATCAGGATCAAAAAACTGTCTACATAAAGTGGTAACGTGAATTCTACATACCACGTCCTAGGTTTCTGACCTGTAGAGATAAAATAACAAAGTGTAGACTAAAACAACATAATCTCATCGTCTTATACAACATGTTTAAAGATTGGTGTTACAAGGATCACCGTGCAGGACGTGATTAACAGCAAGTAATTGTATAGTGCACTAATTCAAAGGCTAAGTGAACGTGGGAAAGGGGAATCGTGGGGGATAATAAGGTATATAGCTGCTAATTAGATAGCAATGCTCTGTAGACAACAAATGGGCTCACTCACCTAGTGCGTTAACTAGACATGCTAGCAACGGAGCAGGCGGCTGTTCAAAGGACACCGATTGGGTCCTGGAATAAATGCCAAAATTAAACAAGGAAATTAAAATACACCAACGCGATTTGTAGTGGTGCCAACAAAACTAAACGTAGATGTCAGCGTCTCAATCCAAAAATGACAAATGGATCATTCAACCCAGATCAAGCCCCAACTAATAATGGAACAAGTCGGGCCGGAGCCCGGGACCGAAGGTCTACCGTGGCTCACGGGAACCGTCGAGATCAATTAGGAGGAGAGATATGTGAAGGTCACGGTTACCAACAAACAAGTAATGTTTCAAGAATAGGGGTCAATACGTCAATACGTCACATTGCATCTAGTGCCAATGTCATGCTCAACCACTTGTGATTGGCTCTACAAGCCCCGTGAGGTTCTCCTTCCCACACTATAACGCTACATTCTGACGCTTTGGTTTATTTTGCCTAGCAACTTGACACGTCCTTACATGATGTAAGCTGAGACTCCACGGAGGCGTTCACACTTTCACGCTTCTGCGTCCCGTACCGTTGCTTAGCAACTTGACACGTCACCACGCCATGTGACGGCGTATTGCGAGAACGTCACGTTTTACTCTCATTTAGAGTATATCTATCCGTGGCGGCATAAGCTACTCACTACCCCGGTCCCTGGCGGTTAGGGTAGGTCTTCCGGATAAGCGTTCATCTACGCTGGTGAGTACTACAGCCATTTTTTTACCCCTATTCTTGAAACATTACTTGTTTGTTGGTAACCGTGACCTTCACATATCTCTCCCCCTAATTGATCTTGCCGGTTCCCGTGAGCCACGGTAGACCTTCGGTCCTGGGCTCCGGCCCGACTTGTTCCATTGTTAGTTGGGGCTTGATTTGGGTTGAATGATCCATTTGGCATTTTTGGATTGAGACGCTGACATTTACGTTTAGTTTTGTTGGCACCACTACAAATCGCGTTGGTGTATTTTAATTTCCTTGTTTAATTTTGGCATTTATTCCAGGACCCAATCGGTGTCCTTTGAACAGCCGCCTGCTCCGTTGCTAGCATGTCTAGTTAACGCACTAGGTGAGTGAGCCCATTTGTTGTCTACAGAGCATTGCTATCTAATTAGCAGCTATATACCTTATTATCCCCCACGATTCCCCTTTCCCACGTTCACTTAGCCTTTGAATTAGTGCACTATACAATTACTTGCTGTTAATCACGTCCTGCACGGTGATCCTTGTAACACCAATCTTTAAACATGTTGTATAAGACGATGAGATTATGTTGTTTTAGTCTACACTTTGTTATTTTATCTCTACAGGTCAGAAACCTAGGACGTGGTATGTAGAATTCCCGTTACCACTTTATGTAGACAGTTTTTTGATCCTGATGAATTGCCCTGATCCTCCAGACTTATATGGCAAGAAACATGTTGATCATTTAGAGTAGAGCTTCACGTCTAGACACCTCATTTCTAGGTCTTAGCCACTCTACACCATTTTAATAGGGTAGTCTACCTTCTGAATAAAACATTATTAGGACTGACTGACCCTTTTTAATTTCCTATTTCTGCTACATCCATTACACTAGGCCCCTCACCCCCAAGCACATATCGGCAGGAACAAAAGATCCCCGACAAAGAGCCCCGGTATCGGGAGCCCGTCAAGGATTGCAGCGCCGACTTGACGAGGGGCAGTGCTCATATGATGAAGCATGACACCTAGCTTGCTGGGTGTGTGAGAGCCCTAGTTCCACCAAGGGAGCTTCCCTGGCTTTCCACTGGTTACGTCCTGATAACCAATTGGTGGCTGAATCTTATCTCCACCTTCTCCCGTATCTCTTCCTCTCTGTACATGAGGAACTCTGTAGGATTGCAACCAGCTGCGGTTGACTCATTATCACCTCATTCTGCGTCTGTGGATTCAAATTTTGTTTTGGGCCATTTTTATGCTGTATGTTTTTACACAAATTTTTCCAATGCCCCAATTTTCCGCACCCATGACAAGGGAACTTTTTCTTAGCCTCTTCTCTGCTCAACCGTCCTTTCGGTTTACCCCATTATTTTCACCCTGAGCTTGCCCCCTTCCTGTATTTCCTGCCTGATTCTGTAGCTGGAGTTCTTGCTGTTTTGCTAATTTCCCTTGAGCCCACATTACTTTCTCCTCTTAATTCTTTCGTCTATTGTCAATTTCATCCCCACAGTATTTTGCATATTGTAAGATCTCATCTATGTGCTTTGCTCGCCAGCACAAATTATGCTGCTTAATCATTTCGTATATTTCTTTTCTTAACCCTGGCACAAACGGATACACAAAATGAGTCATGTCCTTATACCCAATACTCTCAAATCCACGATACTGTTTGAACACCTGTATGAGGCGCTCATAGTACGCATGTACAAACTCATCTTTCTCCTGGGTTGTTCTATCTATTTTTATCCAATCTGTTTCCTTTGGGGGAATTTTACCTTTTAAGAAAGCTATTACTTGGTAATATTTCTTCATAACCTCCTCTGATGGAGCTCCTGTTTTCTCATTTCTCGGGTACTCATCATTAGGCCAATCGACTGTAATTTTACATTCAGTCCACAAATCAGCAGGCACCACTATGTCAAAAAGACCATCTAAATCCTTCAACAAAACTTCAAAAAATTTCACAAACCTTTCAACCTGTCTATACCATTCCACTGGTTTTTCTCTCAATTTCGGGAAATCATTTGTAAATGACGAAATATCCTGTCTTATCCACGGGACATGTGCATATCCCCCTCCTGGAACCTTTCTCATTGGGCACAATCTTTCAGCCTTCTCTGTTTCTTTCATTAAAAATTCAGATGTCGATCGATTTGTTTGTGCTTCTTCCTTTTTCTTTGTCCACCGAACATTCCATCTGTCTAAATCTCCCCATTTCTGTAATATTGTCATTAATTCTTTTACCTGCAATTTTCTTCCTGACATATTCATGTTTTTTAAATCTTTATCAGAAAATTCTGCTCTATAAGGTTTTTGCAGTACTTTGGATCGCCCTATTTCTATTCCCATTTCAGATGCTAAATTTACCAGTTTCTCATGAAATGTTTTTGTTTTTTCGGGTTATGCTTCTGCAAATGAACAGCAATTCTTCCTCACTATAGGTGTTTAATCTATCCTGTCCTACATTTCCAGCTATCATTTCTTCTAATTCAACTCTTAGTTTGAAAGTATCTAATAATTTTGGCGGTAGGTTTGGTTTCTCTATTTCTTGTGCCCATCTTTCTATTTCTTCTGGGGGTTACTATTGTGGCACTTTTTGATCCTGTGGATGTCTCAATTCGTACCTCTTTTGAGCAACCTGATGTGACCCTTCTGGGTGTGCCATTTATTTTCCCTCTTATCGGCAAGTCCATTAATGAAATTACAAACTCGCAGTCACTAGCTTGGTCCTCAACTATTATCTTCTCTTTTCTTGGCTCAATAATGGGTGTGGTCATGACAGGTGTTTTAGGACAGTTTGATTTATCCCCGTACAATGAGACAACAGGACCTATAGTCACTGGTATAGTTAATGCTTCAGGATGCGTGTTTAACTGAGTAATTTTCTGTATCAATTCACTTCTATTTTTTTTTATCGCTTCCCTTTCTTTTTGCTGAAGTACCTTTTCCATTGTTTTGTCATGTACAACCTGTGGTACCAAGGGTATGTCTAGAATCAGAGCACTCGGGGTAGTTCTATTAGGTCTTTCTTGATAAGGCGGAGGATTTTCATTAAAATATCTTCTAAATAATCATCTTCTGAGTCTCCACAACCTGTTACTGTTAAATGCTTTTTCTTTTCTGAGCATTTTCCTCCTGTCAGCTCTTCAGCCATCAATACAGGATATAACCTTTCAGTTAACATGGCCTGCCTCCACTGTTTCATCTGCTTATCTCGAGTTTCATGTGGACATTTTGGATAAAATCTGCTCAAATTCCTGTTACTTCTTGGTCTATCTCGCTCTAATGCCTCAGTCTCCCATTCTTATAGTGCTTCATACTGAGTTAATCTGGGTCTTGGTTCTAATTCATTCATTCTAGTGCGTAAATTATGTAAAACTCTACCATTAAATATACCATGTTCTGGGAAAGCTAGCACTCCATCACTTTTTGTATATTCTATCCAATTCTCCAACCATACACAGGTATGATAACCTCTTTCCATCATCATGTATGATGCGGGCATTTTAGGGGGAGGGATAAGAATTCCCTCTCTAGCCTTAAGGGGTTTATCCTTCTTAAAAGAATTTAAAATGTTCTGCATAAATGTCATTTTTCTCTTTTCTCCGTACATTTTTGTTGTCGATCCTTTTATATACTGTTCTCTTGCAAATCCTAAGTACCTTCTGTCTGGGCGATTCCCTATCAAAGTAGGATTGTGTTTCCACATGCAAGACCCACTATCGATTATTATTATGGCTTCTTTTTTTTCAACTAATTCAATGTCCGTTTTTACTTTAATAATTAACCAATACCAGCACGTCTTTTATTCTTCTAACCAATTAGATTCTGTTTACGCTATGCGGTTAGCCAATACTAGCGCGGCTCTTAGTGACGTCAGTATCTTTCCTCACTACTGACTCCTCCTTTACAATTCTTCGCGTCAGTCACGCGCCCGCTGTTTCAACCAATCCCAGCGCGGCTCTTTGTGACGTTAGTGCAGCACTCGCAACTGACCCCTCCTTTACAAGGTAATGCGAAAACGTATTTTCTCACAATTTTACGTGCACATTTTCATTAATCAACAACATAGAAACATTCGCTACTGTGTCTCATCCTCTAAATTCAAAGAATAGCAAAACTTTCCGCTTACTTTTCACACACTACGAGTAAAACCTTTCCGCTTACTCTTCATTCAAGCATCAGTGGACCTGCTACTCCTTCAGTATTACCCTTTCTAGATGATATAAGACCAAAGTTTCACCAGCGAACTCCTTTGCTATCAATTACTCTCACTTTCATACGGAAGAAAAATAATCTCTAAATCAGTGCTTCTAGTCCTGCATAACTTTCAGCACTTTCCTGATCCAGACAAGTAACCTCACTGCAGTGTGGCTTCCATTCGCCAACCGCTTTCAATATTCCCGGGAATTTCCAGACTACATGAAGCAATACACAAACGAATAACGGTTGTTAATGCATAAATCAATAATACAATCCACAATATTCTCTACCTAACTAACTAGAACCTAACCATGCCTCTGCTACCAAGCAAAACTGATGGAGCGGGTTACCAGCTCGAGTTACACACACATACCAAATACTCACCTGGGCCCATAACATTCATACTGATAAGCTAGTAAAACCCCGCTGTCATCAATTTTGAGAATTTACCTTTAATTTGATATCCACTTTTACCAAGTCTTACCAACTCGATTTTCCTGTCAATAAATTTCCTTTACTCAATGAATCAGGTTGCTGAGTTAGTTTAAGGTAGAAATGACATTTACCTTCCTTCGAAATGACCACAAACTCAAAAAGTTTTAAAATCTTTATCTAATCAATAATTTTGTGAGTCATAATCAATTACAGTCAACACCTTCTTCCTTCAAGAAGAAATTAAAATTCAATAAAAACTAGTCACAATAAAAGATCAATGATGTCAGTACCTGTAAAAGGGAGGACAAGAGAGCAGGTACAAAGACAAGTTTCACAGAATTATATTTGCCTAGGGTGATAGATGAACCCAACTTCTTGAAGATGGGCCAGAATGGAGTCCACCGTGACAGGTGGCAGACTGAGGATCAGGACAGGTTCAGATCTGAGAAGGTGACCTCTTCTAAGTCAACGCCAGCGTCACAACCCTCTCTGGCACTACCCTCCTCGATATTCTCTTCCGAAATTCCCCTTCTAGATGATTGGATTATCGATCAGTATCTCGGTCTCTCGAGTAGGGTCTCTGACATCTGCAAGGTCTGAGACAGCGTCTCGGACAGAGTCTGTGGCAGCATGCGTGTAGCAAGCCTGTTAACTAACTAACTTTACCTCAATAATACTATTCTGTGTTCGTGTACCACCCCCAAAAGTTTCAATATTCGTGTTTTCCCCTATTCTGATTTGACAGGGTAAGGAGGTGAGTTCATCACGCCATACTAAAAGTAATATTTTCTCTTTGGACCATTGTTCTATGTTTCCGCCCCTTAATTAACTTTCCCAAAGCTTTATTCCCACCCGCATTTCACGTTATGATCAATAAATTTTGAAACATTTTTCGAGTTTTCTTCTTTTGTCCGGGTCAATAGGTTGAGTTCTCAGGCGTCTCTGTCCAGTGTGGCCTTGGCTGTGTTTCAAGTAATGCCATCATGGTTTCCGGCAAGTTTCTGTGCGCCTGCGCGCTGGACCGGTGGGTAGGGATTTCAGTCACCCTCCGAGGCCCAAATATGAACTAATAATAAAGTGAGAAAGAGACACGTTAGAATGCAAAAATAAATGATTTCACTGTATACCACTTCTCTCTACTCTATCCCCATTTACTTATTTTAATCTTTCACATTAGTTTTTAGTAGAACTTATAAGGTTTAGTTAAAGAAATAGCATGTGCATTATCATGTGAGTTTCAAGCGGTCATATTAAAGCTACTGCGCAGCTGCAAAGTTTCCCCCCAAAGCATAGAAGGTGTCACACTACGTAAATGCAGTAGACGCATGCACAATGAAGTTCCCACGTTGTTGGCGGCCATTTTAAGACACTCGGGTTACTTGTTAGTAATACACATAGGAAAGCTTCCCCTAGATACAGTATGTCATGTATAATGTAATATTAGTATTTACAAAACATATTGGTTACATGTTATTTGAGAGAATTGCATACAAGCAAGTTTCTTTAATACGAAACCTTGCTCCATCAGACTCAACCACAGTATCAGTGAGTTCCGGATAAAAGATACTGGATAAAGGGGGATCGGTAAAGAAATGGCTAAAAATACCTCAAGGAAAATCCAAAGGATTTCCTTTATTAGTGTGTACCTTTCAGTGGGGTGAGGAAGCCTATGATGAAGCATGTCACAAGATGCGGGCGGGGCTTCCACATCCAGTATAACTGATGCACGACTCACTATCTAAAGTCGATCATCCTCTCCTGTGTGTTCTGGGGGAAGACCCTGATCATCATCACTTCATTCGTGATTACCTACCATGGGCAACTAATCTAGTAACATTCATTAGAGGTTGAATTGTTCCCTGCTCACAGCCCTCTGCAGGGCTGATTTTAATGTACTCTTAATTTGACATATTCTGGCATAGCTGTTCGTTGCCACACTTCTCCTGATGTTGCCAATTAATATTGAAATTATTGGGGTCACTGATAGTGTTAATATTTTATTATTTAATGTGGTAAATATTAAATTGGTTTCTGCCTTCTTTAAACTCTATGTAAGTCAGAAACATAAGGTTGTCATATATGGTGTGTGGTCTGGCAGAGGGAGGTCAATTGCTCAACGGTTTGCACCACCCATCACAATGTCCTTCAAATGGGAATAGCCAGCACCTTAGGGTACAGATGCTATATTTTTTGCCAGTTACATACCGACTCTCTCTTGTTTAGAATTTAACGTCTCAAATAAATAGTACCTATTACAGGCTTTCTCAATTGTGCTAGGAAAAACATGCAGATTTGGGCGCTCACCATATCAAAATCTACATGTCATAGTATTTACCAGGCCTTATCAACCTATAAATATTCATTAGTTTGGCCTTCGATATTTACCTCTAGACAATTACGAGGGTTGAGAAAAATCTGACCCATTCCTAATTGTGAAACGCTTGCAAAATCCTGCATGGATGTCGCAGTTTCGCATGGCACCCTTAATGAAGGCCTACACTGTGAAGCAGAGATCAGGGCTGTGAGGCTGTAGTTAGGAGGGCATTTGAAAAGGTGGTACCCTCATTTGACCATGCTTTGTTTCCAGCCATGGCACGTGCAGGTCAGAGCGGTAGGGTGGTGGGTCCGGGTTGGGTGGGGGGGGGTGGGGGAGTCGACAGACGGCCACAAGGGAAAATTAAATAATGAATGTCCCCTCGTCACAGTCTGTCAAAATCCTCCCCCACACCCGTCCCCACTGCCCACCACTCTTCCCAGTATGGGCGGCGGCTGCTCGTTTCTAGCCTGAGGTCTGTGCTTTGAAAGCCATTCTTGAGGGAGTATACCTCAGAAATATGAAGAACAGGGAGGTGGTTCGGAGGTGATGGGTAAACACATGATAACAAGCATTTCACGCTGGTATTAATTGAATTATCACACTGTTCCAATTCTCACTTTCTGTTTTCTCCTCTGTTTCTTCCAGGAGCTGGTGAATCAGGAAAAAGCACAATTGTCAAACAAATGAAGTGAGTATTGCAAGGGTTCGTGGGGGTCACTAACAGGGGGATGGACTAAAAGTTGAATAGCTTGAATCAAAAAGTGTCAAGGATGGATATCACACACTGTATCAGTAAATTGTTAATATAGTGGTGTGAAGAGAACACCAAACAAAGCACATTCAAACCTAGCAAAGTGCATTCAATAACCCTGTGGATAGTTAGAATGGCAGGTATACATGTAAGGCTCCATGTTTTGCCATCCAAAACATGGCTCCCTACTTCTCTTCCATCATTCCTACTTCTCATCACTGCTTCACATCTCTACCTGTCATAAATCATCCATACTTCTATCCATCATCGCTACTTCTCTTCCATCATAACTACTTCTCATCCCTCATCCCTGCTTCTCATCCCTACCTCTCATCCATCATCCTTACTTTTCATCCATATTTCTCATCCGTTGTCCCTACTTCTCTTCCATCATCCTTACTTCTCATCCCTACTTCTCATCCATCGTACCTACTTCTCATCCCTATTTCTCATTCATCATCCCTACTTCTCATCCCTACTTTGCAGCCATCATTTCTACTACCCATCCTCCATCCCTGCTTCTCATCCCTACTTCTCATCCATCATCCCCTATGCCTCCTCCCGGATTCCCATGCATCATCCCTCATTTCTTCCATCATCCCTACTTCTCGTCCATCATCTCTACTTCTCATCCATCATTCCTACTTCTCATCCATCATCCCTACTTCTCGCACCTACTTTTCATTCATTATTCTTACTTCTCGTCCCTACTTCGCAGCCATAATCCCTACTTCTCACAATCATCCTTACTTCTCATCCCTATTTCCCATCCATCATCCCTACTTCTCATCCATCAACTCTACTTCTCATAGATCATTTTCACTTCTCATCTCTACATCTCATCCATCATCCCTACTTCTCCTACATCCCGCCTAGATCTCATCCCTCATCTGACCTTTGATGCTAAGGTCAACCGTACAGTCAGCACATGTTTCTATATCTTAAAGATCCTCAGAAAGGTGTTACCCTTCATCCTGTCCGATTTGTATCGGTCGACCATCATCGCACTTATCACCTCCCAGCTTGATTATTGCAATGCTTTATACCTTAATATCAATGTGACTTCTCTGAAAAAACTCCAGGTTGTTCAGAACACAGCAGCAAGGCTGATCCTGCACATTCCAAAGCAACTATCTGCCAGGGAGGTGATTTGCACCTTGCACTGGCTACCCATTAAGCAGCGTATCTCTTTCAAAGTTCTGAGCACAGTATACAAAGCCATGCATAGTAAAGGCTTGCTACAGTTGAAAATCATGTTCCAATGGTATACTCCCAGGAGAGTTCTGAGATCCTCCTCCCAGAAAAAAATTCTCTCTACTTATCTCTTATAGATACCACAGGGCCAGGTGGGGTGGGCGCTACTTCTCGGTAGCGGCCGTGAAACTTTGGAACTCCCTGCCTTCCCCCATTTCCAATGCAGACTCTCTTTCGGCTTTTAGAAAGCTGCTGAAAACATGGCTTTTCTCATCCTAGTTGGCTGTCTTACGCTCCTCCCTTCAACTCTGCCTGTTTAGCGCTGTCAGGTTACACTAGGGTTACACTAACCTTCGATGCAGATATCCCAAAGCTCCTTTACACTGCCCCACGAGGGGATGTGAAGCACTCCACCCTGCACTGCAGTGCGCAGGGGATAGGGGAAAATAACAAGGAGTAGGGGAAAGTAAACACCGCTGCCTTCTTCCTGGCGGAACTCTGGTTCCAGGACCTCTAGGCATGCGCGTACACTAAGGTGATCCCATCATCTCCTCCCAGTGTGCTGCAGATGGGACACAACCAACAACATTACTTCATTAGACACTGTCACACTCTCTCTCTCCCCTCCAACACAGCTAATAAACCTCCCTCTCTCCAAGCGGGGGGACTCACCAGCACTTCTATGTTAATGTCCTTTAGGAAGATGGCCTCAAAACAGGAGCAGGTAGGTCAAAAGGAAAGCGGAAAACAAAGTTAGCGCGGCAAGCTCTCTCCATGAGAGTTGCGCGAAAGCGGGGGTAAATGCAGAGGTAGCATGATGGGCGAAGTCAGAGCGGAAAGCTCTCTCCTTGAGAGTTGTGCAAAATCAGGGTTTAATGTAGGTGTAGGCACGATGGGTGTGATACGTCTCACGCCTGGCTGGCTGCAGCGCTGTTCCTCCCTCTGTGTGACAAAACAACGGGGTCCAAGAATGGCAGCGGGCATGTGAGCACAGTGAGGAAGTCCTCCTCGTGCGTTCGTGTCCGTGCTCACTGTCTCGGTGGGCTTCTGTCTCTAAACACACCGCAGCGGGACCACGGGTGGCTTGAGGAGCAGCAGCATTCCCGGTTCCTACCGCGCATGCATAGACCCTCTGGTCGGTTCAGGGAATACCTGCCGCGCAGCGCGCGGAAAGACAGGCAGGCAGGAAATGCAGGTGGCTCCCTCGTGGCAGCAGATGAAAACGCAGACGGTGAGGAACGACACCAGGCTTCACCGCATTCTCACTTCAGCGGGGCAAGATGCAGCAATGGTGCTTCCACAACAAAATCCAGCGGGTACTGACTCTAGTCAGTGACAATCACCGGATCCCCCTAGAGGAAGGCCAGATATAGCAGCCCCTCCTCCAGGAAGAGCCGGTTGCCTGCGCAAGTGCATGCTGGTAGGTGTAGTCCCCCTACCTGCCGCTCCTGGGTGGGATCATGACAAGCGCCTTGACACCCTCAGGTATAAGTGCGCTTCATAAATTTTAACCTATCCTATCCTATTTATGCTTCTCATCCCTACGTCTAATCCATCATGCCTACTTCCCATCCATCATCCCTACTTCTTCCATCATCCCAACTTCTTGCCCATCACCCTGCTTCTCTTCCGTCATCTCTGCTTCTCATCACAACTTCTCATCCATCATCCCTAGTTCTCATCCCTACTTCTCATGCATCACTCTTATTTCTCATTCATAATCCCTACTTCTCAAGCATCCTTACTTCTCATCCCTATTTTTCATCTATCACCCCTACTTCTCATTCCTACTTCTCATCTTTCATCCCTACTTCTCATCCATCATTCTTATTTCTCGTTCCTACTGACTAGCCATAATCCCTACTTCTCATCAATCACTTTTACTTCTCATCTGTACTTCTAATCCATCATCCCTACTTCTCATCCATCCATCTGTCTTATTTCTTATCCATCATTCATCGTCCCTATTTCGTATCCCTACTTCTCGTGAATCACCCATAATCCCTACTTTTCATCCATTTTCCCTACTTCTCAAACCTCATCCATCATCCCTACTTCTCATTCCTCAGTCATACCAACACACTTTCATTGCTGTGAAGCACACCTTCACACTGATTGGTTAGCAACAGCCAGAGTTAAATGAGAAGGCAGCATTCTAGTGGTCTAGCCAATGAACAAAACAGCCTTCTCATTGCACACTGTGTAGTTGCTTCCAGTGAATCCAAGGCTTACAGCATTTCATTTTATTTAAAGTGTTTTTCTATTTACACAGGCCTCTGCAGAAAGCTCTGATGGTTTGAGAATAACAAGGGTCCTGGTGCAGCAATTAATCAACACTTTGAGACAGAGGTATACACTTCAACAGAAACATATTCTGGTTTTCAGTTGTATTTGAAACGTAGAAAATGTTTTAGTCTGAGGCTGCCTTTAGCTCTGAGAGCTGTGCTATTTTCCTTGAAAATGGCAGATTTCATATGCTGGGTTTCAGTTATTTAGGAAACCAGGAAGAGCAAGGCCTGGACAGTATTGTTACATACACAACTGAATCCAAAAAGGTTTTGTGAACTGTATAGCCCTCTCTCTAAGTGTTGATTTATGGCCTTGTCTTCCCCAAACCATCAGAGTTTTCTGCAGAGGCCTGGGTAAACAGAAAAGAACTTACTTAAATAACACAAAATGCTGTACAGCCTTGGATTGACTGAAAGCAAACACCAGGTGTATTAACTCTCCTCTGTCCTCAACCAGAATGTGCAATGAGAATCATTTTTTTCAGTATTTAGACCTTTCAAATTCAGCCCTCTCCCTTAACTCTGATTGGCTGTTGTCAACCAATCAGTGTGAAGGGATGTATGTATTGGTATGACTGAGGGATGGGGAATGAGAAGTAGGGATGATAGATGATGGATGAGGAGTAGGGATGAGAAGTATGGAAGATGGATGAGAAGGGTGACAGTTGAGAAGTAAGGGTGATGGATGAGAAATAGGGATGCAAAATAGGGATGATGGAAGAGAAGTAGGGATGAGAAGCAGGGATGAGAAGTAAGGAAGATTGGTGAGACGTAGAGATTATGAATGAGAAGAAGGGATGATGAATGAAAAGTAGGAATGAGAAGCAGGGATGAGAGGTAGGGATGATGGATGAGAAGTAGGGATTATGGATGAGAAGTAGGTCTAATGGAAGGGATGTAGGGATGATGGATGAGAAGAAGGGATGAGAAGTAGGGATAATGGAAGAGATGTAGGGATGATGAATGAGAAATAAGGACGATGGATGAGAAGGAGGGATGATGAATGAAAAGTAGGAATGAGAAGCAGGGATGAGAGATAGGGACGATGGATGAGAAGTAGGGATTATGGATGAGAAATAGGTCTAATGGAAGACAAGTAGGGATGATGGATGAGAAGAAGGGATTAGCAGTAGGGATAATGGAAGAGATGTAGGGATGATGAATGAGAAATAAGGACAATGGATGAGAAGGAGGGATGATGGATGAGAAGCAAGGATGGGAAGTAGGGATTGTGGAAGAGAAGTAGTGATGATGGATGAGAAATATTTTTTATGGATCAGAAGTAAGAATGAGAAGGGGGGATGAGGGATGAGAAGTAGGGATAATGGATGAGAAGTAGTTAGGATGGATGCAAAATAGGAGTGAGAACTAGGGATAAAGAGTGAGGAATGAGGATGTCCTAAAATGGATACTGTACATGATGACAGGACTCCTGTTTCCATTCCGGGGCTGTTATGCTAGAGCTTGTGTTTTTTGTATTTGTTAGTCCAATTGGTTCAAAGGAAGAAAAGCAAGACCCACAACTACCAAAAGCATTATAATGGCAAATGAAAACAGAGGTAAGCACATAAAGCAAAATGTAGCCTTGGACAGGATGTCATAAAGCCCTATCTTTGCACACCTTCTGCAATCCGACCTGGTGAATTCTTCGCATGCTAGATCAATCCACAGTCCTCAAGCATTTAGAGAAATCCAGGCCAATTAAAATGCACACAGCAGACCACTTGCAGTGAGGATGCTGTACCAGTGCAGCTGCCACTTGCACTGGTACAGCATCCTCACTGCAAGTGGTTACCAAATGAAATGGGCAGTTGGTAACATTTTCAATGCTTTACAGCTACTGAAGCAATTGCAAACCAAAGATACATTTATTTCCTTTCAAATCACTTACATCACTTTTACTTTCAATTGGTAATTTTGACATTGTGAATTATATGTCATTTTCATGCATCACAATCTTTGCTTTTTCCCCCTGCATTGCCTGCCACTTAGTACAACACAAGTTTTGCAATGGAAAAATGTTTGATATATAAGGTTCATGGTATTCTTATGACATGGCGCAAAATTGCAATCAGGGGCGTAGCTCAGGCCACTGCATCTCCTATGCTGCGGAGGAGGTGACCCTGCACATCAGGGGCCCACAATTAGCTTCAGGTCTGAGAATATCTGTGGAGCTAGAAGAGTTTCAGAAGTCACTCAGCACATTTGGCGACAAGACCCCATCATTTTGCTTTACACCACTTGTTGGAATCGTACTTCCAACCAACACCATCAAACTCACACTCCAACCTCACACCAAACTCTCGAACCCATAAGGAACAGACGGTTTGAAGAAGTGTATCAAGGACATGAGTAGATATTTTTGCAGCTTCCGGTGTTCTCGTACCACAGTCTGCTGGTTCCTCTTCTTGGTAGTAGAGTCAATTTCCTCATTTTGGGCTTTGGCCAAGTAGCAGTGACACTGCTATCATGACTATTCTCTAGGAGATCTTGGCTCAGTAGCAGCCGGTGTGTTGATAGAGTTGCCTTGTTGAGGGGTTGGGGGAGGGACGGACAGAAGGAAGACAAAACAAATGGAAAAGATTAAAAACCACTTGCCTGCCGTATTGCCGTATTGCCGCATCGCGCTCCTCTCCACTGCAGGCACAGGCTTCCAGATTCCACTGGGGCCAATTCTGATTCTGCTTTCATGCTGCTGAAAGCACGGTCAGGATTGGCCTAAGCGCTGATGAATTGTGATACCAGTTAGACTGGGAGCCTGTGGCTTCAGTGTGCATGGCGGTTCGGTCAGCCGGAGATGGCCGGCCAGACCGTCATGTGCACTGAATAGCAGTGTAACCACTCCTCCGCCAGCCTGTCATCACCCTGGCCCCGCCCTCAAGCTTCAGCTCCGAGAGCAAATATAATACGATAATAAACAATGGTTTATTATCGTTTTATTTTTATTTTTGGGGGATGCTGGCAAGTGGGGCGATGCTCCTCTGCCATAGCAGAGGAGGGCCTCTGTTTGGGCTGCCAGAAGGAAGTTACCTTGTGACTGTGGAGGGGAAGAAGGCCCTGTAGAAAGGCCTGTAGTTGGACATGCCACACATACAAGACAGTGTGCTGCCAGATTCTTGTGTTCATGCAGTTTTGTAACCACCATGATCATTAAAGACAGTCCCACATGATCGAGTCGATGCATGGTTAAGACAATAGTTCTGTGGATAGACTTCCATTACCTCTGGGTCCAGAGTCTACAAAACCTGTGTCGTAAATCAAAGGTAATTCTGAGGATAGGGGCTTGGGGCTGTTGTTTTATAGCTTTGATTTTTTTGTTACAAACAAACCAGATATGATTAACACCAAGATAGATGCACTTTCATGACATGACAGGCGCTGAGATGAACCGGAGAAGAACCTGTCCAGATGCATGCTTGGCAGAAGGGACTCTTAGCAGATGTTGCCGAAAATATGAACTGTCAATATGCATCTTTTATCGGTCTACTCTTCACCCTGATATGCCCTTATAATGGATTCCAGCACAGACTTAACCAGCTGACAGGTCAACACTACCCCATGGATAGCGGGTGAGGCTGTCACAGAGGTAGCTATCTCTCTTTCCCTCCCCAGACTTCCAACAGCAGCAGCTTTAGCTAAAGTCTAGTAGGAGCCCTCAAACCATTATAGGGCTCTCTACCATCATTTAATGTCATTATGAACTTGTGGAAGGACCTGTATAAATTACTGGACAGTTGTCTGAGTTGTTTGAGACATCAACCCTAAACGAAAGACCAATAAAACATTTGACCACAGGGGCTTAGTTATCATTAGTGCGGCAGGTGTAGTTTCACAGGGATCAAGAGGATGAGGGTCACAATGCATTCAAACATTGGCTGTCTTTCACTGCCAATAAGAGGGCTGGAGGTCCATTTTACCTGAATGCATTTGGGTGCTTGGCACTCCAGCTAAGCCACTGTCTGACTAATTCACCAGGATGCACCATACTAGCATTAGGAAAGCAGCACCATCCATACCTCAAGAGGCCAGACACCTCTCTTTGGTGCTCATATGTACCACCAAATGATTCTTCTTCTACCATTCCCTTGAAAACAGCGAAGAGTCTGGAAATGCTCAATGAGGATATGCTGGTTAGAAAGGACACCAGAATATTGAAAACTGGCTCTGCTTGACTCAGGAAGTCTACAGGAGACAACCCCACCAACATCTCAACGCCTCACTATTTTACAAACCAGTTGCTCAAGTAATGTTTCTTTAATAAACATTTTTAGTTTGGACTCCTTTAAGCAACTGTATCCATATCAGAAAGGGGCAATGCACACCCAAAATGATAGACAATGTAGCGGCTCACTTGTCCTTATGTGTGCATCTGAAAATCTCCTTCCTGTTACACATATCCCTGTCACAATTCTACCTACGAATCCTGATTTGAGCATCACTCCCTTGCCATAGGACCTGGGAAGCAGCATCATTGGTGTCTGCTCCGTAGATAGTTAGACAGCACCACAGGAGCATTCTGTTCATCCACCATTGTGAGGGTTTATGAGGGGGAGCAATGGTAGGGAACATACTGCTAGGCCCGGTGCTTAACTTTCCAAAACAGACCCATCAGACCCACACCCTGCACAAGCCTTTGAAGCCAGCAGGAAAGTGGCTTCCATACACTTCTCACCAGGACCACGACACGGCATCAGGAAGGGGTATCTGTATGCGCAGATTCTTGCTCTTTAGAGCTAGAGGCGGCTATGCCTCTTTCTAAAAGCTAAGCTTTTCCCACTACAACCTTTGGAGAGGATAAGGTGATCATCCAGTGGTGCTGAATGCTGTCTAGCATAGCTTTTTCTCCTAGGTGCGCTGGACTATGTATTGTATTAATGATAACTTGGACCATTGAGTCGGGAAGAAACCATACAGATTTTTCCTTCGTCATCCATCCTTGATCCGTTTGGATCCCTCCTAATTCAGTCCATTTCTTTATTTCGTCTGGTGTAGCATGTGTCTGTATGTCAATTACGTCAAGAGCGGGATCCTTAACCATCATGCAATGTGTTGGTGTCAGAACTATTGTCTTTGTCATGTCAGATGTGTGGGTTTGAGCAGTCTGTTTAGCTATTCTGTCAGCTAGATCATTGCCTTGGGAAATGATATCAGTAACTTTCGTATGAGCTTTACATTTCATAATTGATATTGCAGCGGGTAGATGTATTGCATCTAATAAGGCATGAATGAGGGGTCCGTGCTGAATGTGGGCACCGTGAGAAGTTAAATAACCTCTCTCTCGCCACAGCACGCCGAAGTCATGTACAACTCCGAATGCATAACGTGAATCAGTGTATATGTTGACTTTCTTATTCGTAGCTTGAATACAGGCTTGTGTCAGAGCGATGAGCTCTGCTGCTTGAGCTGATAAGGTATTAATACGATTTGTTTCAATGACTTCAGTGTCTGTTGTGACTGCATACGCGGCCACTAGCTCTCCTGTACTTGTTCTCATACATGAACCATCTACATACAACGTCAGGTCTGGGTCTGACAATGGGACGTCTGTCAAGTCTTGTCTGGGTTTCGTCGTGATAGTAATAACTTCTATACAATCATGTGCTAATGGGTCTGTTCCGTTTACTGGTAACAGTGTGGCAGGATTTAATGTACTACAACGTCTGATTTCTATGTGTGGCTGAAACAATGTCAATTCGTAACCGGTGAGTCTCGCTATAGTCAAGTGTTGTGTTTGTGTGCGGTTCAAGAGAACCTCTACTGCGTGTGGTACTTGTACTGTCAATTGATGTCCTAACACTATGGCATCGCTTTGTCTGATTGCTAAAGCTGTCGCTGCCACTGATTTCAGGCACGCAGGCAGAGCCTGAGCTACGGGATCTAATGTACTGGAAAAATAAGCACATGGTTTGTGTGATCCTGCTTGTTCCTGTGTGAGTACTGACAAAGCAGTACCTTCGCGTTCTGTAACAAAGAGTGTAAAATGTTTATTGTAACATGGTGTTGCTAAGACAGGTGCTTGACATAGAGCTTTCTTCAGGCTTTCAAAAGCTTGTGTATGTTCCTGAGTCCAAGGGAGGACAGTCGATGTGGCTGCCTCCTGGGTTGTCAACTGAATGAGTGGTTTTGCTAGAAATGCATACTGAGGGATCCACTGCCTACAATATGAAGTGAGGCCTATAAAAGCCCGCACCTCCTTTTGTGTCTTGGGTATTGGCATGTTAGCAATTAACTGGATGCGATCGGGTGTAAGCTGCCTTCCCTCCTTGGACAGCGAGTGACCAAGGTAAACAACTCGCTGGACACAGAATTGCAGCTTAGAAGGGGACACCTTGTGCCCCTTTTCGGCCAAGAATTGTAAAACCGTCAGTGAGGCTTTTTCACATTCAGGTTCGCTTCTAGCGGTGATCAGCAGATCATCGACATATTGAAGCAGGGCAGTGTTGACTGGCATGTGTATACTGTCAAGTTCTCGTTTCAGTGCTTGACTATAGATGCTGGGGCTTTCTGTGAATCCTTGAGGTGCGCGTGTGAATTTAAAGCTTCGTCCATTTAAACTAAATCCGAACAAGTATTGGCTTTCCGGATCTATTGGGACGCTGAAAAAAAGCATTCTTGAGATCAATTACAGTAAAGAATGTTGCTTCGGAATCAATGGCAGTCAGTAATGAAGAAATGTCTGGGACTACGGGGTATTGTGGTACAATACATTTATTTAATTCGCGCAGATCAATAACCAATCGATATACTGGCGGGGCTTTCGGATCAGTTAGTTTAAGAATCGGAATTATCGGTGAATTACATACATTGGAGTCGGTTTCCACAACCACTCCTTGGGTAATAAGCTTGTCAATGATTTGCAGTAAAGCCACTACAGCATCTGGGGGTAACTTGTATTGTCGCATTCGTGGTAGTACCACTCCTGCCTTTAGTGTGACTCGATATGGTGTAATGTTCATGCAACCAACATCTGTAGGGCCTTGCGCCCATAAATGTGTGGGTAAAGTCTGCAGTCGGTGATCCATGTCTCGGGACACATAGTGCCCTTTGAAATCACGTAGAAACAATCTTACTCCTTCCGGAGAACAACATATTATAGCTCCTAGAGCTTTCAAAGTTTTTATACCTAACAGGTTTTCTGGACATGATTTAGTAAGCAATAAATCTGTAGTTCGTGTCAAGGGACCAATCGTAAGGGGAAGAGGCTGTGATACTTCGTTAACGATAGGTTTTCCTGAAAAGCCAAGGGAAATATTCTGTGAGCCTGAGAGAGGTGCCCCTGGAACTTCACTACGTTTTATGGTTGTTCGGCTTGCCCCTGTATCAAGTAAAAATTTTCTATCTTGGCCTAATAGTTCACTGTGTACATAAGGTCCTTCTTGATCTACAGGGACCTCGATAAGGGGTAAGTCAACTTCCCTCTCTAGGCTGTTTCATGAGTATCGTTGATAATCAGGATAGTCATACTGTGCGGTCTGGTACATCTGTCGTGTCGTTGTTTGTGTGGCAGCAATAGGCTGCGGTGGTGGAGCTGACATAGACTGTTGCGGAGCTGGCATGGCCTGTGCATGCTGCGGAGCTCCTTGTTGGTTCTGATCCTGTCTAAGTGGCCGTGGTCTTTCTTTTGTATTACCTGTGGCGATATTATGTTTTAAAACTGGACAATCGTGTACATAATGGCCTGGCTGTTTACAATAATTGCATGTCCCTTTTACAGGACCTGCTGAAACACTGGACTGTGTCATACCCTTTTTATGACCGTCAGCTGGAACTGTCTGGGAAACTAGCATTTTCATTTTCGTGTCTTTCATGCGTCTTTGTTCATGTTCTTGTTCCTCTCTAATTCTATTGTGATGGTACTGTAGCATTTGTAACATTTGTGACGGAGTGTTACCTTGCCAGGTACTCTCGAATTTCAATACTCTATTCTTAACTTGGGGCAAGGAATTTTCAACTAATTTTGTCACAAACAGATGTGGATACGATTCGCTACTTGCTTTTATTCCACTATTTATACCAAAACATTTTTCGAATCGGGCATAGAAATCACTAGTGTCCTCGTCGTGCTTTTGTTTACAGGCTGAGATTGCACCCCAGTCTTCCTTTTTCGTAGTTAATAAACGTGGCAGTACCTGTACTAGTAAACCTGGTAATGTTTTGGTCTTTTCCCCAAGCCCTGAACCAGGACCTCGAGCTTTTTCTTCGTTTTCTAATGCTGTCCAATCTATCTTCTGGTCTCCCACCTCCCAATCCTTTTCCTTGAGTTTTTCGTAAATGCCCGCAGGCATTAATACCTTCAATATTGTCATAATGTCGGGATAGGTATACTCTCCCATGAGCAACATGTCTTTAATTTCACGGTGGAAACCCGCTGGGTCTTTGTCATGACTGGGTACCACTTTCTTCATTTCTAATAGTTCTATTTTAGATATGGGTGTGTATACAAACACACGTTTAAACTGATTGTCATCACCTTTTATCGGGTGCACTTCGCGTAAGGGATTCTGTCTGTCCATATAATACGTCGTTCTTTTCTTGATGGGCAGTGAAACATGTTCGGGGCATACAAAAAGAATGTACTGCTTTCTGGATTCTAGTATTTCTCTAATTAACTCAGTACCTGAACCTCTCCATTTATTCGTGAGTAATTCAGTCAATATATCAGGTAAGGGGCCAGGATCGGAGTGTTGGCTTTTATATAATATAAGGAGTTGTTGAATCATATAGATACCAGCTAAACGCTGTTCATCTGGGGTGAGGTTCAAAAACGTGTGTGCTAATGTATCATCACTGTATTTTCCGGGACTGTCAACCCAGTGAACGGCTGACCTGGCTAATTCTTGTTCGTCCATAGAATCGAGTATATGATAACCCCTTCGTTCTCGGAGTAATTTGTCAGCAGCTTGGAACGAATGTTCGGGGGACCTTATATTTATTATAGGGGTTTGGAAATTTCTGTTATTATCTGGACGTATCGGACGTATCGGATCAGTAAAGCCTCTAGTATTATTACAAGATCTTCCTCTACCTACATAGGCCATTGTTTCTAACTGTCCCGTGGGTAGTTCTAATTCTTCCTCCTCCTCGGTTTGTTCAGGTTCGTCTACTGCTAATCTTTCTTCGTGTATTCGTTCTACTTCTTTACGGATCTTGCGGCACATAGCTACTATACATGATCGTTTATCATGTCTCCCCTCTGATATATTCCGACTCCATGTGGTAAGAATTTGCATTTCTTCCGGATTTACCCCTGGTCGGTCTTGATTTCTAATCACACAATTTATGAGGAAACGTAACAGTTCCCCCTGTATCTCCACTTTCTGGTACTCCAAGGCTCTATTAATACTTTCAGAATCTCGTCCTGACTGGACAAAGTGATATATATTTTCTAAATGTGTAGTCATTCCTGGTAGCCTCCCTAAATATATTGCAGCTCGTCGGATACGTAATGATGCCAGCAGCATTTCGTCCCCTTTTCCGGGCACCGGGTCATATCTACAATCTATTAGAAATGTGGATTTTTATGACCAGTTATGTCCCCTATCTTGGACCCCAACGGTTTCATGTATAAATCACAAATACATGTATGTTTCCTCCAGTTCCAGTTATGAAGACGCAAACACATGTGCGTCCACCGCCAACATGTCCTCTTTCAGATCCGCCATAAATGGGCCGGATATTCTATTCCTAAGTATGAAAGGCCACCGGCTTTATATGGTTCATTTATCCCATTTTACAGTCCAGGCGAGTAGGCCCTGATTCTGCCATTAAACCTTTTCTGCCTTCTGCCTCTGAAAGCTCCAGTCTGAGCTCGCATCTGTACCCATGAACTTTGTCCTACTCCCTGCGCGGCTAATGGTGCCTGACTCGATCTGTCTGCTTGCCAAAAACTGTATTTCACCTTCAAGATTATCTGCTCTGCTCCGCTCCTCTACCCAATGCATTCCTGTCTAGTAGTTTAAGTAAACATTCTTCCAGCTACCGAGCAAAAGGCCCGGCTTCTCTGTCTTTATGCAAGTAATTCATAACCCTGTTACTATGGAAGATTTCTGCCCTCGCATCAGTGTAGACACTTAGACGCTTGTACACGCACTAACAGTCAGTATAGTCAGTATAGAATAAGATTCTATCCTAAGAGACCTTTCTTTTTGGATAACACAGTTCTTTAAACATAGGATGTTAGATATGATTTGGGATTAGGTTGACATAACCCCAGACTTCTGTCTCCACATGTAGAGCTAAATGTCAAGTCCCCTTCACCCCCTAGTCGCACGTCAATCACACGTCATGCTGCTGCGCGCGCATCTCTGCCAAGTATTTCTGCTGACATTGCGAAATTCTTTCATGGAACCACCCTATTGTGACATCATACCTGATGACGTTCTTTAAGTTACGCCCAGTTACACCCATTATAGTTACGCATGTATGTTCTTATCTTTGTTATCAACTGTTACGCCTCCTGCATCTGTTTCACTGTAATGCCTATTGTATAAAAATGATAACTTGTCAATAAAGTTGGTCCTTCACTTCCTGAACCTTCGTGGCGATGGAATATGGAGTCCATCAATTCGAATTGATTTTGGAATAAAGCCCGTTCCGAACCTCTAATACCACGGATTCTGCCTCTTATTTTACTGAGCTATTATTATAGATTTTCCGCATCAAATTAAGTTCCGGTAATTAAATTATTTACCACATATATGGCGCCCGAATAGGGACACTTTCTCATCTCACGCGCCGGAGGTGCGTTGCAGGCCCGGTCTCCTGTCACAGCTGGACGGACAACAACGCGTACCCACAGGATTTCCTGTATCTCCCTCCTGCCGAGCGGGGGTAACTGAGGCTGCGATCAACACCCAGACGAGGCGGTGAGAAGTGCGAAGTATCCCGACCAGAGCCTAGCTGAGAGAGCAAGATCCGAGGTATACAGAGGCCCACCAGTTCCGAAGTATCGAGTCGAGTCCAGTCCGGTCCGAGTCCAGTTCAGTTCAGTTCCGAGGCCTTCCGTTCCGAGCTACCCGGTGAGTACCATTGTCGGGGAGGCGTTCTGACGTGCACATAGGTTGTGCCGGTCAAGACGGGTTTGGGTACACAAATCCGGTCTGCACTGTTTCAGCAGTGTATCTGTACTGTTTAGCAGTATATCAAGTATGTCTAGTATATAATCCAGAATTACCTAGTTAGTGCCGAGTATTATGCTTAGTGACTAGTTCCCTAAATGGCCATCATTGTTGTTCATTAAATGTTAAAATGTTTTAAATACGTTCTGCATATTGTGGTGTGAATGACTGTTCATTATTGTGTTTTGTTGTATTAAAACGTGTTCAGAATTAGGTATCAGATCAGATCAGTTCTCAAAAATGCCGCTCTTTTCGAAATTAAGACAGATCAAAACTAGAAAAGGGGTACTCGAAGAAGCTGTTCCCATTCCTCCTAGGGACACTCCAGGGTACTTCATGTATCATAAACATGGCCTAGACGCCATATTATTTCTTGATTTATGGGTAGACTACACCAAGGAATTACCAGAAAGTCAGAGGTGGCCCGCAGCTGGGACCTGGGATGCAGATTGCATCGTGAAAGTAGAGGAAGAATTATGGAAAAAGAAAGCTAGACAATCACAGAAAGATGCCATTGAATTATGGCGTAAAGAATCGTATAGACGTACAGAAAAAGCACGTAGACAGGAAGAGAAGAGTAAGGAGAATTCAAATAAAGTTCGAGAAAATCTATTAATTGAAGAAGGTACTCGAGTAAAATCAGAACAAGTAGACAGACAACGAAATGCCCTTATGAATGGTATGTATCCTCTTCTGGCCGAAGGGTTACCTAAGGCTACTCCGGAGATACCAAAAGACTTGCCACCCCCATTGTTCCCGATAAAAGTACATCCCAAAGGGCATCCCAGAACCGCAGAAGATGTTTTTCTTTCCTCTTATTTAGACGACGCAGCTCCCGAGTATGCTAATGCTGCACCACATAGACCGCCTGCCGAGGGGGTTCAACGCCAAGACCCTCCTCCGTCTGTACCTCCGCAACAACAAACTCCGACACAAGTTCCGGCAAGCACATCTGTTTCTACAGCTGTACCCACATCTATGGTTGCTATATCACGTTCAACGAATCCTTTCACATCCAGCACCCCAGGTGGTGCTACGGGAGGTACAGCAAACATTTACGAGCAGCAGCTAAACAAAAAGTCCGTACCTGTATGATCTGCTGTCAGTTTAACCCAGGTAAAAGCATTCCCGTAGAACAGGGTGGATTTCAGCCTCCTGATCACCCTTTTGAAGTCCTCCAGATGGATTATATCCAGATGGAACGATGTCGAGGATTCAAATATGTTCTTGTAGTTGTTTGTGCTCTTTCCCGTTGGACAGAGGCATACCCGGTTTCAGATTACACTGCTCCGACTACTGCCAAACAGTTAGTTCGAGAATTCTTCCCACGGTACGGTTTACCACGTGCTGTCTACTCAGATAACGGCCAGCCGTTCTCATCCGAACTAATGAAACACGTTTCACTTTTGTTAGGATATCAATGGAGGTTTCATTGTGTCCGACACCCCGAGGCAGCAGGTCTCGTGGAACGACATAATCAAACTCTGAAAATTAGATTGTCCAAAATATGTAGAGAGAAAGGTGTCGACTGGGTAGTAGCCTTACCAGTTGCACTCTTTTACATGAGAATGGTAGCGCACTCTCGAACAGGGCTATCCCCTTATGAGGTGATCTTCGGTAGACCACCAAATATGTGGGGGACGCCTATACCACGCAAAATAACTGATGTAAACTGTAATATGCTGACAGATTACCTAGCTTCCTTGATGTCTGCACTACAATCTTGTCGTTCACAGGTAGCTGCAGCCTTTCCCGACAACACCGAGGTGAAACCCCATGACGTAATTCCCGGGGACCTGGTGTTAGTGAGGAACTTTGACCGGAAGTCTCAGCTGGATCCTAGGTGGAAATCGCCTCAACTCGTACTGTTAACCACGAGGACAGCCGTGAAGATCGAAGGTCGAAAAGGCTGGATACATTCAAGTCATATCAAGAAATTTCATGGATTACCATCCGATATAGAGACTAAACCCTGTATTTCCTCAAAGACAGACTCAAAGCTCCCCTTGGTTGAACAAACTAACTCAGAACTATATAGACTAAAATTGAGGTCCAATAAGTCAGACAATTTGATTGTTTAAGTCCTCTCCAAGGTGAATCGGTTGAATTTGTCTCTGACATGTATCCTCTGGACCGGAATAGAGAAAGAAACAATCAAATCCAGTTGAAAAAACATGCGTACTGTAAATCCCTGCGTAGTCATTGCACAGTGACGTTATTAATTCTGTTTTTCTTATGTCTTTTAATAATCGCTGCAAGTATATTATTGCACATATATTATCCTATTTCTAAACATGTTTACAATGTTACTGCTGAACATTCTTTTAGTGAATTTCCCCCGCATGAGTTGTCATATAGATTTGCGCTGCGCAATAACACTTTTATTAGTATGTTACATCATTCCCATCAGGCTAGCAATGCTACAAATTGTTGGATATGTGGCCGACTCCCTCCCTATCAGAACTATAAGGGAATTCTGCCTCTCTTTCCATATCCGTTCACACACAATGGCTCCTGTGGAGCATGGTTTAGTTTAATTAATTCCCTAGATTCGAATTCCGCAGTTTATCAAGACAACTGGGTATGGGGAAACCTGAACTTAGTCTTGCTTAAAGTCTGTTACCCTAACAAGGAGGGACTTCCCAAAAGAACAGGAACTGATCTAGAAAATGAAGTATATGGATTAGGTAATTTCACGCTTAATCTCATGATCCTGAATGTCGAATCCGAAGCTGCACCAATTTTGCCCGCTATGTCAGTATTTCCAGTTAAAGGTGAATTGTGTATAAGAAAGAATGGCTCCATACACATGGGCCATAGTAAATGCACCACTGTAATAGAATTCAGTGATCAAGGCAAATCTACATTTAGAGCTTCTCGCCATTCCTACTTTGTATGTGGTCAGACTGCATATATACGTCTGCCTCTAGATTGGGATGGTACCTGTTACATCGGATTCCTTTTGCCACCTGTTTTCCTAGCTCCTCCTGATTATCATAGAAATACTCATTTAGTACACAATAGAGAACGGAGAGATCTCCCAATAGTCGACTACACTGAAACAGCATGGGAAAAATACACAGATTTCAATAAAGGTCTCTTTCCCTATATAGGTACAGTCACTAATAGTAAACTGATACGTAGATTAACCAGAACCCTTGAAGCAGTAGTAAACGAAACTATTTCCGCCTTAGGCAATTTAACAGAAGAGCAGTCTGCTATGCGGATTGTTGTGCTTCAAAATCGTCTTGTCCTTGACGTCATTCTGGCCGATAGGGGCGGAGCTTGTAGGGTCATCGGATCAAGTTGTTGCATTTTCATACCAGAAAATTCGCCATCTGTATATAAAGCCATAACTCGCCTTCATAAGATTGTAAGCCAGATACACCAGAATCCAGGCACCTGGACTTGGTCCGGTTGGTTTTGGAGTGTATTATCTACCTTTGGATGGAGGGTCCTATCCTTCCTAGGTATTGGCTTTCTCATACTATTCAGTTGCTGCTTATGCCTACAATGTGGACCAGCGATTTGTGGTCTGTGTGCCACATCGTGTATTCCACCACCAAGATTTCATTCATCCCGGAAGAAGAAAGAAGAACAAATGATGCTATATGAACAGATCAACGGATTGATGAAGATTGATATCTCTTAAGGGCAAGTAGGGGACAAGGAGGGAATGTGGAAATGTGGATTTTTATGACCAGTTATGTCCCCTATCTTGGACCCCAACGGTTTCATGTATAAATCACAAATACATGTATGTTTCCTCCAGTTCCAGTTATGAAGACGCAAACACATGTGCGTCCACCGCCAACATGTCCTCTTTCAGATCCGCCATAAATGGGCCGGATATTCTATTCCTAAGTATGAAAGGCCACCGGCTTTATATGGTTCATTTATCCCATTTTACAGTCCAGGCGAGTAGGCCCTGATTCTGCCATTAAACCTTTTCTGCCTTCTGCCTCTGAAAGCTCCAGTCTGAGCTCGCATCTGTACCCATGAACTTTGTCCTACTCCCTGCGCGGCTAATGGTGCCTGACTCGATCTGTCTGCTTGCCAAAAACTGTATTTCACCTTCAAGATTATCTGCTCTGCTCCGCTCCTCTACCCAATGCATTCCTGTCTAGTAGTTTAAGTAAACATTCTTCCAGCTACCGAGCAAAAGGCCCGGCTTCTCTGTCTTTATGCAAGTAATTCATAACCCTGTTACTATGGAAGATTTCTGCCCTCGCATCAGTGTAGACACTTAGACGCTTGTACACGCACTAACAGTCAGTATAGTCAGTATAGAATAAGATTCTATCCTAAGAGACCTTTCTTTTTGGATAACACAGTTCTTTAAACATAGGATGTTAGATATGATTTGGGATTAGGTTGACATAACCCCAGACTTCTGTCTCCACATGTAGAGCTAAATGTCAAGTCCCCTTCACCCCCTAGTCGCACGTCAATCACACGTCATGCTGCTGCGCGCGCATCTCTGCCAAGTATTTCTGCTGACATTGCGAAATTCTTTCATGGAACCACCCTATTGTGACATCATACCTGATGACGTTCTTTAAGTTACGCCCAGTTACACCCATTATAGTTACGCATGTATGTTCTTATCTTTGTTATCAACTGTTACGCCTCCTGCATCTGTTTCACTGTAATGCCTATTGTATAAAAATGATTACTTGTCAATAAAGTTGGTCCTTCACTTCCTGAACCTTCGTGGCGATGGAATATGGAGTCCATCAATTCGAATTGATTTTGGAATAAAGCCCGTTCCGAACCTCTAATACCACGGATTCTGCCTCTTATTTTACTGAGCTATTATTATAGATTTTCCGCATCAAATTAAGTTCCGGTAATTAAATTATTTACCACACTGCATGGCAGGGGCAGACCAAGGTGTCTTCCTCCCCGCGTTCTCTCTTGGCAGCAGTGGAACTCCCATCAGGATCTTTTCTCCAGCTACCTTGGCCTGTGCAAAAAAAGATGCCATGACAGGGATTCCAGGAGTCCCAGGGGCTGGAGGAAGGGATGCTGCCGCGCCTAGACATATATAAACAATAACAAGTTACCAGACGGTGATCTATTTTCCACTGCAGAGTCCCTGAACTGGTTACTCCCAGGACTCAGCTTCAAGGCTTATGTTTCTAATCCAGGATCAACCTGTCTGTTGGTTATTTTTACAGTGTGATAAAAAAAACTATTTTATCACACTGTAACACACTGATAGACCATCTATGTATTTCTATAATTTACTAGCAGGACCATAAATGTAACAACCTCCTGTAAACCACGTAAACTCATGGGTGGTTTCTCATAGGAAACAGGTTTTAGATGTTCACTCGGCTGAGTGGATCACAAACAGGATGTAATAAAAAATTCTTAAAAATAACACCCATCATCAAGGAGATCCATGGCCATTTCAAATAAATGGAAAACCGCATTCCATCTGAAAACTTCCAACTGACAAACGTTTAAGTCTTTCAAAGAATTGCTCAATTAGAGTCAACACTGTCTATAATATAACACTCCACAGCATTACAGTCATAGTCCATTAGAGGACAGCCTAGGCATGCATGACTAGAGCACACCTGACTTAAGCAAGACAATAGCTACTACATTGCGTCCAACACAAAAAAGTCAAGGTCTACCAGAGCACACTTACCACAAGTAAGACAAAGTCAATTAGTACACGCCCACCACAAGCAAGTCAAAGTCTTTACAGTACACTTAACACAGGCAAGACAAAATCTATTTGAGCACACCCGCCACAAGCAAGTTAAAGTCTCTACAGCATACTTACCACAAGCAAGACAAATTCTACTTAAGCACACCCGCCAAAAAAAGGCTAAGTCAGTTAGTACATGCCCACCGCAAGAAATTCAAAGTCTTCTACATACTACAAGGTACAAGCAAAGCAAATTCTACTACAGCACACCCAACACAATGAGTCACACCTAAAATACAACAATGTCGAAGTATAGTAGGGAATACCCAACATAATGAAAGTTCACACCTAATTCAATAAGTAAGCAGGACCCTCTATTACAATAAGTATCAGTGACACACCATTCATTACAAAGCCAAAGTTTACAGTAGCGCTCACAACGCAACAAAATGTCCACGCTTTGCACAAGATGTTTAGGATCTGAAGTAAACCCATCATCCTCCAATCAAACCTAGGTTTCCTTTCACTCCTCTATAAAGCACAACTGGACATGTAAACGCACGAAAGCACAGATGTACATATAATGCCAACACCCATAGGAGTCAAACGTGTATGGAAGTACTCTAATGCCTGGATAAGCAGATAAGCAGCTGTTTGATTGGGAACCACCCAAGCACAATTTTGTGGGCGTGCATTCTACGCTGCGGTGTACATGTAGCCAGTGAACCTTTTGTTTCCAGGTCGAACTCTAGCAATACTACTGATATTTCTTGATATGTCTTTCTCCTGTTTAGGATTATTCACCAGGATGGTTACAGCGAGCAGGAGTGCATGGAGTTCAAGACAATCATCTACGGAAATGTGCTGCAGTCCATCCTGTCCATCATCCGAGCTATGACCACCCTGGGCATCGACTTTGGAAGCAACCAGAGAGCGGTCTGTACCACTCCTTCATTTTCAAATTCCTCTCTGTCAAGGCCAAGCTCTAACCCCCTCTTCTCAGCCTGTGGACATGGCTTTGGTCTGTACCTCTCTGTCGAAACTTGGTGTTGAAAAATATTGCGTCACTGGGGAAAGTGGAAGAATGCTGACAATTTTCAAAAGGACTTTTGAGAAATTGTCAGAATTTCACATCTGGATTATGATAAGGGTTTCACAAACTTCTGCTACCCCTAGAAAGCCTTCCCGGTGTTGTCAAGGGTGGTTTGCTCAGAGGTCCACTTGAGCTTATATCTGTGGTCTCTGAAGTTACCTGGTATTCGGAAGGGGCGGGGGTCTTTCTGGGGCATGCCAGAATATTGAAGACAGTAGCATCTTTGTCATCATGGATACTGTTTCTAAGCCTGGATTTTTCATCTACTTGCTTTCAAGTGTGTTGGTAGAATTAGGTCATTAGAAGCAAAGCAAACATACCCATAATTTATAAGGTTGCCGCACAAAAGCTCAGGACTGGAAGAAGTGTCCGTCATGACCAAGGGTGAGGTTTCCACCCCGGGCACCAGCCTGTAGACCTCTCAGCTCTTTGACGCATCCCTCTTGATGATCTAAGAGTTGAAAAGCTCAGGTATCACTTCTGTAGTGCCCACCATACTCCTAAGGGCCTATCTGGGTTACTCTTTCTCTGATGAACTTGCAGACACTGTCAAACTGTGTTTTATTTGTAAAACTTGACTCAAGGTTGCCTCTTTATACCTGCATTCGGCGTCCAAGCCCCAGCAAAGGCCACTGTGGAGGCAGGGGCATCTTAAGGATTTGGGGGCCCCTGTTCGTACAGCTTTGAATTTATGACCCAAATTGAGCTCTTTCATGCCCTCTTAGGCCAGGTTACTGACAGTGCACAGGCACACTACTCCAAATTCTAACTGTGTAATTAGTTTCATTTAAATATTGTTACCAAGCAGCTGCTCAATAATATTATTGCAGGTAATCTCTGTGACACCCTCCCGTTTCTCATATGTAAGGTCCTGTTTTTCTGTAAAGAAACCTTTTTTTTGGCTGTTGCATGAAACGTGAACACAATATTTCTATTCAAAAATGTCCCCAATAGACTCTCACACAACACCCACATTAAAAATACATTTTAAGAGAACAGTATTTAAAACAATCTGTTAAAGAATTATTCAAGGTCATCAGGGCAAGCTTCTCTGCAGAATAGAGCTGCCTCTATCAGGGGCCTCCCTAAAAGGCTGGAGCCCTGGGCCAGAGCTCACTTTGCTCATGCCTTAAAACATCTCTGTGTGGAGGCAGAGATACATGCGTTGTGTACTCCATTATACTCGTAAGCTTTCAATTTTTCAGAATGTGTTCCATGTAGAACGTTAGAGCAGAACTTAGATGAAATGTAAAAATTTGGTGTCAGCTGAAAACTTTTACATTCACCAAGCTGAAACACAATAGTTTTAACTAGTCTTACTTAACCACGAAGGCCCAGATTTACTGTCCTCAACGTAGCCGAGGGCGGTGTGAGGAAGTGTAATTCACCATTGCGTGGAGGGCAAACAAGTGTGCAGTATCAAATTACACAGGGTAAAATTAGGTGATATACCGTTTAAACCTTTGCATGATGCATCTAGTTTTAGTTGACCTCAGGATCTGGCGCTAAGGGTTAGATCAAGCTACTTTTTAGGTCGAGCCTGGGCAGCACATGCGCTGCTCTGCAAGCCATGCTGTATTGCGTTAGGGATTTGAAGCCCCGCCCACTCTTCGCCCATATTTTTCATTGGCTTGTGTCCGTGTCCTTGGTAAATGCTGGCTTCTGAATCCTTAATCGCCTTGTTAGTCCCTCCTTAGTACCGCCTTGTCTTCATTTGAAACCTTCCATGGCGACTGGCCCTTTTACTTCTGTTGCGACACGGTATGTTTTAATTCGTCTGTAAGCACTATTTTCTTTAATGGGTTGTGCCGTACTGCAGGCACGACATGCTTTCCTTACATTCAGCGCACCATGCACGCTTTCACTTTGAAAGCAGGCTGGACAATGGCGGGACTTGTTTCCAATGCCATAGGTCTCGCATTTACAAGAGTTTGAGCTATTGGAATTGTAAATGTCAATAGCTTAAAACCTATGGCATTCCAAATATGTTTTTATTGTCAAAGCCTCCATGCCGCACTTTCACATGCATGAAGGCCGAGCACCTTTCTTTAGAAGAGCCATGTCTAAGGAAAAGTGTGCGGCCGCTATTAAAGTGAAACCGTGCCATGGGGGCTTTTACCAAAAAAAGCACATTTTGTTAGACACAGCTTTTTTAAAGAAAGGGGAGTAGTTCAAACTCTCAGAAATGCAAGACCTATGGTATTGCAAATGCTTGTTTAGATCTGGTATTGCCACAAAACCTGTAACCTTTAGGCGGGTCTGCACCAGAGAGCCGCTGTAGCACTGTGTGAGGGTCAACACAGTAGAAAATAATTTTTAAACATGACAGTTGATTGTCTATGCTGTTTGAGCCAGTGTCACACTATTGCAAACAATATGGGCTGAAGTCTATTTAAAAAAAAAAAAGAAGCAAAAATAGGTTTTACTGAGAAAGAAACTGTTGCATTTTAATAACTGATTTGTTTGTTTCTATTGCACAAGTTGTTCTCATAAAACCAAGAGAAATAAAAGAATTACAATCACAAGAATGTATGAGTGTCTTATTGTTTTGATACAGTCAGTTTGTCATAACTGGCTCATAAGATTTTGCAGTTTACGGATTTAAGTGAAAACTAAGACACCGTCTTTGTTGCGAACTTAAACAAGCATTTGCAATGCAGTAGGTCTCGCATTTACGAAACTCTTGTAAATGCGAGGCCTATTGCATTGCAAATGCTTGTTTGTCAAAGCGGCCATGCGGCGCTTTCACTTTAATGTTGGCCACGCCCCTTTCCTTAGACGAGCCGCATCTACAGAAATTGGCGTGGCCGACATTAAAGTGAAAGCGCGGCATGGGGCTCTTTTACCCAAAAAAAGCATTTGTTTGTCAAGTTGACAAACAAATATTTTTGGGGTGAAGTTGACAAACAAATATTTTTTGGGGGGAAAGGGCCCCATCCCGCGCTTTCATTTTGATGCCGGCCATGCCCATTTTTTGGGACGCGGCTCATGTAAAGACAAGTGTCTGGAGGATATTAAAGTGAAAGCGCTGCATGAAGAGCTAAAAAAAAATGCATTTAATAAATAAAGAAAGGCTCGGGTCCGCTCTATTGAATGCGGACCGAACTGGAAAAATAAAGAAACAAGACACGTGGCCGTTGCAGGAAAGCACGTCGTGTCTGGAGTAGGACAAAATAATGAAACAAAATAGTTCTCACAGACTAAATAATCACACTGTGCAACCATACAACTAAAAGGTCCTTATGGGAGGTTACAAATGCAGACAAGGCGCTACTAAGGAGGGATTAACAAATCAATTAATGATTCAGAAGCAACCATTTAGAAAAGACATTAACAGGAGTCAATTGAAAAGATGGGCGGAGCTCCAAGTCCATACCTGAGTACAGCATGCATCGCAGAGCAGCGCATGCGCTGCCCAGGCTCGACCTAAAAATATTGAGGGGTCTCCACCAGGCAAACTGAAACTTTCAACACCAGTAAATTCGATTCCAAATGGTGGAGACATGCAGACTAGTAAACCTGCAGTTTCTGCTGACATCTACTGGTGTCAGTAGGAAACTAATCAAGCTAACACTTCAACAGAAAGAAAATATGTTGTGTCGATTTCATAGCAGTATTTTCCTACTGAACCCCTTAAGTAAGTTTGTCTGTAGTCCTTTTATTGACACAAATGTAAAATATCAGATATCCTCATTCGTGCCAGAGCTTTGCGTTCCTTGCACATCTCATTGCACCCACTGAAAGGGAGGCAACCCCACATTATAAAGAACGTCTACGAAGGGTAAAAAGCGGTACAGCTATTTTTCTCCATGACTTTCCTCAACTCAGCACATAAAATGATGAGATCATAGATCCAGGAACCATTTTTGATCTAGATTTGGGATCCTTGTCAAACCCCCTGAAATGTGCTGACTCGGACCAGGGTTGGATTGGGATTCAAAATCGTCCCGGGCACGCTAAAAAACAATGGCCCACATTTGCATATTGCCTTTCCTCAAAACACTGCTTCATCGAAATTTTATTAAAAAGGAGGGGGGGGATAAAAATAAAATGCACTGAATAGTTTACACTGGTGACTGATAACAAGTGAGGCCAAGTCTTCCCAGGCCCCCTGCCCCTCTAGGTATGTATACATTAATGGGCCGGCCCTGCGAGAGAAAGAAAGTGACACCTCTGCCTGTTACTAAACGTGAGCTAATGAGCGCCCATCTGCCTCCTGAAAGGCCACTCAGTCACCCACTTGGCCGCTGGCTGTATCCGAACAACAGTGACACCGCCCAAATCGGCCCCCCAGACTGCTCAAAAAAGCAGCCCACAGTTGGAACTCGGCACCGGCCCCTCGGGCATTGCCCGAGTGCCCGCGTTACCAATCCGACGCTGAGTCAGAGTACAGTTTGCAGACACTGGGGCACATTCAGCGTTGCCTGCACTTTGTCTGCTTTGAGGTGAGGGGGTGGTGACTCTTACTTTCAATACCAGATGTGGCCCTACATAAATGCCTCACTTAAAGAACCATAACCACTCCTTTAGTTTGAGTCTAATCCTGCCTGGGAGTCTAGCTAGCACTTTGATGCGAAGGCTACAGAGAAATCTGAGGCGCACTGCTTGTCACTTCACAAGTGCTTGGGTTTTGAAAGCTTTGTTTGTGGGAGATATAATGGACTGCAAAAAAGTCAGATATATGTGTTCTATGAATAATTTCACCAATAATCACTTATGTAGCACTTAATAGTAAATCTTCGTAGCTACTCAAAGGAACCTTTCTTAGCAACCTTGGAATTACAAAGCAGTGAGGAAAAAACTGAAAGGATCTATACTTATGCCTTGAAGTTAGCTTGATCCGTGATGCTGGTTCATAACAGGCTAAACTATGTTGGAAGGATTATAAAATGTGACCTGCTGATAATTCAATGGCCACTGCTGCAAAAGCAGTCACCCACTGAACTGTCTACATAAAATAGATGTCTGTGGCCTGCAAGTTGCCGGTATTGTTTTGCGACAGGCACATTAACCATCTAGGTTATTTTACGATGAGTCAAACCTTTGGCCAGAGAGCACACAGATTTCTACAGCAAGTGCATTAGCCACCGAGATTAACTAATTGTTATTATACCGTGGAAATTGTTGGCTAAACACAAATCTTTGCAGCAGGTACCTTAACCTCCAAGATATTTTAAAATGCAGTCTTTTTTCAACAATTGAGTTGATGCTAATTTATTTGGAACAGAGCTTTTATCAAGTAAATGTCTAAGTTCAGTATCAGATCCAGTCCTCATGGTTCCACCCCTTTCTGCTTCCACCTATGGGCCCCCAATGTAGGTGATCCCAGTGTAAGTTTACCCTTTTCCAGCACTGCCACCAGTGCATCCGATGTGAGGGCGGTGCCTTGAGGCTGTGTCTTGCCCTCACATTTCAGTGTTTTCCTCCTGTCCCTGAATATAGATCATCCTTAACTTCCTAGTTCCTCCGAGGGTGGCACTCAGGTGTTTATTTCAGCCGCTCAGATGCCGCACTCCTTCTGTGCTTGATAATGTTTGAAGCACTCAGATGCCTAAATGTGAATTAACAACCCCCCGTTTCCCAGTTGATAGAGGAGTGAGACAGAGGTGTGTGCTGGCCCCCACCCTGTTTTGCCTTTTTATCAACGCCCTGTTGGCCCAACTAAATGAAGTAGCGGGCAATGATGCCCCGAAGCTGGCACAAGGCAGGGTGCCAGCAATGATGTTTGCGGACGACACTTTGCTGTTGTCTAAGTCCCCTATGGGCATTCAAAGGATCCTGGACAGCTTTTCTCTATTTTGCAAAAACAAAGGGTTGGAGATTAACACAACGAAAACCAAATTTATGGTCTTCAACCCGGCCAAAACATCTCCTTAAATGGCACCCTGCTAGAGAGGGTGACTGTTTTCGAATATCTTGGTGTCACGCTGTCCGAAACGTTTGAATGGAGCCCACAACTGGACAAGGTAGGCTTGTGGCTACCGCAGATGGTGGGGGGAATCACTAAAACCTTTAGGAACTCCCCATACAAACCACCTGGCCCGGTAGCAGAAATATACAAAGCTCAAGTAAGGAGTGCTGTAATGTACGGGGCGGAACTATGAGGTCACCACTGCTCTGGAGGATTGGCCAAAATAGAGAACCAATTTATGAGAAAGCTCTTGGGCTTACCGCCTAGCACTCCCCTCATCCCCCTGCGCCTGGACCTAGGAATCAAACCCATTGCAGAGGAGATCGGACTAAGACCATTGACCTTCTGGCGCAGACTGTGGCCGACCCCTGAACTAACATTTTATCAAAAAGAACTCAAGGGGGTCTTGGGACTTCTGGGGGCTGGAAAACTGCCATGGTTCAAGTACATCAAAGAAGCGTGTGCTGGAATAGGCATGTCAAACCTGTGGAGTAATCCCGAGGAAGTGTCCCCGATAACATCTAGACTTCAACTTGTTTGTGCATATAGATCGCTCAAATTAACTGATCTGCAGGGAAACACCAAATCTTGGGCAAATAACGGCTGACTTTCTTAACATAAAAACTGAGTATCTTTTTGAGTCCTTTCTGGACGATATACAGCCCCTTATGGCTAGGAAGCTGTATATCCAGCTTAGAATAGGGACCCTCCCGGTCAATGCTTTTACAAACAAATGGTCAAACGATCCCTCTGTTGGGTGTCCCACTTGCGACAGTCCTGATGAGACCGACATTCATGTCTTTTTTTTCTGCCCCAGCTACAAATCTGCCAGACGGCGTTGGCTCATACCACTATGTAGGAACTTGGGCTGCACACAGTGTTTGGAGGTGTATAAGGGAAGAGGTGTGGCGCAGCGGCCAGGGCGACTGACGCTGGACGCTGGGGATCACGGTTCGATCCCCGGCACCAGGTCAGCCCAGCACCATGTGACTCTGGGCAATAGCTCGCTTAATCTTCCCGACGGCCCCCAGCGTCGGGATGCCTACGGGTAGCTGTGAGCTTTACAAATACTGGATTTACATTTTTATTTACATTTATAGAATTTTAAGATTTGACACACACCCCCCATAGTTTTTGCTGTGTCCCGATTCCTCAATTCTATGTGGCATAGACGGAGGGCCATTTGTAATATATCACAGCAACTGTAAAAAATGTCCCCTCCAATCATGTTGTTTTTACTTTTAATTTTTTAAAAAAAATTTTTACCTGGTTTTAATCATTCTCGTTTTTAACTGGTGTAAAGTTATTGGACAAACCAAAACGTTTCTCTGGATATATTTTGTAATCTGTTATTAATGAATTTTCATGATTTGTCTTAAAAGAGCTACATATGTATATTTATTTTTTACCTTTTATGGCTTTTTATGACCGAAATAAAGTTGAATGAATGGAATGGAATTAACAAAGGTAGGCCCGGTCCTGGCAAAACTTAGTTTATGGTGACAGGGGACCTGACAGATACTCTTCTTCTAGGGGCACGGCCCTATGAGCTCTGCATTTGACTTGTTCTGGGGAACAAAGTTAACAAACACTGGCAAAGCCAATAGGTCTGGCGTTAGCTGCCTGCCTTTAACATTTGAAGTGCTTGTTTCGTTTTGTCATAGGTTTTATAACACTTTATTATTGGGGAAGTTCCGGGTCCTCACCAATGGATTTTTTAAAAAAGTGGCTAAAAGCAACAACAACAAAGAAATGTTGCCCTAAAGAAGCACACATTGCCATAGTAGAAACTGAAAGTGAAGGGAAATATTTGGTTGGTGGAGGTGCTCCTTGTGAAAGTGCAGAATGGTGTCACTCACAGTGAAGTTAGCCAATGACTGAAATAGGCTGACCCTCACTGCATGCAGTAGGAGGCAGAAGAAAAATATAAATTACCCAACAACAAACCAATGGATGAAGTGGGTGGCTGACAGCCCCTCTAAGTAAGTACATTATAAAGTACATTTTAGAAAAATCGAAAAGTCTTGGCTAATACCAGACCTAATAATCTAGGACCCAGTTTTGATATTGAGTGTTCATTTATCCCCTAAATTTTTGTTGTTGTAAAACAGCCGCCCTTTCGCCACAAGTCTCTGAGGAGGATTTTAAGGATCCTTGCATTCTCACAAACTGTGCAAGCACCGGTACCTTATTCCATGAACTACAGAAATGTGTCTATTTACCACCCACTGGCTATCCCGGAGCCAGACTCCAGTGTGCAGTATACAATTCCTATCCCAAGGAGAAAGCATAAAACTCCTTCCGGTGCCGAAGCGCTCTATACACTTCCCATCCCACCAGGGCCAGCTTTAGGGCAGTGCGACTGGTGCGGCCGCACTCGGTGTTGACCTGTGGAGGGGGGCGCTGTGACCTCAGGAGGGCGCTGTGTTTAGCAATATCTTATGATAGGAGAGATGAGGGGCACTTTTGTAGGTGGTACGGAGAGAATCCGATGAAGCGGTCATGGGACGTTGGGGGTGCCAAAAGTGATTGTCGCACCGGGCGCCACCAGCGCTAAAGCCGGCCCTGCATCCCACCGGAGAAAGCATGAACTCCTTTCGGTGCCACGGTGCTCTTACGTTAGATGCACGCGAAGAAAGCGATCATATTTAAAACGTTATGCATTTCTCTGGATTTGTTCCCAAAGCTGAATCAATGCCTCGCTGTCATCTTTGGAGGGCCCAGTGCACTTGCAAACTGACACCTAAAAGTGTATGCAACCAAAGTTTGAAAAATGCCCTAAACTATGTTAAGCAGCAGACAGTAAAATTTCAAGTTTCTGCAGGCTGAATGCATCCCTCTGTAAGAACTAAGTACATTGTATAAAATTTAGACTACAACAATTAGACTCATGCTAGGATAACATGACTGAAAAGTAGAGGCCTGCTCCTTTCCCCTGAGACAGTGTGGATCACTGGACAAGAACAATACATTTAATAAATTAGTATTGTGCTCCTTCACAGTCCCTTAAGGTGAAAAGAGAGAAACGTCTTATAGATCCATTTTTCTTAAGATTGTGCATTGGTGGTAAGAGTGTCTCTGTGTAAGCTATGGCGCTCTAGAACTCCTATCTGTGAAGGCTCAACTTCAGGCAAGCAAAGTAAAACCCTGCTTCTTTCTCCGAGTCTAAAGCCACAGGTTCTCATACCCATCTGCTGCCGCAACCTTTAATTCCAGTTTTAGATCAGGACACTGCTCTGGCACACTCCTCTCTAAAAAGGTCTTCCAACATTACATAAAATTAATAATGTCAAAATGCTGCCAAACCCTAGACAAAGGTGCAACTCCACAATAGACAAAAATGCACGAAAATCATTTTGCTTAAGTAAAACTGCTTTATAGAGGCAAAGACTACCTCTGGCGAGCGACTATAGGCAAGAGGAATCACAGAATGCTCCAATGAAACATAATATTCATTCAGTAACTCATTCCTGCCCTCTGAACCTGTCTCTGCCAGGAGGATGGACGTCTCCTCTGCCATCTGGCTGATTCCATCGAGGAGGGCACCATGCCACCGGAGCTGGTGGATGTGATCAAGAGACTGTGGAAGGACGAGGGGGTCCAGGCCTGCTTCGAGCGAGCCGCTGAGTACCAGCTTAATGACTCCGCGCCCTAGTAAGTCCATATCTGCACAGACGCAGTTCTTTAAATTCTGTTCTCCTGCTATATTAATCTTTCCTTTACCCTGCCCCATAAATGCTTCCATTCCTGTCCCTTTCTTCTAATCTTCCAGTCTTTACTTCTATTCTTCTTCTCCTCTTCCTCATGCCCCATCTTTACAGTTCCCTTCTGTCCACACAACCTGCTCGTCAATCGATGTTTCCATTCCACACCATATCTGGCTCCGGATGCCCTACCTTTGGTTGCATTCCTTCCCGCCCCTTCTTTTGATATTCCATATTTACTTCCATTCTTCTCCCCTCCTAAACTTCCATTTCTTATCTTCATCTCAATCATCTTTACTTCTATTCTTCCGCCTCTTCTAGTTGCCACCATCTTTCTCCTTCCTTCCAGTCTCACCAACCTTTACTTTGATTTCAACACCCTCCATTTATGCTGCTCCGTTCCCTCGCTCGCTCCCAATCTTTGCTTTAGCATACACAAGAACAATGGGAGAACAAGGAGATCCCTCTCATCGGGGACTCAAAGCAATTAGGAGTACACCAAGGGTGACATGTTGCACTGTAGAAGATGTCGGAAACAATTAGATACATAATGAAGAACTGCAGGGTGAAAGGGGGAGGTGGGTTCTGATGGAAGTAATAACCACAGGCTCAGTTGCACATGCCATCACTGAGGACCACAAGCACCAGCTTCCCACCCCTTATGGACCATGATGGGTCCTGGCCATATGAATTTTAAACATGTTGAGCCGCAATACCATGGGTCTGATTCAGCGGTGGTCACTCAAGAAGTGTTGTAAAGTGGTGTGATTTTTATTTAGGCCATCCTGATTTTTTTTACCACTATCATGCTCCTCACCACACTCCTTTCCTCCGCTCACCCATCACACATTTCCTTCCCTCTCCTCCTTTCTTTTTTTTGTGTGCATATTTATATAGCGCGAACTCGACCCGAAGGTATTGGAGCGCTTTACATAGCACCGTATTTACATTACACATTCAGGCACGGGGAGATTAAGTGATTTTCCCAGAATCACAGGATGTGGACGCGACCTCGAGGCTCGAACCCTGGTTTCCTGCACCAGAGGCGGCAGCGCAGCCGACGGTCCACACCCTCTCCCTTTTTCGACAGCACCTGCTGAGTAAGGGCTCATTCATAAGTTTGGAAGAGTTAGGAAAAAAGTTAAGTTTAGTGACCAAGGAAAGGGAAGACTTAAGGTGTAAACCCAACCGCCAAACTGCATCAAATAGTGCCACGTGACGTCTGTGCTTCATTTCACTCATGCATCAGCAGCGCTCGGATGCAGGCTGAGCACTAGTGTTACGTCTCATCACAAAGAGTGTGCAAGGAGCACAGTGTGAATCAAATACTCCCCCAGTGACCCTTATGTAAGCAGTTCTGAGTGGCCTCTTTTGTTTTTCCCTGCAGCTACCTCAATGAGCTGGACAGGATCACCGCCCCCACATACCTCCCCAACGAGCAGGACGTGCTGCGCTCCCGAGTGAAGACCACGGGCATCATCGAGACACAGTTCTCCTTCAAGGACCTGCACTTCCGGTAAGAACCCTGTATGCACCGCCCTGAACACGCAACAGGCCCCGTACACAACAGACAATCCTAACATAACACCGAGGTCCATGAGGAAGTACGGACTGAGCTCTAAGCGAGACACAGGGCAGTGAAGCACGTCAGCCTTTGACAGGTCACTTATCTTGGCAGGCAGGGGCGTAGGAGACACTAAAATTCGGGGGGGGGGGGACAGGGACAAACTTGTGCACTTTCCAGTGACCCTATGCAAATCACCGCCCGTTAAACAAATACAATCGCATACTTTCGAAGTGAAATATTGAGAAAAGCAGGCATGTAGTCACAGTTTGCATGTATGCTTTATTGTTATTTACATTCATATAGTAATGAGACCAAATGTTTAAAAAAAACATATATATGAATCTTGCATCTTAATGCACAAAGCAAACAAAGGCTGCTGACTTAGGGTGGGGGCGTCGTGTTTGCAAGTGCATTAGGGTTTGAAAAGTACCTGCTGCTGCATTCCTGGTCTCCAGCAATTTTCAGGCAACAATAAAAATGTGAAGATAACTTTGGTGATTAATGTTCTTTATTTGAGAGAGATCGAAGGCTTGTCTAGTGAAAGTTTTAATTCAAAAGGTCAGTGAGTTACTGCTTTTGTCTGAGATATTCTTTTGGCATTTGAAGTTTATAAGTTAAAATCCTAACATTGAACAGTGAGCTATTAACCGTCATCAAAGAGCTGCATAAAAACTTCAATGTATAGATTAGATAGTTATGATTTTTCCCCAGTCTTTCCCTATCCTAATGTTGGAAAATGGGTTCATTAGGATGGAAATCAATTCTGATTATTGAAGAGAACCCCCCAACCATGGTGTTATGTTTTACATTCTGAGTTTGCGTTTCTCTAGTGTTGCAAAGCCGCCCTGGGCACTCCCCAACTTTTTGCTGACTGGTGCTGGTGGTACCTGACTGACTGACCCTGGCCTCTGCCTAAACAGCCAGTGCTATTCAGAAAGAGGCACTTAAAAATACAGTGAAAACACCTACATACACTAGGGTGCACTATGGGTAAGGGTACCCCTATGATTGGCATGACCTCTGCTATAAGGCCCTAGTACATAATAGGGCAGGGGGATTAGAACTACTTTTAAGTCCCTAGAATATAATAAGGCATGGCAGTTTAGAGGCCAGCAGCCATTTCTGCGCTTGCATGTGTGCACTGCTGAAGCCTGAGGTCAGTTTAAAAGTAGCCCTGTGTTATAGGGCTGCTTTTAAAATGCAAATTGTGCCCAAATTCGACTTTTCAAGTCAAGTCAAGTTTTTCTTTATTTCGGCCAATAAGGCCATAAAAGATGCAATGGTACAATATCAACATAAAACATCCACTACATATAAAATCAGTAGTAAAATACATAAAATCAATATAAATAACATTTCAGATCACAAGAGACAGTTCTAATTCATTACCACAGCAATCAATCTTTAAGTGATTTGGACCTTATCCGCCACATAACCGTTAAAAATTTGGCAACTGCAAAGACTATATGGGGAGCGGTACTCGTTTTCAGTATTCTATACGAGTGCAGATGACTCCTTATACCCAAATTTCTACAGAGTGGCGCTAGCCAATATTTTCTTGGTCTGTTATAGGCTGGGCAGAAAAACAAAAGGTGGATTTCTTCCTCATCATGGGTACAACATCCTGGACAAATTTTGTCATCCCTCTTTGTCCATTTATGTGTGAAAGTTTTAATGGGCAGGGTCCCTAGCCTCCATTGAATGAACACTTTTCTTGATAAGATGGGGAAGATGATGTCCATAAACCCTTCAAACTGATATGAGTCCTTAAAAGCCAAAAATCGATCAGTCAGAATGCCTTTGGTGGATGCAGAGACCAAGGAAGCAAGACTTTTCTCCTTATATATCCCCACGAGACATTTACGTGAAACCCTGTGGCAGCCTTGTTCAGGGAACTCCCATAGTTCAGGGAGTCCCAGCCGGTACAATTCTTTCTTTATAGAGGCCAGCCACGGAATTTTATCACATAGGTTCAACTTCATTACATAAGCAAGCTCTTGCCTGTAATGTTCGAGCTCAACAGTGGACCAAAGCCTATGCCAAAATCTTAATGGCATTAATTCCAGATAGTCTCTTATGGAGGGTAAACCCATATCTAATCTTAGGGGAAAAAGGGGTGTACCGCGGGGAAGGGCCAAAAGACGCCTTAAAAAATTATTTTCTACATTAACAATTCCTACGCCCGCTTTATACCCCCATAGTTCACCACCATAAGATGCTGCCGCTTTAGCTTGTGTTTTGTACATCTCCATTGCCGGACTAATGGGTTTATATGTGGAGGAATTTGCCACCTTCAAAATTCCCCCCGACAATTGGGACAGCTTTAACCGGCTTCTTGCAATTTGGGGTTCCCAAGGTAAATTCTCGTGAAGGGTTTCCCCCAGGTACTGGAAGGTTTTTACCCTCTCCAATTTTACCAGGCTCAAGGATGGATTTGGTCTGGTTTTGGATGATGGATTAAATATCATGAACTTGGTCTTCTCTGTGTTGATCTCTAGGCCATATTGCCTACAGAAAAGACCAAAACCATCTAATATCCGTTGGATCCCCATCGGGGATTTTGAAAGCAGGAGGGTATCATCCGCAAACATAATGGCGGGTACCCTCCTGCCTGCCAAGGATGGGGCATCATTGTCCCCAATATCGTCGAGATGTGATATGACACTATTTACATAGAGGCAAAAGAGGGTTGGCGCAAGGACGCAGCCCTGTCTTACCCCTCTGAGGACTGGAAATTTTGATGACAATGCTCCCACCCTCCCATACCTGACCTGTGCAAAATTGTTCTCATGGAGCCTAGTTATGGCATTTAATAGATGGATCGGAACGCCCAGCTCCTTTAGAACCTCCCATAGTTTCTTCCTGGGAACCAGGTCAAAGGCTGACCTCAGGTCCACGAACACCATGTACAGCCTCCCCCTCTCAATACTCACAGTTTTCCAATAAAGGAGAACGAGACGGAAGATCTGATCCATGGTGGACGTGTTTTTCCTGAAGCCAGCCTGAAGGGGACTAAGGATTTTATTTTCCTCCATCCACTCTGAAAGGTGGTTCAGGAGGAGGCGAGAATAGATTTTTTGGGGAACATCTATGAGACTGATTGGCCTGTAGTTGGCCAGGAGAAGAGGAGAGCCCTTTTTAAAAATAGGGACTATCTCAGCCCTCAGCCAAGAGCTGGGAATCTCCATTCCACCCGCGATGGAGTTAAAAAGAATAAGGAGATAAGGGCCCCATATCTCAGGATGAAGACGAAAAAGATCACCAGGCAATCTATCGAGGCCTGGGGCCTTCCCCCTCGCCAAACCCTCTATTACACTGACCACCTCACCAAGGGTAAATTCCAATCCGGCTACCGGATCACATGAAACAGTGCAGACCACATCATTGGCGTGTGGTTCTTGATACAATTGGCCAAAATGGGCCTCCCAAACGGAAGCTGCAATATTTGACTCCACCGCCGCTTTTGGTTCTCCTGCACCGGTATTTACCAAGGACCAGAATTTTCTTGGGTCCTTCGCTTCGAGTGCTAGTGTGAGATCCTGCCATCTGTTCCAATCCCATTCCGCTCGTGCCAGTGCCATAGCTTTCCTATAGTTCCGCCTGAGCTCAATAACCTTGCCCTTATCCGAACCTGTTTTAACTGTATTTATTAGTTGTGACTTGATCTTTTTGCAAGATGAATTATACCAAGTTGGGGTTCGAGTCTTATTTTTCCGCAGCGGTACCACTGGATAAAAAACCTCGCCTAGAGCTCCCACTAGGTCTTTATGAATTAAGGTTAGCTTCTCATTAAATTCCAAATTTTTTGGCTGTTTAATTAAAATATCTAGTTCTTTTAACTTGGGGAGTGCTAGCTGATAAATTTTACTTATGGTCTCTTCTGAGCTTACCAATTTCCCCCATTTAACCCTGCGTCTATTGGAGCTGAGAACCAGGTTCCCAGGATCATCACTAGACTCAGCAGAAAGTGAACCATCAGCACATATGGGATGCACCATGTCCAATAAAAGTGCATTGTGGTCACTGTCTGTTCTTACTATTACTCTGAAGTCCAGGATCTTAGACCAAAGGCTGGTATCTACAAATATGTAGTCCAGCCTAGATTCGTGATTCTTCCTATTAAAGGTGCATACAGAAGGAATATCAGAGGTAGTACGGCCGTTACAAGCCCTTAAAGAAAAATCTAACGTTAGGGACATGATTTGTACAGCTAAAGGGGACCAGGATTTGGCAAAGGGAGATTGACAAGGCGGGACACCCCAGAAGTCATCTTCAGCTGTAAAGGCACCTTCCTTCAGACCTTCCAAGGGTTCAAAGTGGGAATTAAAATCACCACCCACCACTATCTTGTAGTCATTGGGGAGACGACCCAAAAAACACTAAAGATCGTCTAGTGTGGGGGATTCCGAAGCCACACTAACTGGGCGGGAATACACATTAATTGCTAGATTTAAAACATTGGGCCACTTGAGTAGGACACACTGTGTGTCCTGCGAGAGCATCGGTACACTTTCCGCAATGCATCCAATGTGACTCGCTACCCAAATCGCCAGACCACCAGATGGCCTCCCTCTGCCAGTCCAAATTGCATTAATTTCAAACACTGCATATCCTGCACAGCGGTTCCCTCGCCCAGGTCTCTTGAAAAAGGAAGATATCACTCTTGCCTATTAGGGACTCCCAGTCACTCGTATCTAATTTATTAGTGATGCCTGCCACATTCCAGGAAAGAACCTTAAGAATTCCAACAGGCGATTTTACTCCTGGTCCCCCAATGTTCTCCGGCACAGCGTCCAATGTTAAAGCCATGGGCATATGCTGTGGTGTTTCCAAGGTCGGTGGAACAATAGGGGCAACCTTGGAAACAGGCGGGACTATCAATTTTAGGTTGTTATTAGTATAACCTAGTAGGCTCAGAGGTGAATTAGTTACTTGACCATGGGAGCTAGTAGATATCAAATTCTCCCATCGGAAGACACCAGATTTTTGGATGGTGATATCTATCTCATCTCTCATAGACCCCGGTCCCTTGTAAAGTCAATCTACCTGGTCAAGACAACTATATCTATTAGGGTGTATATAGTTGCCATAGTTAGTGAAAACATTGCAAGTGGGCCTAAATCTAGACCCAGCACCAACAGATCCCACCTGGGTCCATCCGTCATCCCTATTCATATTCGAATTGCATGTGTTGGGATAAAAATATGACAGGTGGACCACTTCAATAGATGTAACTCCTATATTGCCAGGCGAGTTGCAGATGTAAGACACAACATTCGGGTTCTTAAAACTTACAATTATGCAGTCCCCAACACTTTTCTTGTCGGTGTATCCAACCCATGGGACCCTTCTTACCATAAGGATTTCTCCATTAAGATTAGGTGGTAGAGGCTTATGGATATTTAGCCAACTAATAACTTTATTATGTAGGGAATCATGGAGTTCCACCACATTACCGCGAAGCACAGGTACCCCCTTCAAGATGACAGTATAAACTGCCGCCTCTGGGGGCAAGTTTACTACTCTTCGCCGGTTATGGGGGCTGACTTGCCTGGTTGAGCAGTTTATTACAGCATTTGCTGATATCTCCTGGCCGGACGTAGAGGCCAGGGAAACTAGATTAGACCTACTAGTGGGTACTATCGGGGTTTGTTGGCTACAAGGAATTACAGGAGCAGGTTTTGACAAGGGGACTGAAATAGTATTCTCTAAGGGAATAGCTGTTAAAGGTGCAGGAGGCAGAGTAGCAGGATTAATAACTGTATTGAAGGACCCAACTGTAGTCCCATGGGCTCTGTATATACTTGCTCTTTGGCCTGCTGCTAAATCTAAAAGTCCCTTTCGTAAATCCAATAAGCATATTTCCATGTTAGCCAGGCGATCTTCCAGGGGAGTAAGCAGTTCCCTCAATAAGGTGCGAAGGCTTAAGAAAGTGGAATCCTCCACCCCTGCAGGAATATGTTTACTAGGAGAGATTTGTGCCGTAGACTGGTGGGACAGGGCTCCTGTTTTACGCAACACATTTAGCCCTTTACTGATTGAATCCGATTGATTTCCCTTACCCCTATAATTAGGTTTGGAAGCCTTAGGTTTTCTACCCCCTATCATATAGGCCCTTTTTTGCCTTTTCGAAATAGCTCCCTCCTTCTCTCCCTGTAATGGCTGCGTGGGCTCCATATTAATGCTTATATTCGTCTTAGAAACAACTCCTTTAGCATTAATCTGGGGTAAGGAACCTTTACAAGATGGAAGGGGTAATATGCTAAGCTCTGTATTACCAGAGTTATCACAATCAATAGAGGAGGAAGCAGAACAATTGGGGTCTGGTGGAGATGATAAAACAGACATGCCTTTAACCCCCCCTGCGACTACTGATGTACAGTTAGGCGATTTCACGGGAGTAATGGCACGAGCAAGGGGTCCCAAGGAAGATCTCCTCACCCAGTCAATTTCTTGCGAAATGCGCCTTTCAAGGATAGAGATCTCATCTATGAGAAGGGACCCAGCTTTGGTAAAGTACGTATCCAGAGTGCTTGTTGTCCTCCCGGTTGCCAAAGCGCTCTTGCTCCTCGTTTCTCTAGTTGTCATGATCACACACAACACCAGATACACTGCGGGGTTCAAGCAGCTATAGGGGGCCCTGGCCCGAGCTCGCCCTTGCTCGAACGGCCTCAAACGGCCCGCTCTTTGCCCGGTCTTCGACCCGAGCTACGTCCCGCGCGCGTACCGCTAGCGCGTGTAGGCGGGGGTGTTTAAATAAGTAGAAGGGCGAAAGGAGGCGGGGTCGGGAAGAGGAGCCAGGTGTGGTGAGTAAGTTAGGCGCTGATCACCCTGGTCCTCGTAGTCCCGGTGGTGAGAGTTGCCACAGCGTTCCCCCTGGATGCAGCGTAGCGTCCGTTCAAGTCGAGAGGCACAAGGAAAATGAAAGCCCAGCCAGTTATATCCACGGTCAGAGCCTACGAGCGGCACCCGGGAAGCGGGGGCCGCGAGGCGTAGAGTAAGTGATGGGGGCGGGGTCGGGAAGAGGAGCCAGGTGTGGTGAGTAAGTTAGGCACTGAGCACCCTGGTCCTCGCAGTCCCGGTGGTGAGAGTTGCCACAGCGTTCCCCCTGGATGCAGCGTAGCGTCCGTTCAAGTCGAGAGGCACAAGGAAAATGAAAGCCCAGCCAGTTATATCCACGGTCAGAGCCTACGAGTGGCACCCGCGAAGCGGGGGCCGTGAGGCGTAGAGTAAGTGATGGGGGCGGGGTCGGGAAGAGGAGCCAGGTGTGGTGAGTAAGTTAGGCGCTGAGCACCCTGGTCCTCGCAGTCCCGGTGGTGAGAGTTGCCACAGCGTTCCCCCTGGATGCAGCGTAGCGTCCGTTCAAGTCGAGAGGCACAAGGAAAATGAAAGCCCAGCCAGTTATATCCACGGTCAGAACCTACGAGCGGCTTCCGCGAAGCGGGGGCCGCAAGGCGTAGAGTAAGTGATGGGGGCGGGGTCGGGAAGAGGAGCCAGGTGTGGTGAGTAAGTTAGGCGCTTAGCACCCTGGTCCTCGCAGTTCCGGTGGTGAGAGTTGCCACAGCGTTCCCCCTGGATGCAGCGTAGCGTCCGTTCAAGTCGAGAAGCACAAGGAAAATGAAAGCCCAGCCAGTTATATCCACGGTCAGAGCCTACGAGCAGCACCCGGGAAGCGGGGGCCGCGAGGCGTAGAGTAAGTGATGGGGGCGGGGTCGGGAAGAGGAGCCACGTGTGGTGAATAAGTTAGGCGCTGAGCACCCTGGTCCTCGCAGTCCCGGTGGTGAGAGTTGCCACAGCGTTCCCCCTGGATGCAGCGTAGCGTCCGTTCAAGTCGACTTTTGGGTTTGGGGAACTTACAAGTTAATCAACTACAATGTAGGGGCAAAATTAAGTGGAGAAATGTTTTCCACTTAACTATGGCTGTTTCATATTTGCCACATAATACATCATCTGCTGCATAATCTAACGATTTCCTCCAAAACAATTTTGTAGCTCAAACGGATCCCAAATTACTAAAAGAAATGTGACTTGTGTTGCTGTGAAGTTTAGGGCCCTTTGCAAAGGTTAGTAAAGAAAACAATTCCTAAGAAAACAATTGGTCCCAGACACTCCTAATGACACTCAAATTAATACCTGTAGGAGAGTGTAGTATGCAATCAATTCATACAACCAAAAATGTATAATGTAAAGGCACATTCAACAGGGAAATCTCATAGATAAGAGGCCAACCAAAGTCAATTAAATTGCAAACATCAATTTATTTCCCGCTGAATCATATTCATAAAATGCAAACTTAGGGGCTGACTACGATGGCAGGCGGACTTCAGTACCACCGCCATCGAATCGGGGAATGGGACCGCTGGCCTTCAAGGTGGAGGCCCCACGATAGGCATTACAATGCGACTGCCACTACGGTGTTCGCAGTGCCTTTCTTTTGTAAATTGTAAATTGATACTTGTATAGCGCACTACTCACCCGCAAGGGTCTCAAGGCGCTTGTACGAATACCGCTGTGGAACCCATCCTGGCTTTCCCTGTGAGGCGTCCACTCCTGGGCACCCCCAAGGTGGAGGCCAGGCATCCTTAGTGTTGTGGGGGCCGTTGTGGAGATTAAGCAAGCTATTGCCTAGAGTTGCAGAGTGGGACTCCATGACTGGAATGGCCCCGAGGCGAGAATTATCAGGTCCGTGGAATTTGTTTAGCCCAAGACCCGCCGAGGCAGGGAATTGAACCCTGGTCCCGGGCTAGACCTCTGCATCAGGGTCTGCCGCTCTAATCATTGAGCCACACTTCTCTTTTACATTGCAGCAGGTGCTGCTGGCTGCATCATCCGCCGCAAAGTAAAAAAAAAAGGAACATGTTAAATATATCGGTGCCTGCCACATGGTGCAGTGATATGTTGTGGGGCATCATAGATGCCCCCAGGACCCATGTCTGAGGGCCAGGGGCCTGCTACGGGCCCCCAATGTCCCTTTCGCCAGCATTTCCATGGCAGGTGAACCGCCATTGATAAGCTGACGGGTAAGGGACATCGTAATCCCTTCTGCGGTGCATGGTAGGCACCACCAGCATTGTAGGAACCACGAGCCCCTCCACCACACCGGCGGGCCCAAGAAGCCCGTCGGGTGCGTGGTGGTTGGTCTTTCCGACCGCCAGGTAACCACCCGCCATTGTAATATGGCGGGCTGTGATGCAGTCACCAATGGCGGTGGGACCGCCACCGACGGGGTGACGTGGCGGTCCCACTGCCATTATAATTACCCCCTAAGTTTGGTGTGCATGCAAATCCTACATTGCCAACCCCTGGCAAGTTGCACTGCTAGTGCTGGAAAAAGGCCAATGGAGGTACCAATGGGTGAGGTGGACTGGCCTCAAGGGTCTTGTGACCTCAGTGACAGATTCACTGTCGATCTAGGATGTGCTTCTTCATATGCCTGCCCGTAAGACTGGAAGTGAACTGCAGTATGGATTGTGGTGGACAGGTCCACCTGCGGGTGCTAAGACACCTGAGCTTCTAAGGTCTATTGGGCCTTCTAAGGTGTAGCATCGGAATAAGCTCTGTCAGGAGTGTGGTATGGTGAACTGGTCATGAAGGTCTGAACATGGTTCTCCAGTTCCAAATTCAGGAGCTCTGGCCAGAGTGCCACATTCTCTCCCACACTGAACACCATACTGCCCCACTGAGAGAAACTCGCACTGCCTTCAGCACAACTCAATTGTGCTGCAACTAATTTCAAATTATGCACTAGACAACAGTAAAATGCTGCCTGAAAAAAATGAATAACACCCTGGAAAAAGCAAACACTCATAGGGAATGCAAGAATAAGCAAAGCATGTGAACTGTAATCAGAAAAAAACATGGTTACCTTAACGGTTTCAAACTCATTATTCAGAAATCAGTAAGTGATTGTGCCTGAAAAGTTCAAGACATGGCTACAGGACCAGGAAGGGACCCCTTTCAATGTCCATTGCTTATATCCTTTCAAAATGTATGCAATTTGGTTTAAAAAAGACCACATCCCCAAACACAGAGCCGCATTTTATAAGCTAAAATAATTAAAAAGTTGAAAACGATCATATTAAACGTTTCCACTCTACCCATCAACCAGGTATTGCAGTCCCTTTAGGAATGGCGCACTTACCCACCCTGGGAAAACAATGTTGTTCAAAGAAAGAAGATAAAAAGAAAGTAGCGCTTTCACTGGCAAAATCTGTAAAGTGGCGCTAATGTGTGTGGGTGTAAATAACAGTCTGGCCTGTCTGCTGTCCACTCTGTATTGCTTTATTTAGGTATTTAACTATTTTTTCTCTCCATTCCGAGGCTTTTCTTTTCAATAGAAAACGGTCAGAAAATGAGGACATTTACAGCCAAAGTGTTCAGCCTTTTTTGGATCAATTTCACAGGGGAACAAATAAAGAAAAGGAGAGGCAAGAGAGAGTACCTTAAGAGCTGCCTCTTGAAATCAGCACACAAGCAGGAGCGAGACAGAGACATAAAGAGATGGAGGAATAAAGAGAGGAGGGCAGCCGCCAGAGGCAGATCAGGAGTAGTGGACACGGTCCTTGCCATGAAGGAAAAGAGACAGCGTTTATTTTTTCTCCGTTCTCTGCCCTTCCCAGAACGGCTGTGCCTTCCTGCAGCATAATAAAAGGCATAGGGCGGGTGGCCTCTGACTCCAGGCAGGTCAAGTGCAGGGCCATTAGGTAGCGCTTTCGCGTGCTAATGGCCCTGTGATAACAGAAGGGAGAGGGGAAATTCTTTTGTCCCCTCGTCCCCCCACCCTTGTGCCCCGTGTCACCCCCACTCCAAAATCTGGGGGGATATATCCCCCGCGTCCCCCACACTTCCTACGCCCATGTTGGCAGGGATGGGGCAGTGACAGGCTGGAGGCTTCGTTTCAGAATATTATCACCTCCATCAAGATAGTTCCAAGGCCATTCAGGGTTCCTCATTTATTGAGAACAAAAAACGAAATGTCGCATTTTTTTTATTAGATTGTACATGTGCTGTCTTGTAGCTTTATGGGGGGCAGTGGAATTCTGAAGTGGATTCTGGCGGGAACTGGAGAATGCGTGTGGTTTACCAAGTCAGATAGGCTTGGCTGCCCTTGGTATCACACCTCCTGCAGCTTCTGTTTGCAATAAAGGCCTTGGACTCGGTATTACAACTAGGGCTCCCGGTTTTATGGTATTTATTTTTTTGCCATTTCCGTCTGTATTTATCCACATTTATAATTGCCACAAGCAAAAGATGACGCTACAGCTAGTATTTTTCCACATTTATTTAAAATGACAGTGCACACATGCGCTCGGTTGTTATTGGTCAACACTATACAACCATCTGAAAACTTTGCCATTTGTAGAATGTCCCAAATATGCTTAAAAGTGCTATAACAAGCCATTTGTCTCAGAGCCTTGCAGTTTCTGTCATCTGCGGGGTGCCACATCCTCTTCCCCACTGAACACTATACTGCCCCACTGAGAGAAACTCACACTGCCTTCAGCTACAGCTCAATTGTGCCCCGCTATAAACACCTGGAAGCAATTCAATTCAAATTATGCACTAGACTACAGTAATATGCTGCCTGAAACAAAAGTAACAACATACTGAAAAAAAGCAAACCCTCATAGGGAATACAACTTAACGCTTTTACACTAATTATTCAGAAATCAACTAGTGTTTTTGCTTGAAAAGCAAACGACATGAAAAGAAAAGTAGCGCTTCACTGGCAAACTCTGTAAGGTGGCGCTAATGTGTTGAGTGCAAATAAAACCAATCTGGTCTTCCTTTATTTAGTTATGTATTTATTGGTTGTATTTTCGGGGTGGGGGGGCTAATAAAAATGTCAGGGGGGGGGGGGTAATTCTTCAGTAAACTGTCATGGTTTTCCCCTGTCAGCTCGGGACACTTTTCTCTTAGTTCCGCTCAGCATACCAGGCTCGTTATTGCACACGGGAGAGTTTTGGGAAGGCGTGTATTTTAAAGTTCTTGAAAGTTTGCAAGTTTGCAGTCCTTATGGAAATTCGATCTCTCACTGGAATCGAATTGTTAATCCTGTTCCCGATTAGGGCTGGGCGGAATTTGCGTAATGCCTCTTCGTGGAATTTTGAAAGAAATTGTGGAAAACGAGCGCACAACCTGAGGGACCGTGTGCCCGGGACTGGGGTCCCTCGTGCTTGGGCAGGCTCCCTGACCTCCCCGGCCTGGCTGCGTTGAGAAGCAGGGACTGGCCCCGGGCCTCCTGATTTTCGGTCAGGGCATGGAAGCCCACGTCCTGCGGCCTGCCAAGTGTCCATCTGCCCGTGACAAGAGTCCCTGGTGCAGAGCCCCGGAGCCCTGCAAGGGCAGGTGGGAGCCCTACCGCTATGGCTCGATGTGGGCAGCTGGGAGTCCTTTCGGTCCCGGCCATCTGGTCGCACCTTTCCCTCGGCCATCTGGTCGCACACAATGCTTTCCAATGGGACGACCAGATGGCCGGGCTGCCCTGGAGGTCACGATGTGGGCTCATTCCCCTCCCCGATCCCAAGCAGGGCTCCAGGAGGTCGGGTGCGTCCGGGCCTAGGGTCCCCTCCGTCACACGGTGCGCACGGTTTACCAGAAAGGAGGGTAGCCTTCCTCCGGATTACTAGGGGCAGGGTATGCCGGGACACCCCTCCTGGGGATGGCGGTTCTCAGGCGGGGACCAGATGGGCTAAGCCCGGACGACACTTCCCTGGGGCGTCCAGTGCTCCCTCCTCCAGCCCGCGGCGAGGCAAAGTGCCCGAGACGGGCTCCATGGGTCCCCCGGGCATCCGGGCCCCGGGAGCTCCGCCGGGCCTCCCATGCCTGAGGCCCAGCGTGGGGTCTACGAGCCCCCCCCCAAGCCCTGCAGCCCGTAGCCCTGCAGCCCTGGAGCCCTCCAGCCCCGGAGCCCTGCAGCCCCGGAGCCCTCCAGCCCCGGAGCCCTGCAGCCCCGGAGCCCTGCAGCCCCGGAGCCCTGCAGCCTGGAGCCCTGCAGGCCCCATGCCCTGCAGCCCCCGAGCCCTGCGTGGGCAGGCGGGAACCCTAGCGCGAAGGCTCGGGGTTGGACAGACGGCCATCTGGTTGCACCTCTCCCCTCGGCCATCTGGTCGCGTGCAATGCTTTCCAATGAGGCGACCAGATGGCCGGGCCGGCCTGGAAGCCCCGATGAGGGTCCATTCGCCTCCCGGATCCCAGTCAGGGCTCCAGGAGGCCGGGTGCGTCCGCGCCTAGGGTTCCCTCCGTCACTCGGAGCGCGCGGGTTACAAGAAAGGGGGGTAGCCTTCCTCCGGATTAGTAGGGGCAGGGTGTGCCGGAAGACCCCTCCGGGGCTGGCGGTTCTTTGCCGGGGACCAGATGGGCTACGCCCGGGCAGCATCCTCCCAGGCGTCCCGGGCTTCCCTCCTCCGGCCCG